>NC_047098.1:5491733-5792600 GCF_902459505.1 Geotrypetes seraphini
GACATAAACTGTTTATAGGCCCAGTTTCAGAACATAAAACAGAGGCTTATTAGAGTGTGTTGATGATTGGGGTGGGGGGGGGGAGTTCCCTGATTTCTTGGAAATGTCTAGGACTGTAATTCCCGAACTTTGCACATGGATAGTAGCATTGTGCAAGGAGAGCTGACTTTGCTGGCTGGAGTGTCCTCTTGCTGTATTTTTCTTTTTGAGTGATTGCTATTTTTAGATGGTGGTGTTGACTTTTGACGTGTTGCTCTCTCCTGTGTGTTATCAGAGGCTTCATTTTGTTTCTCTGTTTGTTTTGTAAACTGCCTGGAGCTCATACTGGAAAGTTGGGGTAGAAATAGACGGTTTGTTTGCTTTGGACGGGGCAGGAGTAGCTCATCATACATCCTTCCCCTTCACTTTCTGCTCTGGTTCCTCTTCTCTCTCATCCTCTCCCCCTACCCAGGGCAGATTTAAAGCATAGACCAACTAGACATGAGCCTGGGGCCCAGTTAGGAGGGTGCCCTCCAGTGTTCCCGCTAAGCTGCGTTGGCCTGCGCTCGCGCACAAAATATTACATCGCAGCGCAAAGTTTCTCTTCACAGCCCACACACGCGTCGGTAAGGTAAGGGGACGCATTGGGGGGATTGCACTTCCCCACAATTGCCATGCTTCGGTTCCTCTTCTTCCTTCCTTCCTCCCCCCCCCCCCCCGCGGGACCCTGCGGCACCATCAACTCTTACTCCCTCTAATGTCGGCCCTGCAGCTCCAGACTTCCTCGCACCTTCTCCCCTCCCCCTTTGGATCGCTATTATTTTAAATGTTATAGCCGCGGAGCTGTATCCATCAGTGGAGATGTCTAACCTCGGCCTGCCCCGGAACTCTTACTGCAGCAGCCGCCCGTCTAGGCAGGAACAGGAAGTCACTGTTGCAGTAAGAGTTCCGGGGCAGGCCGAGGTTAGACATCTCCACTGATGGATACAGCTCCGCGGCTATAACATTTAAAATAATAGCGATCCAAAGGGGGAGGGGAGAAGGTGCGAGGAAGTCTGGAGCTGCAGGGCCGACATTAGAGGGAGTAAGAGTTGATGGTGCCGCAGGGTCCCGCGGGGGGGGGGGGAGGAAGGAAGGAAGAAGAGGAACCGAAGCATGGCAATTGTGGGGAAGTGCAGAGCTGCAGGGAAGAGTGTTGCGGTACCCAGCTGGAGGGAGAAGGAAGATGAGGGAGGGAATTAAAGGAGATGCCAGGGCTTGGAGCGTAGGAGGAAGGTATGCCAGTCTAAGGGAAAAGGAAGGGGGAGATGTGAGAGCATGGAGGGGGAGCGAAAGATGGAAGAAAAGGAAAGGAGAGAGATGCCAGAGAATCAGGGAAGGGGAGATACCAGACTATGAGGAGAGGTGTGGGAGAGGGAAGGCGAGGAGAGAGATGCCAGACCAATGGGGTGAAAGGAGAGATGGAAGGGGGAGGCATACAGTTTCTGGAAGGGGCATAGAAGGAGAGAAGATGCCATATAGGGGAAGAGAGACGGCAGACAGTGGATGGAAGGAAGAGAGTTACAAGAAGATGAGGAAAGGAGAAACCACAGAAGACAAAGGTAGAAAAAAATTTCTATTTATTTATTGCTTTAGGAGACATGTGTCACTGTTTCTGTGAAGCATTGTATGCAGAGTCCAGCTTCTTGCTGGTTCAATTTAACCTTTGTCTATGTATTTTTATTTTATCCCCCCTTTTACAAAACTGTGAAGCGTTTTTAGCACCAGCCTTGGTGGTAGCAGCTCTGATGCTCAGAATTTTATGAGCATCAGAGCTGTTACCTCCGTAGCTAAAATCCACACTACAGTTTTGTAAAAGAGGGAGGGGTTAGTTTGTGATTACATATTCCTTACTAGGCGAAGGTGTTTTCTGTGTTCTGTGTGTTCGAAAGACATGGTTTTCTGTTAGGATTGACGGTGTAGGATTGATCTGTGCTGGTCTGGCTTGTTTAGTTTTACAATGGGTGTATTGATGTACTGCTCACTGCAATATGTAAGATGCTGCCTTTTCCTAGGTACTCATGTGTGACGTGTGGTTTGTTACTAAAAATCATGTTTTTCTTACAGATGGGGGGGGGTGCCAAAAAATGATGGGCCCCGGATGTTACATATGCTAGGTACGCCACTGTATGTAAAGATACCAGAAAGCTGGCGTAGCAAAAACTTCTAAGTTTTGAGTATTTAACCCTCCCACAATCTCACGGGCACTCGTTTCAAGTTTATTGAGATTTTGATTTAAACGCAATATCAAATATTTTCAATGCGTATAACAAAAATAAATTTGGGGAAATAAATAAAACCATTTGAACCAGTGTTCCCGCTAAGCTGCGCTGGCGTGCGCTGGCGCACAAAATATTACATCGCAGCGCACACGTTTCTCGTCACAGCGCACGATCGGAAGAGGCGTACGGCAGATGGCAGGGCGGCGAGAGGAGAATCGGGCGAGTTGGCTCATAACTTGCTGGCGCCCGATATTTTTGGCTCACGGTGAAAAAAGTTTGCTCACAACACCCGCCCGCTTAGAGGGAACACTGGTGCCCTCTCAAATGTGTAAATCGAAGCAGAGTTGCTACCACAGAGGTCTGTCTGTTCTTCTCATTCCCTACAGTACTGCCTTCTAGTCAGCAGGGGGAGCCAGCGAGCAGGGCCTCTTATCTGCCAGTTTTCCTCTGTAATCCGAATCATTCAAGGCTTCATTTGTGGGAGCTTTAAAATATATTTAAATTACAATGAGGGGCCCCAAAAGAGTTACTAATCCTGCCATGCCCCTATTCCCCTTGATCTTCCTCTTCTTTCCCCCTCACTCTTTCTCCTCGGTTTTTGCTGCAGATTCGGTCTCGAGTGTGGATCTTATGGCTGCTGTTAACTGTTTTGGGGCTCAAGGCAGAAATTTTGGAGGGGTCCCTAAAAGCTCACTGGCAGTCTCCGCCTTTTTCAACTTTGGCATGGATTCCCCTGGCGATTGCCAGCTGATTAACCAGTTCCCCTGAACTGTATCCATGACATCCTGTTTGTCTGTCTTGGCTCTTTAGATTGTAAGCTCTTTCAAGCAGGGACTGTTTTCTTACTCTTTATGACTCTGTACAGCACTGCGTGCATGCGTCTGGTAGCGCTATAAAAATAATTCATAGTAGTGTGAAGAGTTTCAGTCTTTAGGAAGCAGAGCTGAGACTGTGATGTCATAATGCCTCATTCGACCAATAAGAGCCAACCTCATCAGTGATGTCACAATGGCTTGATTGTCCTGTGCTCCCCTCTGCCCTCCAACCCTGCCAACAGATTACCCATTCCCCTTAACTGTATCCATGACATCCTGTTTGTCTGTCTTATCTGTTTAGATAGTAAGCTCTTTCGGGCAGGGGCTGTTTCTTCTTCTTTGCGACTCTGTGTAACGCTATAGAAATAATTAATAGTAGTCGTAATTGTAGCCACTCCTCACACTGGCCCTGATGACCTGAGAATGCCTGTAGACCCCTCCCTCAATATTCGCGGGGGTTAAGGACAGAGCCAGTCCGCAAATATTGAAAATTTGCAAATAACTTTTGGGCCGACTCATCCAAAATGGCTGCCGTGAGTTCCCGTAGTCTTTCAAGACTACGACGGGAACTCACGGCAACCGTTTTGGATGAGTGATCTGTACGGGGCATGAGCGTAGGAAGATCGCGCCTGTCCCGAAAGACTGCTAGACCACCAGGTATGGTCCTGGAGGCGGGGGAGGGAGGTGGTGGTGATTCCAGTTTTAGGAAATCACGAATAATCAAAATCATGAGTCCTAAAACCGCGAATTGGGAGGGGGGAAGTGTATCAGAACTATAGTCTGTAATCACTGAATACTATTTAGTGGTATGATGGTGTGATTACAGACTATAGATGGAATAAACCGCTGAAAAGATATATTTGCCAACATTTTTTTGGATGTATCAGAGCTATGACACAAAAACACTAACTTCTGCATTTGCATATTGTATCAACAATGTACATGTAACTTATAGAAAAATGTATAGGCTGCTGGTTAATGACAGAGTCCAGCACAGATCCCAGTGACCCCTTCAGATTTAAATCACGAGCTAGCATGATCACGAGCTAGCGCCCCGCAAAAGCATCTTTTGGACTATATGCAACTTTTTTTTGAAGTGAGTTTGCAACCTTGTGATTGGAGGATGACTTTAGTACCTTGGTGTGAATATTTTAAATAAGCTTCAAATTTATTTCATTGCCCGGTTATAAGGCCCATTTGAAGGACGTTCTAGACAATCTAATTACATGAAAGTGCAAAGTATGCCAAAACCTGATAGGACCGGAAAGAAAAATAAAGATAAAGCCAAGCAAGAAATGGAATGACGGATACCAAAACAAATGAAGACCACATGGACACATAAGCACTTGTCCAGCTTGTCTTGACTGCAGGTCTATAAAATCATGGAGTGGAAAGGGTAGATGTGAATCACTTGTTTACTCTTTCCAAAAATCTCCAGAAGCTGGCTTAAATTGTAATAAAATGCTTAACGTGAAATAGTTTAGTTTCGATTCTTATGAAACGTTCTTACTTTTTAGAGACCGCTATTAAAAGCCTTCTTTTCTCGTGGGTGTCCCGAAGCAGCCTTAGCAAAACACGGCCCAGGGATCCAGGCTGGTCTCTATTATTTATAGGCAC
This sequence comes from Geotrypetes seraphini, assembly GCF_902459505.1. Taxonomy (NCBI): domain Eukaryota; kingdom Metazoa; phylum Chordata; class Amphibia; order Gymnophiona; family Dermophiidae; genus Geotrypetes; species Geotrypetes seraphini. Next base: position 5,496,406 of record NC_047098.1, read on the forward strand.
TCTACATATTTTTCTGTAAGTTAAATATATATAACTGATTGGGTCATGTGCTAACACTTTCCTTAAGCATTTTCCAGGAGTTTCCCCCCCCCCCCCCCTTAGTTGTGTTTTTTTTATGTAAGGATTATTTTATTTGATTTGATTTGACTTACTGGCTTTATATACTGTCCCATACAAAAAAGTTTAAAAGTGGTCTTTAATAAAATTAATATTAATACAATAATTAAAATATATACCACTGGGTGGTCTGACCACTGGGACAAAAGGGCAGTGCCCAGGGGCCCCTCCTTTATGAGCGTCAGAGCTGTTACCGTGGCAGCTGGTGTTAAAATCGCTAGCGTGGCTTTGTAAAGGAGGGGCTTAATCACTTTTGCCATGACCCTTATTGAGCAGCGGCCCAGACCGCTATCAGTCTGCCCCTAATGGAGGATTTTTTTCAGTAACTCTTAGATAGGACATCATCAGAGTTTAAGAAAAAAAAAAAAAAGCATGGGATGAACACAGAGGATCTCGAATCAGAAAATAATGGTCTATAGTGAAGAATTAAGGCCTGTACTGAGAAGACATGCACGGTCTGTGTCTCGTATATGGCCATTCAGTTGAGGATGGGTTGGGATGGTTTAGATGGGCTGGAGTGAGCTTTGACGGAGACTCCGGCAGAGCTCTGGGTTTCTGGTCCAGAAATCTCTAAGAAAAAGAACAATTTAAATGAAATCATTAAGTTATAGAGAGTGTATGTTTGGGCAGACTGGATGGACCATTTGGGTCTTTATCTGCCGTCATTTACTATGTTACAGGAGCCTTAGGATTAACTGGATCAGGAAATCTGCGGTGGTGCACGGAAGGAATTCATCAGGCCCACTCTTCCCCGTAGATTGAGAGGGGGAGATTCAGTCTATGCCAGCGGGGTTTGAAGCTAGAGTTGAAGTTTCAGCCCGTAGCCGTCGCCATCTCTAGGGGGAAACTCTCCCATTTGCTTGATCCTTTCTCAGCCATTTCCACTCTCCCTCTGCCATCATCACCACCACGGGCACCTCGCCCGTCTCCATGGAAATGGCTTTGAATAATTGGAATCCTGCGTTGCTCTGGGACATGGGCACCAGCTGGAGAATGCCAGGTGCACTGGCTGGCAGTCCTGCATACAGACGCGGTCGCACAGCATCCTACAGCACTCTGGCAAGGGGTCATCTGTATCCTTTTCAGCAAGCATGTTAGCGTTGTGGGGGCTGTCGGTTCCGCAGAAGTGCGTTTTTCACACACACTGTTATCCTACAACAAATGAGGCAGCAGCCATGCAAGCTTCTCTCTCACGTACACACGCCAGAGAACAGATATCACACAAACAGCAGCAGGGCAAACATCTCCACCTCCTCCCTCCTTCGCCCCCCCCCCCCCCTAGAACTACCTAACAGCCATGCAAACTTGTCACATTCCTAGAACAGGTGCAACCTGATGGTGGAAACTACCTCCCCCATCACCATCAGTGAAAGCAGCAGTGAAAACTACCCCCCCCCCCATCCACCACCATCATCATCACCACCACAGACAGAGTTGCAAAGAGTGGACAGCCTGTTCTCAACGAGCGCTGGGCCCTGGGAAGAGAGCGGCACAACATTCCTACATGGGGTCTCTTCCAGACCTTTCTTGTATCTATGTTGCAAACTGTTCATCCTACGGTGATTATGATTTCAGAGGACTCCAGAATAATTAAACTCGTAGTTCAGCGTTCCTTGTCGAGAATCACACGAGAACAAATTTTTCCACGTTCCCGCAGGAGCTCATTTTCCTGTTCCATCCTGGCATGTTCTTTTCCTGTCCCTGCCCCATTCCTGCAAGCTCCGTCCTCATCTGTACAGGCCTCAAACGCTTTAAAATCCTAAGTAGCAACATTCCAGAGCTCAGATTGTGATGTCATAATGCCTCATTCCAACAATGCCTAAGCTCCGTCCTCGTCTGCACAAGCCTCAAATGCTTTAAAGTCATAAGTGTCCGAGGCTTGTGCGGTTAAGGCAGAGCTTACAGGAATGAGGCAGGGACAGCAACAGAACTCGTGGGGATTAGGAAATTTATGTTCCCTTGGGGACAAATTTGTCCCCGTTTAATTCTCTAGTGGCCTGTTTATTTCTGGGCATGTTATTGGAGCCCTCCACGAACCCTATCGCGTCCTTCCTCGGCACACACTCCTGCCTCTGTGCTTCTGAGGTAACCTTACAGAAATTGCATTATTGCACGCGGACATGCAGCGTCTGTTCTGCCACCGAATATAAAAGGACGGGACTAAAGGTCAGCGTGATGTCTGGTGCATTGCCATGGCGACAGAGATTTAGTTCAGCGCCTGGGAAAGAGGTTGTGGGGGGAGGTGACCTGACTCTCAGCTGAAGGCACCCAATAAAATATAACGGCTTAGCTCCGTGGTGACCCCAGGCCTTGCCTGCCAAAGCCTGGCAGCAGAGGTAATTTACACTGATTTGCACTCTTTCGTCAACTTAATCCGCTTGTGCTAAGAGCCAGTCAAAGCTGAGATGTCTGAGCTGGTTCGTTTGGGGATGAAGCTTGCAGGGTCATACTGGGGAGAGCTGGGAGGTGCTAAAATTCTCCTGTATGTCATAGTCTTCAGTGTCACTTAGAGAATGACACGGGGACAAATTGTTCCCTATCCCCGCAGGAACTCTATTTCACCGTCGCTGTCCCTGCCCCATTCCTGTAAGCTCTGCCTTAACTGCCCAAGCCTCAAACACTTATAATTTTAAAGGGTTTGAGGCTTGTGTGGACGAGGCAGAGCTTAGGCATTGGTGGAATGAGGCATTATGACATCACAATCTGAGCTCTAGAATGTTGCTACTTAGGATTTTCAAGTGTTTGAGGCTTGCGCAGATGAGGACGGAGCTTAGGCATTGGTGGAATGAGGCATTATGACATCACAATCTGAGCTCTAGAATGTTGCTACTTAGGATTTTAAAGCGTTTGAGGCTTGTGTAGATGAGAACAGAGCTTGTAGGAATGGGGCAGGAAAAGAACTCTCCGGGACGGGAAAATGAGTTCCCACGGGGACGGGGACAAATTTGTCCCCGTGTCATTCTCTATGTCGATGGCAGAGAACCCGTGAGCTCAAGTTGGATGGCAGTAACGGAGGCAGGACCAGCTTAACCATTGGACCAGCTGTGACTCTGGCCCAGGGCATCAAAATACCCAGCCGCTGACTTCACCCGGTCTACAGGTTAAGCCTTTTCTCCCCCACCCCCTTGTTCCGGACTCTTCCTTTCTCTCTTCTTCCCTGCAGGCCTGGCACTGTTTCTTCATCTCTCTCACGCCCCCTGCTGTCTTGTCAAGTTTGTTGGTCATGGCAGGAGAAACAGAGCATCATGACAGGCTGCCTTAGGCCAGCCCATGAGAAGGCGAAAGGTTGAACTCCAAGGAGGGAGGGCACGCTGGAAGTGATGCTATGGGGGTTGGGGGCACTGCCCGTGCAAGTTGGCTCAGGGTGCTACTATCTTGTGAGACAGCCCTTGGCAGAGGACTAGGTGGTGTAGGCTGAGCCACGTGGATAACCGCCACCAGAATGCAGAAGCCAGAGAGTTTGCGGACTTAGTAGTGAAGGGTGGCATAGCCAGAAGGCAGTTTGGAGAGGGGGTGGGGGCTCTGGTCGGACAGGGTGCTCCTTTTCATCTTGGCAGGTAAATTTAAACGCTTTTCTTTCTACTTGTTTACATAATGGTACAAAACTGGGACCAGACCAGCCTGTTCAGGTCTGCAAAAGGCATCCTTTAGGCATGGAAGACTTGTTTTTCTCTGGCCTTTCATCTAATTTAATAACATAGCCATTGATGGCAGATAAAGACAGGGTTGCCATATTTGTGTAAACAAAAAAGAAGACACATGACCTTGCCCACTCTCTACCCACAGGACCGCCCATGCCACCCACTTCCTCGGTCCTCTTTCCCGTGTTCTGTACACTTTAATGCTTCTCTCTCTCTCTTCCTTCCTCCAACCCTCCTCCCCTATGGGTGCTTCTCCCTCCCTCTCTCTCGTCTTCCAACCCCCCTTTCCCATGGATGCTTCTTTCTTTCTCTCTTTTTACACACACCCCCAACCCCGTTCCCAAGTGGGTGCTCCTGTCTCTCCTTCCAATCTCCTTTCCTGCTTTCTGTCTGTTCTCTCCCATCCAGTACTACCCTACTCCACGCTCTTTTCTCCAGCACTCTCCATAATGATTCTCCAGCCCTCCTTCCCTCCATGCTGTTTCTCCAGCCACTCCCTCTTTCCTTCCTTGATGTTTCTCCGGCCCTTCCCTCCCTCCCTTCAAGCTGTTTCTCCAGCCAGCCCTCCCTCTATAAAATTTCTCCAGCCTTCCTTCCTCTCCCTCCTCCATTCTGTTTCTGCAGCCCTCCCTCCTCCAACACTGTTTCATCTGAAAACCTCTGTAGCTCCCGATTCCCCCCACGTACCTCCTCCCCGGGCACAGCCTCTGTAATTGAATCTTCAGGCAGCCGACAGCAGCAGTGAAGTAAGTCTGGTACCGCCGGCCTGCCCCGGAAACTGCCTCTCTGCAAGTCCTGCCTACACAGGAACAGAAAGCCACTGCAGAGAGGCAGCTTCCAGGGCAGGCATGGCAGTAGCAGGCTTACCTCGTTGCTGCTGCCGTCTGCCTGAGGATTCAATTACAGCAGCCAGGCTTGGGGAGGAGGTAGGTGGTATGGGGAGTCGGAAGAGCCGGCTAAACCCGGACAGTCTCCGCACCAGGAGGAGACTTTTGAAGACTGCCTTGCCCCAAATTGTGCCATCCTAAGCTGATGTCTAGTTCACCTAGTGCTCAGGTCTGGTACTGGTCAAAGAGAAACTGGTAATTCAGATATTGATAAGAGCCTGAAATCGCAATAATCAGAACAATAAAGGGGCTCATTGGAGGCACTCGGATCCAGCATCGTGAGGCTTTGGGGAGGAAAATGGTGACAGAGTTCAAACACAAGCATGGGATGAACACAGTGGATCTCTAATCAGAAAATAATGGGATATATTGAAGAACTAAGGCCAGTACTAGGCAGACTTGTATGGCCTATGTCCCGTATATAGGGAGGGCTTCGATGGCTGGGATGGTTAAGATGGGCTGGAGTGAGCTCTGACGGAGACTCCAATAGATGGAACCTAAGGACACGACCGGGAAGGGCTCTGGGTTTCTGACCCAGAAATATCTAAGAAGAAGGACCATTTAAAACAGGGATGTCAAAGTCCCTCCTCGAGGGCCGCAATCCAGTCGGGTTTTCAGGATTTCCCCAATGAATATGCATGAGATCTATTAGCATACAATGAAAGCAGTGCGTGCAAATAGATCTCATGCATATTCATTGGGGAAATCCTGACAACCCGACTGGATTGCGGCCCTCGAGGAGGGACTTTGACATCCCTGACTTAAACTAAATAATTAATTTATGGAGCATGTATAATAATAATAACTTTATTCTTCTATACCGCCACAATTATGCGACTTTTAGGCGAAGATAGCTGGACAATTAGCGAGTTACAATATACAGTTCGTTTAGAATTTCAGAGGGGCCCTTTTAGAAAAAAAGTAGCGAATTACAGAATACAATTTGTTAAGAATTTTCAGAGGGGACATATTAGGAAAAAAAGAATTGGAATTAGTGTTTGGAGTAGTTAATGTTTAGGTGATAAATCTGCTGAATAAGGCAGTTTTTATGACTTTTCTAAAAGCGACGCAGGTCAGTCTAGCTCCATTAATGCAGTTGTTGGGCCGACTGGGTGGACCACTCGGGTCTTTATCTGCCGTCATTTACTCTGTTCTCAGCTCAGTGTCCAGCAGTCAGAGTTTTGCAGTTTGCTTTGTGAGCCTGTGTTTAATGGGAAAAGGTGGGTTTTAAGAATAAGTTTTTCCATCTGTTGACCTCGAGGGCACATTCTTGCCCTGCCTGGGAGTTTTTGAACTTGGTTCTTGTTGCAGGCACGCAAGCGCCATGCATCTCCTGTCCAAACTCCAACTATTGCAGAAAAGTTGGACCGAGGTTGCCATCTGCCAGGGCGCTTTCGATCTGGGAGGCACCAGCTCCTTGAGATTGATGTTTGGCAAAACTGCCTCCTCCTAATCAACTTCTCTTTCCTTTCCTGGCTGCAAACACAGCCTGATAGACTCAGACCCAGATGCACGAAAGCCAGCGATCGTCGCAAAAACCTCTTTTAACAGTTGTAGCAACGATTGCATTTGTCGACCCGATGCAGAAAATGGCTCACCGCCTGGTTTTCTGCACAATTGCTCATTCCCTGATCTGACCATGCAAATAAGCTAATTAATATTAAAATGTCATGTAAACTAGTAGAGCGACTGATGCTCTAACACGGCTTCCAGATGCACTACAAAAAAAATGATCGCTTTTAGCAATCCAAAAAAGCAACTGGTCAAGACCAGTCGCATACCTGTCTAACTTTTCTTTTTTTAATGGGCACAGATGCTGTCATGCTGACCCTACCTCTGAGCAAAAATGGCAGAAGAGATGCCCACTCCCTCCTGCCATGGCGACTCCCTCCCCCTCCCCCCGCAGCAGTGAAGCAGTGATGCCCACTCCCGTCTGCCACCAAAGGCTCACTCTCACACCAGGCGCTTCCCCCCACAAACATCCCCTCCCTTTCCCACCTGAAACAAAAGGCAGGAGGGATGCCCACTCCCTCTTGCCACTGGTGGTCCCCCAACCCCTCCTCCGATACCATGGTACCTTTATAGAGAAGTTGGAGCGGAAGGGAAGCTCACTCTGCCCGCTCGTAGGCCCATCAGTTCAAAATGGTGGGCCTTTCTCTCACTGTTGCATCATGTGATGTCTAAGGCCTTGATTGGCTCAGATGCACAGGGAGGGACCTTAGGCATCTGAGCCAATCAGGGCCTTACGCCTTTCCCCATGCATCACATGATGCACGAGGAAGGGAAAGGCCCACCATTTTGTTTTGGCAGGCCTATGAGTGGGATGAACTGAGCTTTCTTCCTGCTCCAACTTCTCTAAAGGGGGGGGGAGGTTCAGAGGGTGGGGTGGGGTTTCGGGGGACCTCTGGTAGCAGGAGGGAGTGGGCATCCCTTCTGCCTTTTTTATCAAGGGGAAATGGGGATGGGAGGGGATATTGGGGGGGGCACCTAGCACAGAAGTTGGCTTTCGGTGGCAGAAGGGAGAGGGCATCCCTCATGCCATTTCGCTTCTGTGGGAGGGGGTGGTCGGCTTGACAGGAGAGAGTGGGCATCCCTCCTGCCAATTTTCTTTCATGGGGGGTGGGGGGTGGTTCTGTATGGCATGTCATAGTATGAGGGGAAGCTGCAGAACTGTTACCTGTATCCACAGTTAGATCCCCAATTTTTCTTTTCCTGCCTCTTCTGGGAGAGAGAAACCAGGAGATCTGGCAGGAAAGGGCGTATGCAGGGAGAACAAATAGGGGGGGGGGGGACATGTGAACCAAAATTCAGGTTCTGTGAGGGGGTATAATGCTACATTTAGGACTTCTGATTTTCAGTACTGTATTTATAAGTTGGAAATAGGAGACTAAAAATAAGAACATAATAATCAAATCGAATCTTCTATTTCTGTGTCGCTCATACCTAGGCAGGCTCAAAGTGACTTATAGAGATGGGCAGAGATGGAGAAGGGAGGAGGTGGGGAAAGAGAGAAGAGAAGAGGTAGGAAGGAGGGGTGTGTGGAGAGGGTATCACCATTAAGTGTCAAATAGATGAGTTTTCAGTTTCTTCTGGAATATGGTGTGATTAGGTTCTGTTCTGGTCGTTTCTGTAAGGTCTCTCTAAGTTTTTACTCCTAGAAAGGTGAACATGGAGTGAAAAACTCATTTGTATTGAAGATTTTTTTGTGGAAGGGAAATTTAAAAGTATTCTGTTGAGGGTTCTGTGGGAAGTAGACCATGCCTTGGAGAAGAACTGGATGAGAGGAGCCGCGGAGTTTCTGTAAAGTATGCAGTGAATGATGCATGAAGTTTTGAAGGTTATTTGTGATGGGATGGGAAACCAGTGCAGTTGCCTGGTGAAGGCTGTAATCGAGTCGTATTTTCTCAGGTTGAAGATTAGTCTAAACAGCGGTGTTTTGGATGAGTTGCATTTTGTGGATTAGAGCGGTGTTGATTCCCATGTAGATGGAGTTGCAGTAGTCCAGTTGTGGGAGTATCATCAGTTGTACAATTAAGGAGAGAGTATGGTCTGATAAATCTTAGTTGTCTCAAGGTGTAGAGGGATTTCTTTCGGAGACCGGAGATTTGTGGTTCCATGGTAAGTGTGGAGTCCAGTATGCAACCTAGGATTTTGCCATACTGGGACAAACCGAACGTCCATCGAGCCTGTTTTTAATAGTGAACAACACAGGTCCCAAGTACTAGGTAGATCCCAAGGAGTAAAACAGATTTTATGCTGCTTAGCAGTGAATTTCCCCAAGCCATCTCAATAATGGCCTATGGACTTCGCTTTTAGGAAATGATCCAAACCTTTTTTAAACCCTGCTAAGTTAACTGATACCGCACATTCTCCAGCAATGAATTCCAGAGTTTAATTACACGTTGGGTGAAGAGTTGCTATCGAAAGCTTCACATCCAACAGACCACGCCACACCACACCACAGCCTCATCCTACACAATAGTAGGTGTAGATGTCGGCCTACCCTGCCTATTCACTCTCTTATTATTAGACAATGCAATGAATCAACTGCATCATTTAATTATTTACTTAAATAAAATTAGATACAACTCACACATCTACATAAACAAAATAAATAAAAGACAATGTAAAGAAAGAAAAACAAAAATATACAGAGCAACATTTAATCTGCTATTCTATGGCTAACTGGTTCAAAATGCATCAAAACAACTGCATCGTCCCTCCATTGCCTAAAACTAGATGACGAGATGGGAAAAAGCTTTCTGAAGCAAATACGCCTTCAGCTGTTTACCAAAATTCACTCTTTGTGTAATTGAACTGATTGAGAAAGGTAATGCAATCCAACAAACTGGGCCTGCAACGGTATTCATCGAGTTTAATCTGGCGACAAGTTGGCACATTCAGAAGTAACTGATTTGCTGACCACATAGCGAAGCCTCATTGTTCAAAGTTTTTTTTGTGGATTAAGGTTATTGCCTCATATTGCACACACCATACAGTCGGCAACCCATTCATAAGAACATAAGAAATGCCTTCACCGGATCAGACCTTAGGTCCGCACACGCGGAGGCTAAGCCAGGTGTTCCCTGATGAAGACCCTGTTTACCCGTATCCCTCAATGAGATTTGCAAGAAGGTGTGCGTCCAAGTTGCCCTTGAATCCCAGAATGGTGGTCTCCGTCACAACCTGTGTATGGCCGTTTGGAGGAGGATGGGCAGGGGAGGGCTTCAATGGCTGGGAGGGTGTAGATGGGCTGGAGTAAGTCTTAACAGAGATTTCGGCAGTTGGAACCCAAGCACAGTACTGGGTAAAGCTTTGGATTCTCGCCCAGAAATAGCTAAGAAAAAAAAAAAAATTAAATTGAATCAGGTTGGGCAGACTGGATGGACCATTCGGGTCTTTATCTGCCGTCATCTACTATGTTACTATGTTACTAACCTCCTCCGGGAGAGCGTTCCAAGCGTCCACCACTCGCTGTGCGAAACAGAACTTCCTGACATTTGTCCTGGACCTGCTGCCCCTCAGTTTCAGTCCATGACCTCTTGTCCGAGTCACATTTGACGGTGTGAATAACGATGTTTCTTGCTCTATTTTGTCGAATCCTTTTAGTATTTTAAAAGTCTCTATCATATCCCCTCGCAGTCTTCTCTTCCCCAGGGTGAACAAGCCCAGTTTTCCGAGGCGTTCTTTGTAGCTCAAATTCTCCATACCCTTTTCTAGCTTCGTGGCTCGCCTCTGCACCCTCTCCAGCAGGGTTATATCTTTCTTTAGGGAGGGAGACCAGTGTTGGACACAGTACTCCAAGTGTGGTCTGACCATTGCTCTGTAAAGCGGCATCATGACGTCCAGCGATCTACTTGTGATTCTCTTCTTTATCATGCCCAACATCCTGTTGGCTTTCTTTGCCACCGCTGCGCATTGAGCTGACGGCTTCAGGGTCCTGTCTATCAGTACCCCCAGGTCCCTTTCTTGTTCACTCTTTCCCAGTGTCACACCTAACATTTTATATTCGTGTTCCTTGTTTTTCCTGCCCAGGTGCATCACTTTGCATTTTTCTATATTAAACTTCATCTGCCACTTTTCCGCCCATTTCTCTAGCTGGTTCAAATCTCTCTGGAGTTCTTCGCTGTCCAAATTTGTCAGCACAGGTAATGTGTCTTCATGGCGAGACACTTTGCATAATAGTCTGGCAGCAATTGCCATCCTAAACATTGCCCAAAATACAGGTAGACTGATACTGAGACGCCAGTGGAGAACCATCCCAGAGGGCCTCGAGTGCATCCAGGGGACCAGTCTAGTAAGGTGCACCTGTAATATTGCTTTGGGAATGATTTGTGCTTTTTTTTTTTTTTTGGAGACTCTGAAAGAAAGGAAACAGAGTGGGGGAAGTAGGGGCAAATTCTCTGGGCTGAAAATTTTGCCCTCCCCCCCCCGGGCGAAAAGAATGCGCATAAGTTTCAGTATGAGCATTTGTAGGGATGGATAAAGGATGGGGCGGGCAGTACACAGAAAGGTGTCCTCCGATTTCTTCTACTTGGTTAGCATTGAGTCTAATATACAGTGCTATAGGAATGATAAATAGTGGCAGTTTTTTCTTTTTTTAATACTTTGAGTTGGCTCTGGGGGATGAATGGGAAATCCATAAGTGCCCAGCCAGTGGACCCCCCAAATTTGAGTTCTGGCTACGCTTCTGCATTGAATATCAGCAGAAAGCTCCACACGCCAGGCGATTTAACTGGCCAGGAGACGTTTTTGGCTGTTTAAATTGCTTTGAATATCAACCTTTATGATGCTAAATATATGACATGATGTTTTCTGTCCGGAAATCTCTGGGATTTACCCCTCTTTGCTTATGCTGCAGGGCTGTTTCCCTGAGTCTGTAGCTGGACTTCTGTCTCAGTCCGGCTTGACTTTGTAAATGAACTTTGACGACCCCTGACCCCTGAGACTGGTTATTGCGGAGTCTCAGTCACCCTTCAGCTCTCCAGTTCGATTGGGGGGGGGGAGGGGGAGTGTCTTTCCAAGGTGTCTCATTCAAAGCAACATAGCAAATGACAACAGATAAGGACCCGAACGGCCCATTAGTTAATCTAATTAAAAATACATGCTCACATTAACTTGTCTCTTCTTTGATATTTCTGTGAAGTCTGGGGACGTCCTCGTGTTCCAAGTTCATTCAAGTCTCAATTCATTCCAAGGTTCTTTTTCCAGTGATCACCCCATGCCCGGATGCTGGCCCACGCTGGAACGAGAGGAGATACCACAGCACGGAGGGGGAGGGAGAGATGGAAGGGAAGGAGAGGAGCAGCGAGAGATTCCAGGGCATGGGAGGAACTTCACCAGCACAAAGCATGAAGGGAAAGATAGTTCTCTTTCTTCTTGGCCTAGATGCTTCCTATAGTTGGTAGTTCAAGTCAAGATGGATTGGGGGAAGGGAATGATTTATATTAGTCACCTCTAAAGCTTGCTTGCCTCCTCCAAGCTTGTTAAAGAAAGCAAATTCTACCATCTCTCCGCTGAGTAATTTCCCTGATGCCTTCCCCCACTTCACCCCCTCCCCAGCCTCCCAAAGCAGTAGGGCTGGACCCTGACAGATGCTGACATGCACTCGCTGTCCCCAGAGAGCAGAACCAGTGTCTCAGCAGTCCCTTTCTCCGAGAGACGGATTAGTGCCAGGAATCTAATCAATCCACCCGGTGTCTGCTGGGGCAGAGGTCGCCCTGAGCCCCTGGGAGCTACTGCTAATGGTTCTGTGCACTGATTGCTGTAAATTGATTCGTACTCTCTGAAGGGTTGTGGTGCTCCCCCTCCTCTCCCTGCCACACTGAGACCCACCAGACGAGCTATTGCCAAGAGAGATGGGCGGCAGTGAAAGGGAAATGTTTTTTGTGCCTCATTCCAGCGAACAGCAGACCTGCATGGAGGAGCCTTTGTGACCTTCTGCTCAGACCTGACCAGTTTCCCCTGAAAATGGAGGAGAGACAGTGGAGGAGCTGATGGTAGCTGTGCCCCAAGGACCAGTCACCCCAGCGGTGGTAAATTTTTTTTTTATAATTGTAATCTTTATTGAAAAAAATTTTTTTTAACAACATCCAAAACAACCCCAAAAACATAAAAACATTCAAACAAAAAAACCCCATAATAACAAATCCAGTCTAGGAATATCCAAATTACTACAGTAATACAAAATCATCACCTATCAGGAAGGGAGGTTGACATATTAGCACACAAAAGCATTACAAGTCAAAAGAAAGAAAAAAAGAGCACTAAATGCTGTTACCAGCACTTCCACAATCGAACAGATTTATATTGGCGATACCAAAAATAAAAATAAAAAAATGCCAGCACTTCTGAAAAAGAGCAAACTGGTTCCTATGAAGAGCTGTCAGCTGACTAAGGTAATAGACATGCCAAACACCATGGAAGGAATATTGGCAGAGGACCAGACCCTTTGCCACCTCCCGTTTAGCAAACACATAACACCTTAAAAGAATTTTCATTCATGCCCGGAGCCTGCCACTGCCAAAGAAGAAGTTTAGCGTCGTCGGGTACAGAAAACACCTGGGCACAGCTGGTCCAATAAGCATGTCTCAAGGGACAGTGCCACCACATCGGAATATAAGTCCCAGGGGAACCACACCACTTCTAAAAGCGGTGGCAAGTTTACAGAAGCACCAGCCCAGTAAGTGAATTGCTCTCATTCACTGCAGTAATCGGGGACGGATCGCAGGTTTGCCAGGCCCCTGGGCCCCTCCCCCTTCCCGGCCGTAACTGCCAAGTACCTATTTTTACCTCTCCATCACACAAGGAACGCGATAGAGACACAACTGTGCAAGTGTTTTAAATGTATGCAAGTGCTGTTCGTGTCATAACATAACATAAAACGCCAGGGTTTCTGCCGAGTTCACATTCCTGGGCTGCTGTGCAAAGTCTGCCTTGAGAATGAGACGGGTCCTCCCACCCCTGACCTTTGGGCCCCGGGCTCAGCGAGTTGGGCTGAGGGTGTTGCGTAATACTAAAGATGCTCAAACGTCTGCGGAAAAATGCGACGGGCCACTGTTGCGGCACAAGTTTAAAAAACACGCCTGCAAATGAGGTTCGAAGAGAGTGACGGAGGGGTGCTGAAAACTCAATTATTTGCCAGTGCCTTTATACGCTAAGGAATATTTCAGTTGATAATCGCCTTTTAGAATTTTTTTGACAGCAATGTATGATTTAAAGCTTCCTCGTATTCCTGAATTGATTGAATTTGCGCTCTATCCCTATTTATAACAGGGACGATTAATGATGTTGTTTAGACATGTTTATATTATATGTGATAATCGTAGGGAAACAAGATTTTATGGATGTGATATGGAAACCGCATAGTTGTATATGGTATATAAATTTTTAAATAAATAAATACATTTGCATGTGCCGATTGCTGGTGATAGCAATTGGCCCATGCGCAGAACAGATGCACAAATCAAAAAACACCCCGAATCGAAGATCAACAGGAGGGATGTCCACTCCCTCCCACCGCTGCCATAAAGCAAACCCTCCCCGACACCCCCCCAGCAGCAAGAGGGATGCCCACTCCCTTCCGCTGCCGACATCAAATAACCCCCCCTGGCAACGGGAGGGATGTCCACTCCCTCCCACCGCTGCCATAAAGCAAACCCTCCCCCCGACAGCCCTCCCCAGCAGCAGGAGGGATGCCCACTCCCTTTCGCCGCCGACATCAAATAACCCTCCCCCCCCTCTCCGGCAATGGGAGGGATATCCTGAAAACCTGACCTGGCTCCGGCTCTCGAGGACCGGAATTGCCTACCCCTGGCCTAAGGACTTCTTTTGTAGGAAATTGTTCAAACCTTTTTTAAACCCTGCTAAGCTGACTAATGTCACCACATTCCAGAGTTTAATTACACATTCTGTGAAGAAAAATTTTCTCCGGTTTGTTTTAAGTCTACTACTTAGCTTCATTGCATGCCCCCTAGTCCTAGCATTTTTGGAAAGAGTGAACAAGCGATTTATTATCTACCCTTTCCACATCACTCAGTCACTCAGCCCCTCATTGCCCCAGATACAGAAACTTAGATTTGGGACAGAGAAAGTACCTGCATATATGTACAGTGCTGTGAATTCCTACTAGCACTATAGAAATAATTACTAGCAGTAAATAGAAAGAAACTAACATACACGCCTAGGCTTCAGGAGGATGCCAAGTCTCTCTATAAGGGTTCTGACTGGTAAACTGGCTCAGCTCAATGTGTTGTCACAGAGCAAGGAGGGGCCTTAAGCAATCTGGGCTAATCAGAGCCTCAGGCCCTTCCCCGGTGCATCCCAGGATACACCGGGGAGGGGAAGGTCCGCCATTTGAAGAGGCGGGTCTGCTGGCCAGAGGTAGGAGGCAGCCCTCCGGCCGGCCTTCATAAAGAAGGTAAGGGGGAGGAGGGGGGTTCGTCGGGGTTATGACAGCAGCGGCGGGAGGGAGTAGGCATCCTTCCTGCTGCTGGGGGGGGTTTGCTTTATGGCAGCAGTGGGAGGGAGTGGACATCCCTCCCATTGTCGGGGGGGGGGGTTATTTGATGTCGGCGGCGAAAGGGAGTGGGCATCCTTCCTGCTACTGGGGAGGGGTTTGCTTTATGGCAACAGTGGGAGGGAGTGGACATCCCTCCCATTGCCGGGGGGGGGGGGGAGTTGCTTGATGTCGGCGGTGGGTGGGAGTAGGCATCCCTCGCTGCTGGGGGGGTGTATTAAAAAAGGTGGAAAGAAGAGAAAACGAGAGAGCCGGCGTGATTAAAAGGTGACGTGAAAGAGGCTATTACAGCCAAGAAAACCTGAGAAAGGTTTACCGAAACACGGACTGTGTTGGATTCAACGTTTTGGTATAGCTGGTTTTCGATCAGTTTGTCTTTTGTATTTATCTGCATTTTAATGTTTAGACATTTTAAGCATATACACTAAATTCTGCATTCATTTATCTGCTTCCTCTGTGATATCCAGGAGCTACTGTTCCACTTTGGGGTTTCTTTTTTTTTTTTTTTTTTGGGGGGGGGGGGTTTGACACGGTTAGTGTACACCATAATTAGCCAGTGGAATGCTTGACTCCTGACGCAGGTAATACTACTGAAACACGGCCGTGTCGAGTCTAGTTCCTTTTTTGCCCTTCATGGTTGACAGAAAATTGGACTGTTCTCTGATTCATGAGGTTTTAAAGGCAGGATATCAAATGCATGACCCAGACCCATTTATGAGTTAGTCGGGGCAGCCCTTAAGCTTCACAAGTGCAGATGATTCCCAGCAGGGCCAGCCTAATTGCTGGCGGCACTAGGCAATCGCCTAGAACTGCGGCTTCCGGGGGCACCAGAAAGCAGCTGAAGCCTAAGTATGGTAAATCGGTCCCCGTACTGGAAGGGAGGGTGAGCGGTTTTCAAAGTGCCCATTTACACAGATTATTTGGGAGGAGTGGGTTTGATGTAATCATGATGCTTGGGGGTCCCTGAAGGCCTGAAATTTGGGTACACCGACAATAGCGCGCAGGGCAATTGCACCCCGTCAAATGTGTGCACTGACAAGCGCGCGCATGAAAGGAGTGGAATTGTCGGGGCTCCCATTCAGTGCGCTAGTGAATCTTTTAAGTGTACCCTGGTGCATCAAGGCCCCTGATTTGCTTAGGCCCCTCAGGCCCCTCCCGAGAGACGGGGCCTGAGTAGTCTGAGCCAATCAGGGCCTTCCAGATACTGTAGCAAACGGAAGGCATGGCAGCAGAATTGTCGGGGTGCAGTGAATCCCCCCCTGTTTTAAGGGGGCAAGCATTTGTCGTGTGTGCAAATGTCGGGGCCCAATTGTTGTACACTTATTTGACGGGTCACCGAAATTTGAGGGAAGGGGCACTTGGTACTCAATTTCTGGCCTTGCTTTCCAGTCTCTAACTCTCCTGTCACGTGTCTTGCACGCCAGAGCTCAGGTTGCAAAAACGCTTTGGTGTGTAGGAATGCTGCTTTGGGCTACACATGTGACAGCGGTGACCTTAACATGTCACAGCGTTTTGTGCGCTGCCCAGCTTCATCACGTAAGTTGACCCGGGGCTTTGCTGTAGGAATCCTTTGTTGTGTTGCCTGGTTTAGGAAGGGAGGGGCCTTTGTGTCAAGGTTAATCATTACAGCTGGGAGAAGACACTGTTGGCCCTTTGGTGTCAGAGTTGGGTCTCATAACATTCGGAGATCTGCCTTTGACCTTCGTACGCCGCTGATTAATATGCAATAGCGATAAGCACATGACATGATGCAGGGAATGTGGATTAATGTTTGAATTGGCTCACACATCCTGTGAACGCTTTCGGCACTGCCATCTGCTACCTAATTCTGGGGTCTTTACTGACAGCTTGGTTTTGCAGTCTGCCTGTCCCTTGCCCCCTCCTTCCCCCTGTCCTTCGTGGGGGGGGGGGAGGTCTGGATCAGCGCTTGCAACATTGCCAGGTTTTCTTTCTCCAGTGTGGCTTGACTGAATCCTGCCTAGTGAGAAGCAGGGAGAAAAATAAACAGATTTTCATTTTGTGATAGGAAATGGATTCTCCTGCCTTCGCGATGCAAAATTTGAAATGCAGACGGAGGAAGAGAGACACACAGGCAAACTGTACCACAGAAGCTGACTATGCAGGCAACCTTTCAGGTTGAAGCATTGTATGTTTCAGAAGATTGATTGATTGATTTACTATCCTTTGGGAAGAAATTTGCCCCAAATGATGTAGTTGCAGTGGTTCCCAACCCTAAACAGGAGGATCCCCAGGCCAGTCGGGTTTTCAAGATATTCCTAATGAATATGCATGGAGCAAATCTGCATTCCTGGCATCTCCATTTTATGCAAATCTCTGTTATGCATATTCATTAGGGCTATCTTGAAAACCCGACTGGCCTGGGGGTCCTCCAGGACAGGTTTGGGAACCACTGGTAGTGAACAAGAAAATCAATCTGAACATAGGCGATAGTGAAAGAGTTGGCCACAGTCACAAACATGTTGGTAATAGGTGACTGCTGGACTCTGCTGTTTCTGGCTGATAACATTTTATTTATTCATTTGGTTCAGGGGTGTCAAAGTCCCTCCTCGAGGGCTACAATCCAGTCGGGTGTTCAGGATTTCCCTAATGAATATGCATGAGACCAATTAGCATACAATGAAAGCAGTGCGTGCAAATAGATCTCATGCATATTCATTGGGCAAATCCTGAAAACCCGACTGGATTGCGGCCCCTGATTTGGTTGCTTAGGTCGTCCTCCCAAATAGCCCAGAACGGGTTACAGAACTACATTCCAAATAAATCTAACAACATGACATAATCTAAAATAGACATATTATCTAAACGTAAAAAATAATATAAATCTAACAACTTAATATATAAATACAAAATTAAAACAAAAATCATTCATAACCTTATAAAACAAAAATATCTAAAATATATATTTTTTTAAATTAAAGGATCAAACCTATAAACAATATAACAAATCCAGTAGCTAAAAACTAATCCCCCCCCCCCTTTTTACAACTGTCCTGAAGCCCATAGGGGCTTTTGCTGCATGGCAGCCACTAGCGCAGTTATTTGAAACAAATACGGCACAGCCCAGTTGCCACGTCGAGTCTTCTGACTCATGTGGCACAGCAGCTCCTCACAGATTTCATCGAAACATGACGGCAGATAAAGGCCAAATGGCCCATCTAGTTGGCCCAACCGCAGTAACCATTATCTCTTCCTCTCTCGAAGAGATCCCACATGCCTGTCCCACACTTTCTTGAATTCAGACACAGTCTCCATTTCCACCACCTCTTCTGGGAGACTGTTCCACGCATCTACCACCTCACCTCTTAACTTCATCCTATGCCCTCTCATTGCAGAGTTTCCTTTCAAATGAAAGAGACTCGACTCACGCACATTTACATTATGTAGGTATTTAAATGTCTCTATCATATCTCTCCTCTCCCGCCTTTCCTCCAAAGTATACGGATTGAGATCTTTAAGTCTGTCTCTACACGCCACACCATTTTAGTAGCCTTCCTCTGGACAGACTCCATCCTTTTTATATCTTTTTGAAGGCGCAGCCTCCAGAATTGTACACAATATTCTAAATGATGTGGCCAATAACGTCCCAAATTTCTCCTTTCCTTCAGCACAGCTGGTGAAATGTACGCGTATTTGGCATCAGGGGCCTTTGCCTTCTACTATATTTCTGAGGCATATATCATGTCATGAGGACATCAGCATTGTACACCATTGGTTCTTTTCTCTCATGCAACGCCAGATGTCCAAGTTGTGGGTTCTACATATATCAGTCCCGGGGATCTTTTGCAGATGGAAAGTGGTTTTATTGGACTTTTTAGACTGCGGAAGTCCCTTCGGAGCATCAGTGTGATCTTTGCACCGGCATCGCCCACCTCAGCACCAAAGCAGGGTGGTACATCCCAGATTTGTGGGGGTGCCAGGGCTCCCAGGGTAACCAGCTCCAGTTGAAAAGCTGAAAATTAAATTAAACCCCGTGACAGGGACAGTTAATTACAGCAGATTACTGTGAGACTAATTAGGGACACTGACACTGGAGCCATCGAGCTCTGTGATGTTAATTAGCTCGTCATTAATGTCATCTCTCCCTATGAGATGGAAATATGATGGCCTGAATATCCCAGGTGTCGCACGCAGCCTCTTGGAAATGAGTCCCCCAGCGAATGGATGGAATAGGCTGTCGGCTCAGGACTCTCCCCGTATGCTTTCTCACCCATCTTCCTTTTGTCTGCCATGAGGTGGTGAAAAACACCACCGAGGAAGGGTTGAAGATGGCTCAGTGTGCTCTTTCTCCAGGGACCTTTGCTATAGCGGTGATCTCTATAAGGCTACGCCTGCCTGTGTTCCCTCACGGCACAGGGCTGCTCCGCAGGATTCAGAATGCCAAAGAGGGATTTAGCTGTCTCCAAGGAGAGAGTGGCACTGCACAATTACTGACTCCACGGTCCACATTCTTTAAATCCACGGGTTTTCTTTGTCCCTAATCTGGGCATTGCTGCCGGCTAAGGCTGATCCCGTCCCTTGGAAACGGAGCGGGACGATTCGTCGCGGCCCTTTCGGCACGGGACGTTCCTTCTTGCCCTTTTCGGCCCCGACGGTTCCATCGCATCGGCCCGTGCACGCCCGTCAGTTCCATCGCGCAAAATCACGGCCCGTGCATTGATTGTGGACACGGTGCAGGAAGTTGACATCTGGATGTCAGAAGGGGGGGGGGAACCGGTCGGTTGGCGTCCAGCGTGGTTTCCACATTTTTCATTTGCTTGCTTTTGAATTCTAAACAAACACTTTTTATAAGCAATACAATCTTGTGATATGGTAAAAAAACAAAACTGGCAGTTATATAGAGCATTAAAAAAAAGCAGACCGACATATCTTTGCTTAGGTTTAAAAAGGTTGGGACGTTATTTGCAATGTTATTAATTAATGAAAATGAGCAGAAAAATAAAACACGTTTTATGCTTTTAATTTGCTGATAGTAATGCCAGTGACGTAGTAAGGAGGCTGAGGAGGGTGGGGCGGTCCACCTCTCCGCCCCCTCCTCTTCCCGCTCCTCGCCACGCACGCACCCCCTCCCTTCCCCCGTACCTCCAGTTCACTGCCGTGAGCAACAACTGTAACGTGCCCCTCGCGACCGCGCTATCTCTCCTGCTGATGTGACTTCCAGGTGCCACGCATAGGAAGTCGCATCACCTGGAGAGACGACGGGGTCACGAGAAGCACGTTGACGTTCTTGTCGCTCGCGGCGATGAATGACTAGAGGTACGGGGGAAGGGAATGGGGGAAGGACCCTCACTATGCCACTGATCAGTGCGCCGTGTTTCACAACAGAGGTAGAGCTGTGCTTTTACTGCGTAAGGTTGTGACGTGAGCTTTAAAGAAACTCTTGAAGAAGCGATTGGGTAGCTGTGAACCCTTTAAAAGCAGTGCGAAATCTCTCAACGCACGGGCCGTGATTTTTGACGTGTAAGGGCTGAAATGCGATGGAACTGACAGGGTGAAACGCGATGCGGACTGTCGTTGAACTGTAAGGTGCGATGGAACCGAGGGGGCTAAAAAGCCGGCACTGAAACGGGCAAGAAGCAACGTCTCGTGGTGAAAGGGCTGCGCCAAACTGCTGGCTCTTGGAAAATCCATCCCCAAAAAACTGTCTATGGGAGCCTTAGGAAGTCGCCTTCTCTCCCTGACTCGTCACCCACCCTGTGTGTGACCCTGGCCTGTCACTTGTTAAGCTTCCCATGTCCTGTGCACAATACTATTAAGGTTATCTAAGCGGTTTACAATCAGGTACTCAAGAATTCTCCCTGTCTGTCCCGGTGGGCTGGGGCAGTGGAGGATTAAGTGACTTGCCCAAGGTCACAAGGAGCAGAATGGGATTTGAACCCACAACCTCAGGGTGCTGAGGCTGTAGCTTTAACCACTAGGCCTATGCTCAGGGTGAGATAGGGTGACCAGGTTACCCATTCCAGAAGGGAGACTGTTTTTAAATGACATCCCAAAGCAGTGTCGTACTCGTAGTCTACGATTCTCTCCGTTGAAATAATAATAAACTGGCTCTAAATACTCAAAAATCAAAAACAATGCTTTTTACTTGGAAAGGAGACATAATTCAAAAAATACCATTCATAATAGATAATACTCTACTTGAATCAGTATCTCAATTGAAAATTCTAGGAATTTTAATTGATACAGATCTTTCATTTCACAGTCATATAAGTGAAATAGTTAAATCTTGCTTTTATAGATTGCGGCTTCTTCGATCTATTTCCTCCTTTCTAGATTCCAAATCAATCAATATTCTAGTTCACTCACTAATTATTTCAAAACTAGACTATTGTAACTCTCTTTTGATTAACATAACCCAAAAAGAAAAGAGACGGCTTCAAATAATCCAAAACAGCGCAATCAAACTAATTCATAAAGCAAAAAAATATGATCATGTAACCCCACTTTTTATTAAATCACATTGGCTCCCTATCTCTCATCGAATCACCTTCAAAGTTATATTTCTGGTTTATAAAACATTAATCTTTAATGAACCTCTATTCATATCAAAAATGATTGTCCCTTATAATTCTTCTCGTTCTCTACGATCATCTTCATTGAATCTGCTTTCAATCCCGTCTTTGAGGGTTATCGGCACAAGAAGAAATGATATGTTCTCAGTAGTAGCACCTTCCTTGTGGAATGCCCTTCCAAATTTTATTAAACTTGAAAAAGACATCACTTCTTTTAAAAAAATTTTAAAAACATATTTATTTCAAGATGCATTTGATTTATGATAAACATATTCCAATTTCCTGCATTTTTATAATAATTAACAAAAATTTTTTTACATATCTATCCCATTCTTACCTAATGTGCTTCCCTTTTATGTTATTTCACTAAATATTACAATTGTAACTTTTTCCCCTCTTACCCACTTATTCATGTATGTCCAATTCCTCTGTATAATGTCTTGTCCCACTATATTAAATGTATTACCAAAACCTGTTGGTTTTTAATCTGTACATCGCTTAGATATTGTAATAAGCGATCCATCAAATGTAAATAAACTTGAAACTTGAAACTTGGTACTGCAGGTCCCATAATGCACCAGGATGAGGTTGGCAGAAACCCAGGATTGGCCAAGAAGTCTCCCTTCCGGAATGGTCTGGTCACCCTAGGGTGAGATACACCTCTGGTGCTACAGGGCATGATGGATGTGTAATTCCTTGTGAATGGGCTGAGTGGTTTCTGTGAGGTCCTAAGTCCGGAACAATGCCGGGAGATTCTGTGTTTACACAAAGTTGTGTGGCTGGGGATTAGAGAAACCCGGGGTCACTAAGGGGACCTAAAGACCAGAAAGAAAATGCACATTTCAAAGAGGAATTAGTAGCCTTGGTTTAAAGGTTAGGGGTCACCAGAGTTCCAGGTCACTGGGGAACGATCTTCAAATGCGTTCAGCCAGGTAACCTGGCGAGATTGACCTGCTTAAAAAGCTTGTGTCCCTTAGGACAGCTAAAAGTGCACATGGGTCTCCGCAGCTCTCATTCTGGTGTCAGCAAAAATGCAGCTAAGGTGCTACACTCGGAGAGAGCCCCCCAGGAAAGAGACCTGGGAGCAGTGTGTTGCAGCGGCAGCAGAAAGGGCCAACAGAATGCTAGGAATGATTAAGAACAGATCTGAAAACGTTATCATGCCGTTATACCGGGCCATGGTACGCCCCCACCTAGAATACCGCGTCTAACACTGGACGCCGTATATGAAAAAGGACATAGTATTACTAAAAAGGGTCCAGAGAAGAGCAACAAATATGGTTATGGGGCTGGAGGAGTTGCCGCACAATGAGAGGCTAGAGAAACTGGGTCTCTTCTCCCTTGAAAAGAGGCGACTGAGAGGGGACAGCATCGAAACATTCAAGATATTGAAGGGAATTGACTTAGTAGAGAAAGAGAGATTGTTCATCCTCTCCGAGGTGAAGAGAGTGAGAGGGCACTCGCTAAAGTTAAGAGGGGATAGATTCCGTACAAACGTAAGGAAGTTCTTCTTCACCCAGAGTGGTAGAAAACTGGAACGCTCTTCCAGAGGCCTTTTAGGGGAAAGCACCCTCTAGGGATTCAAGACAAAGTTAGACAAGTTCCTACTGAACCAAATTCATTGGGGAAATCCTGAAAACCCAACCTGGCAAGGGCCGATGTTGGACACCCCTCCTCTAGAGCCAGGATTTTGGAGCAAGCCGCCAAGAGAAATGCTTTTCCACAGGAAAGATTGGTGAATGCTTGATGCTTGGCTGGGACAAGTGGTGGAGGCTGAAACAATAACTCATTGTAGGAAGAGATGCCGAAGAGCATAGAGGAGAGCCATAAGTTGTAAAAGTCACAATCCAGTGACAAAGTAGGCAATGGGGTTGGCGATAATTGGATTGGTAGAACAAGCCACATCTCGAGCATAATGACAACAAGAGGGACAGCCAGGTCCATGTAGCAGGTTAGCCACCAGCACAATCAATGTCAAACCAAAAGGGAAGATTACCCAACTGCTATAGTCAAGAGGGCCTGGGATAGGCACGTGGGATCTCTCAGAGAGAGATAATGGTTACTGTGGACGGGCAGACTAGATGGGCCATTTGGACTTTATCTGCCATCATGTTTTTAAATGTAAAATGGTGCAATGTGATTATTATGAATGACTGCTAAATGTACTGTTATGTAACATAAAAGGTTCATAGACAAAACCGCCGAAGACAAAGGCGCATGCCGACAACTGAGCGCAAGATGGAAGCGCGCGCCAAAGAAAAAGCGTGTTTTTAGGGGCTCCGACAGGGGGTTTTGTTGGGGAAACCCCCCCCCCCACTTTACTTAATACAGATCGCGGCGGCGTTGTGGGGAGTTTGGGGGATTGTAAGCGCCCTCATTATACTGGAAACTTAACTGTTTTCCTGTTTTTTAGGGGAAAAGTGAAGTTTTCAGTAAAATGTGGGGGTTGCAACACCCTAAACCCCCGACAACGCCCCCACAACGCGGCGCGATCTGTATAAAGTAAAGTGGGGGGGGGGGTTCCCCCCCACTCCCCCTGTCGGAGCCCTTTAAAACAGTCATTTTCTTTGGCGCGTGCCTCCGCGTTGCGCTCAGTTGTCTGCGCGCGCCTTTGTCCTGGCGCGCTTTTGACCTGACACCAACATAGAAACATGATGGCAGATAAAGGCCAAATGGCCTATCTGCAACATCCAGTATCTCCTCCTCTCCCTATTGGCTAAGGCTCTTAACATTTGCATCTCCTCTTCCTATAGGCTAAGGCTCTTTACACCTGCATTGTGAGGTCATAGAGCTTTATGGTTAGAGAAACATGATGGCAGATAAAGGCCAAATGGCCCATCCGCAACATCCACTATCTCCTCCTCTCCCTATTGGCTAAGGCTCTTAACATTTGCATCTCCTCTTCCTATAGGCTAAGGCTCTTTACACCTGCATTGTGATGTCATAAAACTTTATGGGTTTAGAAACATTATAACATGACAGCAGATAAAGGACAAATGGCCCATCCAGTCGGCCCATGCAAAGTAACCATGATCTCTTCCTCTCTCTAAGAGATCCCATGTGACTATCCCAGGCTTTCTTGAATTCAGATACAGTCTCTGTCTCCACCACCTCTACCGGGAGACTGTTCCCCGCATCTACCACCCTCAGAGATGAGCCAGGTCGAAGCTGGCAGCATACTATCTGGAAAGGCTATGGGGACCTACGAGGTTGGCTATTCAGGCTAGAGAATGGCATGGGAACAAATCCCCACAGGAACTCAATTTCCCCGCCCTGCCCCCATGAGTTTTGTCACTGTCCCTGCCCCCAAGCTCAGCCTTAACCGCACAAGCCTCAGATACTTATGATTTTAAAGTGTTTGAGGCTTGTGCAGATGAGGACGGAGTTTACAGGGATGGGGCAGGAAAATGAGTTCCCGCGGGGATAGGGAAAAGTTTGCCCCCATGTCATTTGGGCAATAGCCATGCTCGGATTAGTAGCTATTTAGATTATTTCAAAGTTTTGTGATAGCTGGCTAGACATGAGACGGAAGAAGTGTACAGGGTGTGAACCTACAGAGAATCTTGTAGGCTTAATCTCCCCAGATTAGGAGCAGAAGTTTAGAAGTGGTCACACATCACGGCTGGCAGCTGGAAGCTGTCCTGAACAGCGTGGACAGGAATAACTGGACAGCCTAGTTGGAACAGCTGGCTCTTTCCTGCCACCTTCGACTTGCAGGCCCGTTTTCCAATCCTTTACTGCCACCAGTGATGTGTGCAGAAATAAGTCTGTGATCGTATGTGCCCCGCCGCGCTTTGAGAACGAAGGCTGAGGAAGGGGAAGCCTTGTCCTGGGATTTAGGAGAGCTGGTCTCTGAGGCCCTTCTACATGGTGTCAGGTCAAAAGCGCGCCGGGACAAAGGCGCGCGCAGACAATTGAGCACAGCGCAGAGGCGTGCGCCGCAGAAAATTACTGTTTTTAGGGCTCCGACGGGGGCCGTGGGGGGGAACCCCCCCCCCCACTTTACTTAATAGAGATCGCGCCGCTTTGTGGGGGGTTTGTAACCCCCACATTTTACTGAAAACTTCACTTTTTCCCTGTTTTTAGGGAAAAAGTTAAGTTTACAGTAAAATGTGGAGGGTTACAACCCCCCACAACGCCGGCGCGATCTCTATTAAGTAAACTGGGGGGCTCCCCAACAAAACCCCCCATCGGAGCCCCTAAAAACTTTAATTTTCTTCGGCGCGCGCCTCCGTCTTACGCTCAGTTGTCGGCACGCGCCTTTGTCTTTCGCAGGGTTGTCTATGAACCCTTCTACATCCTGCTAACGGCTACCTGCATAAGGAGGACCGGAAATCCACCATCCCCTTCTCATCCCCTTAAATAGGGTTACTAGATTTTACTATTGTATAATCCAGACCCATGGCTCCGCCCCATTCTACCCAGCCCTGCCCAAGTAATGCCCTGTTTCACCCCAGCCCCACCCCTCTCAACCTGTTCTCGTGCTCGAAGCTGCATCGGGAGGGCATCTGCGCATGCGCGATGCGATGATGTCATACGCAAGCTTGATGTCACCGTGTTGCATGCGCAGACGCTCTCCCGACGTGGTCCCGAGCTGGAAGCTTTTCAAAATCTTTTGAAAACCTAGACTTAGTCGTCTCTAAAAAGAGGACATGTCAGGGTAACGCTTCCCGTAAGAGACTGCCTGCAGTAGTCTGCATGGGAGGGATTGGGAGGTGTTAGACTGGCAGCCAGAGCTTGCTCCTCAAAGCCTTTCTTATACACCACAAATCCCCTGTGCTCTTCAGATTGTAAATCCCTGCGCTGGGAGAATGACAGGCCGCCCCGGCAAAAGAACAGTCACTTGGTTTGGTTAGACAAAGCTTTAGACCAAAATTGCATTAAAAGGGAGTCCTGGAACTGCCTCAGCGTGTAATTATTTATTTATTTCATTCATGTTCGATCCCATTTTCGCCAAAGAGCTCCGACTGCGCTACAGGTTAAACATGCATAATATACAGTTAAAAGGTTACGATTTGCACTAGGTTTGCCA
Source organism: Geotrypetes seraphini (assembly GCF_902459505.1). Taxonomy (NCBI): domain Eukaryota; kingdom Metazoa; phylum Chordata; class Amphibia; order Gymnophiona; family Dermophiidae; genus Geotrypetes; species Geotrypetes seraphini. The sequence continues at coordinate 5,522,631 of NC_047098.1, forward strand.
TAATTACAGTAGTTTACGATACAAGATTTCATTCTAACTTGACACATAGTAGGGAGTCTAATACTAATATACGTGGAGGGCCATCATCGAAAGAAACGTCTAAGTCCGATATGGACGTAGGGCACTAGTCGCCCAAAGTCGGCAGCCGCAAAAGGTCCATTCTCGAAAAGTACATCCAAAATCGTCTCTCTGTACGTCCAGGTTTGATCGTCCAGACCGCCACTACGTCTGTCTATATACTACATTCGCGACCAAATATTCGTTCAAGTCTGAAATGTCCAGAACATGACCTTTTGGACATGGGAGGGACCAGCAATGTGATGGACTGGCCACCCAGACATGGCAAGAGAGCAGCAGGGCTCCTTATAGGGCACCGCTGTGAACTTCACAAAAAGGGTGCCATATAAACATCTCACCAGAACTCCCTTGCAAGTCATGGTGAGCCCCCCCAAATCCGCTATATCCACCTGTCTTCAACCTCAATAGGTGCCACCTATATGACAGTACAGTAGGGTTTGTTTGGGGGGGGGGGGTTTGGTGGGCTCATATTTTCCACCATGAATGTAGTGGTTAGAGTGACTCATGGGCCTGGGTCTTCCTCTCTATGGTTCACTAGCCCACTCCCCAGATTACTTAAGCCATCTCTGTGCAGCTCTAGTAGGCTTTTCTATGCCAGGTGCTGATGTTCTGGAGGCCGATATGTATGTTTTTATTCTGATTTTTATGGCGGGGGGGGGGGGGTCAATGATCACTGGGTGAGTGGGGGGGGTCTGTACTTTGTCCCTGCAGTGGTTAGCTGGTCATTATGGATGTCTTCTGGGCATTTAGACCTGTTTTTAGATCGCCTAGGTCACAACATATAAGTTCCATCTAGGCAGTCTCGTCCAACGTTCAATTACTATCGTTACAGGACGACTAAGTCTAGGTTGGCCCACGTCCCACCCACTTCCTGTCCTCACCACTCCTCGAAAAACACCCCTTTTCGCTCTAGATGCCTCTAGAATGGATACATCTAAAACCCATTTCAATTATAGACACTTGGACGACCTGTCTTTTAGGTCGTCCAAGTGCCGATTTAGGCGGGTTTTTAGACGTATTTTCATTTCGATTATGTACCTCTTGGTGTACAGATTAAATTAGCCATAGTTTTCAATACAATGTGACACAGGAAGTATGTACAGAATATTGTATGTTACCCATGTTGCAGTTGCCACAGCACTCATTGATGCCTGCCATTGACCTGGCATAGCTTTAGACATGCCAGTGTAGGGTCAAAGCAATATTCCATAACGGAATCTAGGCTCCCATGAGCCATTATAGAGTAGGCGCACCCTGCGCAGCATTGGAGCACCTAAAACTGCCCCCTGAGTGTCCAAAGATCAAAGTGTTCTACAGTGGAAATATTCTCTGACCTCCTGAACTGAATGGGATGAATCTCCCCCCCCCCCCCCCCCCCAACAACCTTGTAATTTCTCCTCTCCAACAAATCGCTACCTCCTCATCTATCTCTTCCTTCCTTCCATGGCATTGGCATCTGCCACTCACAGCCGGGTGCTGAATGCATTTCGTGATCCAGCAGACTGGAGGGCAAGCCGAAAACAAGCTGCTTCACCTTTGTCTTGTCCAACGTTGTGTCTTCGGCCCGTGACCCCAAGGAATCTCTACTCCTTCGACTATCTCTCAACACCTCCTTCAGCCTGTCAAGCTCCGGGCCTCTCTGACCTCTCGCTGACCTCTTGCCTACCTTTCAAGGATTTTCTGAGCTACTGGATATTCTGCTGGTATACCAGGACTTCTGGATTCTTTGTAGGCTGGGCTACCTTTAATTGTGCCAGTATAAGAACCATGGAAACATGAAATACACAAACTTTTGAGGTTTGAGCGCACGGCTTGAAGGAAGGAAGTATTTTATATGTAAAGAGTGTTTATTTATTGAATTGAGATTTATTAACTGTCTCTATGAAGGAATTCACCCAACAAGTACATTTCAACATAAAACTTGCAATTTTAACAGTACAAACAATGGTAAAATGACCAGATATAAACATAAATATAAACATTTAACAGCACAGCAAAATGATCATATAACAGAAATATGATAAGTATCAATACCATAATAGATAGTATAGTCCAGTGGTCTCAAACTCAAACCCTTTGCAGGGTCACATTTTGGATTTGTAGGTACTTGGAAGGCCTCAGAAAAAAATAGCTAATGTCTTATTAAAGAAATAACAATTTTGCATGAGGTAAAACTCTTTATAATTTATAAATCTTTCCTTTTGGCTAAGTCTTAATAATAATATTGTCATTTATAGCTAAAGAGACATATGATCAAGACACTGTTTTATTTTACTTTTGTGATTATGCTAAACATACTGAGGGCCTCAAAATAGTACCTGGCGGGCCGCATGTGGCCCCCGGGCCGCGAGTTTGAGACCACTGGTATAATCTCATGAGACCATTGGAACTCATGGCAACCATTTTTGTTTCTGTCTCTGCATGGGCCAGGAGCGTAGGAAGATCGTTCTACTCCGCTTCACCGCTAGACCACCAGGCTTGAAAAGTAAGATGTGGAGAGGTCCAGGAGGCTGGGGGGTAAGAGACTTGCAAATAACCGAATTTGCAAATCCTAAACCTGCAAATACGGAGGGGGGGGGAGTGTATTTCCCAACTGACAAAATGTCCAAATGAAAACCAAAGTTCCCATAACAAAACATTTTCTGGCTGTCCATCCCTAGTACGGCCATAGAAGAGAGTCCTTGCTCTATAGGGCTTACTTTCCACCAAGGACAGGTATCCCAGACGGTTAAGTGTTTGAGGAGGGTCAGGGATAAGATCTAAAGTTTGAAGGTAGTAGAGTAGAATTGAAATTGGGACCCTCAATTGAAGTAGTAAGGAAAGGGGTGGAATATGAGCCGCACAGATGACTTTTTATGCCATGCTAGAGCAAATGAAGTAACATATACTCCAGGTCTTCCCTACCAGTCTTTCATTATCCTTCCTTTCTCCTTTTGTCTCCCCAGAACTGATATTTTGAGATACATTTTTGTTTCATCATCAAGTGTTGTCTTTGAAGACGGGGAGTTACTGTCTTGAAATTCAGTATCTGGTGCCTTCTTTGTTTCCTGCCCAATCTCCCTATGGATTTATGGGATTTGTTGACATCCCACCCAGCCCCCTTTTATTCCTTATATTGTACCAGTCATGAACCCAATTTTCAGCCCATGTCATTTAAGAGCTTGTAAGCTGTCCGCAGCCACAAACTGAAATAGCCTTAGCTATTCAATGCCAGGGCATGTCTGGCGTCTGTCATTGAATATCCAGGTTAGTGAGGCAACCTAGAAATTAACTGGGCACCAGCCAATATTCAGACTGGTGCCCAATTAGCTCTGCAGATAAAAATTAGGATTGTTTTTTTCTGTTCAAACTTTATTCACTTACTTAGCTGCTAAGTTGCACCTTCACCCAAATTCTGCCCCGGATTGGAATAGCTGATTACATAGAAACATAGTCGATGACAGCAGATAAAGACCCGAATGGTCCATCCAGTCTGCCCAACCTGATTCAATTTAAATTTTTTTAATTTTTTCTTTTTAGCTATTTCTGGGCAAGAATCCAAAGCTTTACCCGGTACTGTGCTTGGGTTCCAACTGCCGAAATCTCTGTTAAAACCTACTCCAGCCCATCTACATCCTCCCAGCCACTGAAGCCCTCCCCAGCCCATCCCCCACCAAACGGCCATATACAGACACAGACCATGCAAGTCTGCCCAGTACTGGCCTTAGTTCAATATTTAATATTATTTTCTGATTCTAGATCCTCTGTGTTCATCCCACGCTTCTTTGAACTCAGTCACTGTTTTACTCTCCACCACCTCTCTGGGGAGCGCATTCCAGGCATCCACCACCCTCTCCGTAAAGTAGAATTTCCTAACATTGCCTTTGAATCTACCACCCCTCAACCTCAAATTATGTTCTCTGGTTTTACCATTTTTCTTTCTCTGGAAAAGATTTTGTTTGGTTGACGCCCGAGGTCATGGCGCCTGGCATTGCCGCACCATTCGACAGCGTGAGCAACATCGTCCACCTGCTGCTCGCACCAGCCTCGGCTCCCTTCTGACATCACGTCCTGGTCCCGCGACCAGGAATTGACGTCAGAAGGGAGCCGAGGCCGGAGTGTGCAGTAATTGGAAGATGCTGCTGGACGGGTGAGAACATTTAAAGAGGTACAGGGGCGGAGAGGCACCGGTATCCCCCGTGAAGACGGCGCCCAGGGCGTCTCGCCTCCCTCAACCCCCTAACTGCGCCACTGCTCAGCACCCTACCCAGGTAAATGCCACTAAATATCAATGTCTAACCAGTTTGGCAGGGTTAAACTAGGCAGGAGAGGCTCCTGGTCAAACCTCTTGGAAGATTTTTAGTTCTTTGCTATGGTTTAAGTGTGTTTAGGAAACCTACCGGTGTGTCTGATGGTTTCTCAGACTGCAAGTGGTGTCAGCCAATTTGAAGAGCTTCTGGTTTTCTTAGTGAGTCGCAGACTTTCTTTTCTGAAATTCTGACAATTTCTTACAAGCAAATTTAAATCTTATGTAAACAGTAAAACTAATAAGTGATATTTCAGTTCGGCGGAAGGACAGAATGGAGATAAGAAAGTCAAAAACTTCAGAAAGGCGGGAGTAATGCCAGTGAGTGAAAGGGAAGGAGCTGACGAGAGACAAGAAAAGAGCTGATATTTACAGGGGTGTCATACATGATATATGCGCTGGAAATTTCACGGTTTTAGCTGGAAAATATAGGCTTGAAACATCCTGCGTGCACTTGAAATAAAGAGAAGCAGATAGAGAGTAGCCAGACGAACATAGATAGAGACGTACTTGGAGCAGACGTGTCTTAAAGAGACCTGTGTGGTCTCAAATTCACCTTCATTTATCAACTCTGGAGAATTCCTAGGCTGTACTAAGACAAGTTTTCACTTAGCAAGGGATCTGGTTTCCCGCGATGCCGCCACAGAAACTGTTTTCTGTCGTGGAATGCGCCAGTCCCCGTGGCAGTGGTTCTCAACTCAGTCCTGAGGACACACCAGGCCAGTCCGGTTTTCAGGATACAAGCAATAGGGTTACCAAATGGCTCCAGAAACAGGAGGACAGATAGACACATCTGGGCTTTACTTTTATTGAAACCCATGGAAGTAAAAGCCGGATGTCTCAATCCGTCCTCCTTTTTCTGGAGCCATATGGTAACCCTAGCCAGTGAATATGCATCAGATAGAGTTCCTTAGAAGTGGATATCCTGAAAACCCGACTGGCCTGGTGTGTTCCAGGGATTGGGTTCAGCCCCACAGCATTGGGAGAAATCAGGAATTTTGCAGGTTCTGCTACCTCCTGCCTCACATTGTCATTTTTCTATGAAAACTAGGGGAGAGATGGAGGTCTAGCTTGGGGAAGGGGGCAGAAACGATTTGGGCTCATAAAGCCATAGGAATAAGAGGGGGGCTCAGTGTTTACATCAATAATTATAATTCAAGAAAAGCCCTGCACCAGAACCATCCCATCCTGGGGCCAGATGAGCCTTGGGTGGCCTGGGAGAAGGGCGTGCTCTCTGTCTGACAATGCAGGAAGCTAAGCAGCGTTTGAATGCACCAGACTTCCCTGAACCAGTGTGATTCTGAAAGCTGTGGCAAGCTTGGAGAAGAGACGGCTCAGGGGTGATATGGCAGAGGTCTATAAAATACAGAGTGGAGTGGAAAGGGTGAATGTGAATCGCTTGTTCACTCTTTCCAAAAATACTAGGACTAGGGGACATGCGATAAAGCTACTAAGTAGTAGATTTAAAACAAAACGGAGAAAATATTTCCTCATACAGCATGTAATTAAACTCTGGAATTTGTTGCTGGAGAATGTGGTGAAATCAGTTAGTTTAGCAGGGTTTAAAAAAGGTTTGGATAATTTCCTATAATAGAAGTCCATAGGCCATTATTATTGAGATGGCTTGGGGGAAATCCACTTCTTATTCCTAGGATAAGCAGCATAAAATCTGTTTTACTCCTTGGGATTTTGCCAGATACTGGGCTTGATGGACCTTCGGTCTGTCCCAGTATGGCAATTCTTGTGTTCTTATGTTAGGATGGAGCAGAGGGAAATTTTGGTACTTGGATGGAGAAAACATGGCAGTTTTGTGAAGAAATGAGATTCATGGTCAAGGGAGAGAAGGGATGAATCAGGGGAGTGGCGCCATCGGATGGAAATGGATGAGGAAGGATGGGGCAAGTGGAAGAAGGGATGATTGATGAGGAAAGGTGAGAAAAGCTGGGGCGAGAAGTTGTGGGGGGAAAAAAAGGAAGGGATGGGAGGGTAGGAAATGAAAAAGGAAGAGGGTTGGGAGAAAGGGAGAGACAGGGAGGAATAGACTGAGAGAAGGAAATCCAATGAGGTGGACTTAAGAAGCTCACAAGGGATGGAAGAAAAAAAGGCGCGTCTGGGGGGAGTAGACCCAACTGAAAGGAAAGGTAACATCTTGGGGAAACAGCCTGTAGTGAGAGAGAGGTGTAACAGGAAAGAGATGAGTTTAAAAAAAAAAAAAAGGAAGATGAGAAAAGAGGAAACAAAACTGAGTCAGCTACATGCTACAGGTTAGAGAAACTGTTTTCTAAAAATATGTTCAAAACCTGACTTGCTTTCCATAAAAGAGCTTTGTGTCTACAGAACCATATGTCAGTGTCTGTACGGATACTCCGCATGACATACAGCGAGACAGAGGCTTCCTAGTGAGGGAAAAAGCGTGGTTTCTTGCATAGAACCGGGATGGATTGTAAGCTCTTTGGAGCAGGAACCGTCCGTTCCACGTTTGCTGTACAGCACTGCCTTTGCCTAGTAGCTCTATAAAAATAATAAGCAGAAGTAGTGGACTGAGTCTGTCATTACATTATCTATCTGCCGACAGTGTTTAATTCAGATTCGTTCTGGATCAAGTGTTAGTCCACTTTTAAAGATAATAACTAGGAATACAATTTTTGGATTAGCTTTCAAAGGCAGGACCACCTTCTTCAGATGAAATTCCTCTGAAATGCCGTTAGCAACATGAAAGCCATTCCCTTCACCTCCAGCCCCCTTTCACATGGGAAGCAGCCATTCTAGGGACTCCGTGGGCCAGAAATGGATGACACAATTTTCTCTTGAGGAAGGTGTTGAATGAAGCCCTTTGTTTAGCAGATCTGGGCCTTTGTGATGTCATAGAGCACCGGGGAATCAGCTGACCCGGTGACATCAGCCGCAAACTCCAGTCCCCCAGCGGTGCAGATACCTGGGTAGGGCTCGCGGGAACTCAATGACTGATCTGAGAAATGTAATGCTTATTGGGCCCACTTAAAGCAGTTAGTCTGACTTCAATACACATAACCACTTTGTTGAAGCTTGACATGTGCGAGACAGGACTCTGTCAACGCTCAAAATAGACTGAAGTGGCCCAGGGAATGCTCTTAAGAGGATTCTTTTAATTAATGGCGCCGAGCCCTTGTGAGGAGGGCAGAGGCCGTGCCAAATGGAAGGGTCTCGTTGACACCGCCCCGCTAGCAGATTCTAGATGGTTGCCAGGTGGGAAGCGGTAAAGGCTGTGCCAAACTCAGCACTGCTGCTGGTACGATGAGATCCTCTTGCAGAAATAAGGACTGAGACCTTTGCATTTGATTCGTAGATGTTTTGCTTAAGAGTTATAATTCAAAAGGCAAGACTCAGAAGGTTAAGGGGCCACACGCTGGTCTGGTTGCCATGAACGTTCATCAGATGTATTTGCATGCATTTATTATAAGAATCTGATTTATTCACATATTTATTTTAAAAAATGTACATACCGCATGCAACTGTGCGGTTTCCATATCACATCCATAAAATCTTGTTTCCCTCCGATTATCACATATGACAGAGACATATCAAGGCAACATCGTTAATCGTCCCTGTTATAATAGGGATAGAGCATAAATTCAGTCAATTCAGATTTACAAACAAGCTTTAAATCAAACATTGATGTCAGAAAAATTCTAAAAGGCGATTATCAACTGAAATATTCCTTAGCGTATGAAGGCATTGGCGAATAATTGAGTTCTCAGCATATCTTTGTTTTGCTGAGTACAACACTTACTAACAGCCCTTAAAGGAACTAAAGAGACAGGGTAATATTATACATATTACACGGGGGGGGGGGGAGTAAGGAAATAGATTTAATTTAGATTTTCACGGTTGCAGGTTTCCAGGTCTCGCTGCGTCTTATCAGGTACAAACCGACGTTTCAGCTATCAAGCTGTGGCTTTCTTCAGGATCTGCAGTTTGTCTTTGTAAATAGTGGGTTCACTGACCTGATTGGGAACAGGGCAGTTCGTTGGTCACCAATTTGAATTTTGGTGGGAAAGTCAGTCGGTCTTTTTCCTTTTTATAGAACGGAAAAGTCTCTGGTGAGTTTAAAGATGCTCTCTCAGGGTGTCCGCAGCTAGCAAGACGCTGAAAAGACATGGGGGAAGCCATTGCTTGCCCTGGATATCGGTGGCATGGAATCTTGCTAGTCTTTGGGGTTCTAGAATCTTTTGTTACTCTTTGGGATTCTGGAATGTTGCTACTCCTTGGGTTTTGGCCACCGTGAGAAGGGGCTACTGGGTTTGATGGACCATTGGTCTCACCCAGTAAAGCTATTCTTATGTTCTTAACCCGGAAAACTGCAACAAGCACAATGCCAGCTACGGAAACCCTGAGAGAACAGGTTCATATTATATGTATTTATTTACTTCTCCCCGTAAGTTATTTGGGTGCCATATGGGCTGAGTTTCATCATCATCTTTAATATTTCACTTATTTCCCTGACAGTCACTGAGGGTTTTTTTTTTCTCTCTTCATTAATTAACTATGGCTGTTGCCTACTTGTGGCTCCCCCTAGTGGCAGGAGTGTGAGTCAGCTGTTTGCTATGAAGTTGAGGTGGTGGGGTGGGGTTGGAAAGAGAGGGACATGGAAAACAGTTGGTCTTAGCCCTCTAGTCCAGATTTTGGACTGAAGAGCTACATATTTGGGGCTCCCCTAAACCAAGGGAAGAAACCCTGAGATCCTGAGCCCAAGCAAAGGGGAGAGAGACGCCCACGCCTTCCTCTCCTCCCTTGTTAGAACCACAAGAAAAGGAGAGACCTGGATTGTAGCTGGCAAAGATCATCAGTGAGATAAAATGTATATAAAAGAAACCAGATGCTTCTTGTAGCAACAGCTGGAACCTGTGTCTCTGCCCTGGATATAAAGCTGCCCCTGGGGCTGCGAGAGACAGAAGTTTCCTCTCTGCTGTCCATCCAACCGTTCCAGTCTGTTGTAGCGATTACAGCCCAGAGCTACACATTACACTCTTTCTGACTCCGCTTTTCAGTTCAGTGCTTTACCATTTGCCTTTATTGGAAGGTTTAAGAGCACAAGTACCGCCAAAGGATTTCAAATAACTTTCTGAAGATACCAGTGCACTTACTTTAGATTTTAAAATGTAGGCCAAGCCAGTTCAGGAGAGCTTGGGACATCAGACGTTAATGTATCAGCTGCCTTCCCAGTAAGAGATCTAAGTCCAGCGTTTGGCCAGATAAAGGTCAGAAGCCTGCAAGCATGGTCATCCATAGAGAATGAAATGGGGATGACCTTTGACTTCGTGCTTCCAGCATTGCTGCGCTACTTCTGTCTCCGATAATTGAACATTTCTGACATAGATGTCGGAACAGGGGACCACAGGGGCCGTGGTCCTCCAAAAAGCTGGCAGTCAGAAGGGTCAGTTGTGGTTCTCCTGACTTCCCCACCTACCTCCTCCCCGGCCACTGTAATTTGAAATCTTTGTGCAGCTGACAGTTACAACGGGGTGAGCCTGCTGCCGTCAGCCTGCCCTGGAAGCTTTCATTCTGCAGCACTCTGCCTAGGCGAGAACAGGAAGTTGCTGCAAAATTAAGGGTTCTGGGGCAGGCTGACGGCAGCAGGCTCACTTTGTTGCTGCTGCCCAAAGATTTAAAATTACAGCGGCCGGAGAAGCAGTAGGTATGGAAGTCGGGAGCTTGAGAGAGGTCATTTCATAGGATCCTGCAGAGCGGGGGCTGGGGTTGGGGTTGAGAATGGAGGGAAGGACATATGTTGCACAGGCTGGGGTTGGTTGGGACAGCAGGGAAGGACAGATGCTGAACGGATGGGAGGGAGTGGGGAATGCAGGGAAGGACAGATGCTGCACAGACTGTGAGGGAGTTGGTAAAGCAGGGAAGGACAGATTCTCACAGGCTGGGGGGTTGGGAAGGGAGGGAAGGACAGATGCTGCACAAGCTGGCAGGGAGTTGGGAAGGCAGGGAAGGACAGAGGCTCACAGACTGGGGAGTTGGGAAGGGAGAGAAGGACAGATGCTACACAAACTGGGAGTTGGGAAGGCAGGGAAGGATAGATGCTGCACAGACTGGGGAGTTGGGAAGGGAGGGTAGGGCAGATGCTGCACATGCTCAGGAGTTTGAGAAGGCAGGGAAGGACAGATGCATGGACTGGGGGATTGGGAAGGGAGGGAAAGAGAGTTGCTTCAAGAGTGGAATGGTGGGAAGAGAGGGTAAGAGAGATGTTGCCAGTGGGGGAGGGAAGAGGAAGGGAGAATCGTGGACATAGGTGCATGGAGTGGGAAGGAAAGAGAGATGGTGCACATGGGGAAAGGAAGAAAGAAGGAGAATTGTTAGACATGAAAGTGGTGGAGAGGAGGGAGGGCGAAATATTGGATGTTGTGGTGGAGAGAGAAGGGTGGGAGAGATGGAAAGGGGTACAAGAGGGAGAACTGTTGGACACAGAAATGTACAAAGGAAGAGCCTTATTTAAAAAGCCTTATGTATTGGACAGTGTTTTAGATTTTTCTATAGGTTTTATGCTTTTCTAGGATCTAAGGGTGTTAGGTTTTCCTGTCAAACTTTTTTGCCTTCTAGAAGTCGTCAGCAAAGAAAATTCTAAGGTAAAAATGCACAGTTTGTTAATTGAGGAAAATACTCAACCTCGACTATTTTTTTTTGTTTACGCCTGTCTCCTAAACCTGCCCCTTAATCTTGGAGCTGAGGTGAGAGGGCGATCTGTCTCTTTCTTTTCCCCCCACTATATTCATGGCTTTACATTTCCTTACAATTAAGCCTGACCCCAGTCCCCCTTCCAGCAAACCCATTTCTCTGGTCTGGCCTCTGTTTGTCAAGTTTACGAGCGCTTTCTGAGCCTTGAGTATCCTCTCTTTTACGAGGCTTGAGATAATTGAGATGGCCTGCTCTGGGTTAGTGTTCTTTTAACACCAATTAAAGAAGGAGCGGGTTTATGGGGATTAATGCTCAACCCTCCAAACTGGCCTTTCATCTTTTCCTCGCCAGTCTTTCCAATACCAGAAAACAAAATACGTTAAAAGCTTGTGGGCTGCTCAGCACTTTGCAGAAGTGAGGCTTTTACTGGGCTTAAATCAAATATGTTGAAACAAGGTTTCCTTGATGGAATGCCAGAGGGCGTTCTCCAGGATGGGCTGAGGTCAAGGTCCCAAAGGCAAGCTCCTGGAGGTGCTTGTACTTGCCATCCCACTAGGCTTCTCAAGAAAGTCACATGCACTGTGGTGGGTGAATTGGCATCTTCCTGGGGTCATCGAGGACAGGAGAGGGGGGGGGGGGGGGCGAAGAAATGAATTTTAAGGCACAGAGGCTTATATAGGGTCAAGCAGACAATATAAAATGAATTTACATTGAGGAACTGACAGACGTTGGTGCTTCACGTTGCCACGGACAGAAGGAGCAAACGCAGGGTGTGTTTTTTTCACTCAGACACAGTTGTGATACTGGTAAATCAGTCAGGCCTCGTATGCAAATCTGGGCACAAATGCTGAAAATCAGGGATATCTCGTAAGCAAATCGAATGAGAACGTTATAATGCCCTTGTATAGCTTGCATGGTGCAACCGCACCTTGAATCCTGTGTGCAATTCTGCTCGCTGCATTTCAAAAAACAGATATAGTGGAATTAGAGAAGGGCGACGAAAATGATAAAAGGCACGGGAGAACTTCCCTATGAGGAAAGGCTAAAGCGGCTAGGGCTCTTCAGCTTGGAGATGAGACGGCTCAGGGCAGATATGATAAGAGGTCTATAAAATACTGAGTGGCGTGGAAAGGGTAGACGTGACTCGCTTTTTCACTCTTTCCCAAAATACTAGGACTAGGGGGCGCGTGATGAAGCTACTAAGTAGTAGATTTAAAACAAACCGGAGAAAATATTTCTTCACTCAACGTGTAAACTTTGGATTTTGTTGCAGGAGAATGTGGTGATAGCAGTTAGCTTAGCAGGGTTTAAAAAGGTTTGGACAATTTCCTTAAAGTATTAAGATGGACATGAGGAGATCCACGCTTATTTCTAGGATAAGAACATAAGAATAGCCTTACTGGGTCAGACCAATGGTCCATCAAGCCCAGTAGTCCATTCTCACGGTGGCCAATCCAGGAGAGGCATGGAGTCTGTTTTGGGATCTTGCCAGATACTTAAGATCTGGATTGGCCACCGGACTTCTAGCTCTTCGCTGGCGCGAGAAGCAAATCCAACCTGCTGATGCCCCGCTTCCGGATCCCGCACCTGGGAGTTGACGTCTGCAGGAGAGCCGACGCGGGCAGCAAGTTGGAGATGCTGCTCGCCAGAGATGTTAAAAGAGGAACCGGGGGGGGGGAAGGGAAGGGGGGGCGCATGCGCGAGGCAGGTGGGGGTGGGGAAGGAGGGAGGAGGTAAAGAAGAGGGCGGGGGAGGGGCGCCATCGCCCCGGTCGTCTCTCACTCTCGCTGCGCCACTGGGGAGGCCACTCAGTGGGAGGTTTCAGTTGCCTCGCGGGAGAAGATTTAAAAGTAGGAGACGTGGCAAGCCTGCGATGTTACAACGTCTTATTTGACCATTTTCTTACCGCTGTAATTGGCTGTTCGACTTAACCCTTGCTGTACCCTGCCTTGGATGAATTTCTTCAAAAAGGAGGTAAATAATTCCTAATTTTAAAAAAACATTTCTATACCGTTTAAAACTAAACGGTTTACATAATTTACATACATAAAATTATTTTTAAAACATAATTAGACAAACAAACAAATAATCCTCAGAGAACATAGCTACAAAGTAACACCAAAGGGTCATGAAAGATTCACCAACAACACTAACGGCTCCTTTTACTAAGGTGCGCTAGCGTTTTTAGCGTCTAGCGCGCGGGGCATTGTAGCGCTTGCTATTCCAAGCGTTAATGCCCTAACGCAGTAAAAGGAGCCCTAAAAAATGATTGACTAGAAAAAGTCTGGGCCAAAGGTGTATCTAAGCACATCTGACAGAGGTTTCGGAGGTATTCCGATGGTAACATAGTAAATGATGGCAGATAAAGACCCGAGTGGTACATCCAGTCTGCCCAACCATACATGTTCCATAAATTAATTTAAATTGGCCTTTTTTTTATAGATATTTCTGGGCCAGAAACCCAGAGCCCTGCCTGGTCATGTACTTGGGTTCCATCTAATGGAGTCTCCGTCAACGCTCACTCCAGCAGATCTAAACCATCCCGGCCCATCCTCAACTGAATGGCCATATAAGGGACAAGTGCACGTCTGCCCAGTACTGGCCTTAGTGCCTTCAATACATACTATTATTTTCTGATTCTAGATCCTCTGCGTTCATCCCACGCTTCTTTGAACTCAGTCACCGTTTTCCTCTCCACCACCTCCCTCGGGAGCGCGTTCCCCGCCTCCACCACCCTGTCCGTAAAGAAGAATTTCCTAATGTTACTCTTGAGTCTACCGCCCCTCAACCTCAAATTATGCCCTCTGGTTTTGCCATTTTCCTTTCGCTGGAAAAGATTTTGTTCTACGCCGAAGTATCTGCTTAGATTCTCAGCCTTTGATCCTTTTCAGTAGGAATTTGAAAGAGCTCCAGGTAGACGCATTTTGACTTCTATTTCTGCTCTACATAAAGGACCCACAAAGCCACAGGAGTAGGAAGAGGGGGTTAGGATTACAGCAAGAATTCTAATCCCGAAGGAGTCCCTTTCTGTCCCTGTGCCTCAGTCATCGACTCTCTCAGAGCTCTCAAGGGGGCCTGATACAGTTACAGATATTGTATTTGATGTACTGTCATTTTTAACAAAAAAAAAGGCAAATCAAAGCAGTCTGCATGGATAAGGCAATGGGAGCCATTAAAATCAATACAAACAAACAATAGAAATGGACAAAGAAAAATTAATAGAACTGGATACAAATGGGCAAACGAGGGGGCAGGAGAGGTTACAGTATCCTAAGGAAAGAACAAAAGGAGAGCAGGTAAAAAAATACCGTATATACTCGAATATAAACTGGGATTTTGGCACAAAAATGGACGAGAATTCGCAGGAGCCAGTAAGGAAGCCATTCAGCACCGAGTAGCAGTGTAAAACCGTGCTCGTGTCACCCAGCGGCCAAAGAAACTCGATCTCATGGCAGCCGGTTAGCAGCAGGGCAAGAACTCGGAAAGTTCGCTCCTGCCCGCTGCATCTCCACTGGAGGTCGGCAGATGACGTATGAGGATAGGGCAGGGAGGGGGGCAGGGTGCAGAGCCTGGGAGGGGAGGGAGTGAAGGGGACTGGGTGCAGAGCTTGGCAGGGAGGGGGCTGGGTGCAGAATCTGAGAGGGCAGGGCAATTGAATATTAAGCCGCCCGACTTATATTCGAGTGAACCATTATTATTATTATTATTTTTTTTCCTCCTTTTGAGGGGGAAGTGGGTCTCGACTTATATTCGAGTATATACTGTAATAGAAGAGCAGATGAGGAATGGAAGAAGAAATAAAGAAGAGAAAAATGAACAGATTTGTCCTCAGCTCCACCCAGCTCCATCCAGCTCCACCCACTCCACCCCCAGGATGCCTCAATTCCATGGTGGCAGCACCAACAAGCCACTTTCTGCTCCAGCAGGCAAAGATGCCTTAATAAAACATTATGTGCTGCTGCTACAGGAGCAGTCTCTTAATAAGACCTGGGAGATTTTGCAACTCTTTATTGTTTCCAAGTTTCCAAGTTTATTAGTTTTTAATAACCCGATCATAAAATGAATATCTGACCGGTTTACAATTATATAATAATTAAAAAAGAATTTAATATAGAATAGAGAGAAATAAAAAGAGTGTAAAAGAGTAGTTAGAGTGAACACGTATGACATTTACAGACAAACTAGAAAGTGAGGAAAAATGGGGAGGTGGGAGAAAGTTACATAATTGTAGAAGGAAAAAAGGATATAGAGGGAAAAGGGGATGACACATAAGGGGTGGGGGTATAATAAAAAAGAAGGTGGACTGCTCTAAAATAAAAAAAAAATATATATATATATTATTATTTTATGATTAGGATTTATCGTACGCATCTTGAAAAAGGAAAGTTTTGAGATTGACCTTAAATTTTGGTAGTTGTAGTTCATCGCGAAGATATTGAGGGAGAGAGTTCCATAAGGTGGGTGCTGTTATTGCGAAATTAGTTTTTCTAGTGTAATAGGATTCTTTTAAGGATGGTATATAGAGAAGTTTTTGATCAGTAGATCTTAAAGAACGAGGTGAACTTTGGGGTATTAATAATTTATCAAGAAATGAAGGTAAGTGAGAGTTTTTAATTTTGAAAGAGAGGAGAATAATTTTATAAGTTATACGGTGAGTGATCGGGAGCCAATGAGCCTCCTTAAGGAGAGGAGTGACATGTTCGAATTTGCCTTTTTTATTTATTAATTTGATTGCTGTGTGTTGTATGAGTTGTAAGCGTCGAATTTCTTTTTGAGGCAGACCATTAAGAAGGGAATTACAATAGTCTAAATGTGAGATGACTAATGAGTGGATTAGAATGTTAATTGAATCTGTATTTAGAATAGTACTGAGAGAGCGGATGATACGTAATTTGAAGAAGCAGGTTTTAACGACAGAACTTATGTGGTCATGATAAGAAAGCGTACTGTCAAAAATGACACCTAATAATTTTATATGATTTTTCATAAGTAATGGGATAGATTTAATGTAGATAGTTCCTGGTAGTGATTCTGAAGTTTTAGTCGGGAGAAGAAGACCACAGGATTTTTCAATATTGAGTGAGAGTTTGTTGGAAAGGAGCCAATCACTTAGAATATCTAATTTGATATTTAGATCTATAATATCTGAAGGGTTTGATGTATTGATTGGATAGAGCAGCTGTATATCGTCTGCGTAGGCGAAAATTGAAAATCCTATTGATTGGGCTAGAGAGAGAAGAGGGGATAAGAAGATGTTAAAAAGTAAAGGAGACAGAATTGAACCTTGGGGTACTCCAAACGTTTGAGTTACCGAAGAAGAAGTTTGATTATTTGAAGAAACTATAAAGTTTCGGTCGTGAAAGTAGGATATAAACCATTGGAGAGCATGACCTGTGATATTACAATCCGAAAGTCTAGCCAAAAGTAGGGAATGATCTATGGTATCGAAGGCTGCTGATAAATCGAGAGACTGGTCCGGTGGCAGGAGAAAATGCTGTCATATTAATGTGGTCTGAACGTACAGGAGATGACCTGGAAAAGCAAGAGACTTGGCAGCTCTGCTTTTTGTGTTACCTTGGGGAGTCCCTTTCTCTCCCTAATTAGGGTTGCCAAATTTTGTCCTAAAAAATAAAGAGGATGTGTGGCCCCGCCTCATTCTACCTTTCCCCCAGCCCCCCCCCCCCATTCCACCCATAGCCCTGCCCCCCAACCCTGGCTCCACACAAACCACGTTTCTTTGGGGCCGCATTCCGCGCTCTCTACACTTTTTCCCCTTCAAACCCTAAGCAATCTTCAGGCAATTCCTACCCCTCTCACTTTCCCTCCCCCTTTTTAACCCCTCTTACATTCCCCTCTTGCATTTGTAATTCGCTGAATGTCCAGCCTTCTTTCGATGTGAACCGCCTAGAAGTCGATTGACTTTGGCGGTATAGAAAAATAAAGTTATTATTATTATTATTATTAGAAGGCATCTACATCTCGCAATGATGTCACGTTCATGTATATGACATCATCACTTGGCATTCACGCATGTGCAGATGCCTTCCAAACGCGGCCCCGAGCTCAATGGTTTTCAAAGCCCATCCAGAGTTCTGGACAGTCCTCTAAAAAGAGGGCATGTCTGGGAAATCCAGACATCTGCTAACCCTATTCATGTCATTTATTTCCTGGTGTCTTAGCTACTGGCTCCCCCACCCCCCCCAAAAAGGCAGGAGGGATGCATGTAATTCTTCTCTGTGCCTCTCTCCTCCATCTCCCCATGCCTGCCGCCACACATTCCACTTCGTGCCCTATGCCAGGAACAGCCTTTCTGAGTTGGTGGGTCATGCTTCCTTCTCTGCCTAATTGCCCCTCCTTTTTGAGTTTCCTTTTAAACATATACCTAACCTTGGGGTCTTTTTATTAAGTTGCGTTAAACGCTAAATGCTAAGACATCCATTAGCATTTAGCACGCACTAAGTCGACCAGCGTACCTTAATTAAAGGACCCCCCCCTTGTTAGTTTTAACCATATTCCTCTAAGGAATTCCCAAAACCTCTTTTTCGCCGTGGTTTTGCATCCGGACCGTAAGCTCCACAAAGCAGGGGCTGTCTCTTTATCAGTCACTCTGTCCATTTCTCATACGGCTATAGAAATGGCAAGTTACGATACTAGACTCAGATCTCCAAAGCCCAGTTAGAGACAGACCATTTGCCTTAGTTGGGCCTCACCAGTCACATTATTCCTTCTAGATGTGGTAGAGAAAATCCAGCACTGTCGCTTACGGCTCTCTGGAGAGCCCAGGCAGAAACTACAATAGCCGATGGTGATTTAGGAAACATATGAATTGTGCCGCTTGTGGAAAGGAGAGATTGTTGCTGCAAAATCATCGGGACTGTGAAGGGCCCACGAGGGTGTTTTTCCTGCTTTCCTCTGATGTTAGCCGTGTGCCAGGTGTCGCTCACTGCTGTGGGACGGGGTGGAGCCGTTTGATTCTGTCCAGATTCTCCGTTGCATGTGGAGATTTGGGCATAAGGTTGTTACGAGTTGTGCCTTCACCGACAATTTGTTCATTAACAGTGTTGTACAGTAACTAACGCTGGGTTTTACTAAGCCACGGTAGAGGTTTCTACCACAGTCCGGTGAGGTAACTGCTCCAACACTCGGAGAATTCCTGTGACACAGGACCTACATTTGTTGGAGCTTTGGTCCTCGACCTGGCAGCTGGGCTTCAACGCTAAGAAATGCAAGATCATGCACCTCGGCAGCAGAAATCCGTGCAGAACTTGCACCTTGAATGGTGAGACCTTAGCTAGAACTTCAACAGAACGAGACATGGGAGTGATCATCAGCGCAGACATGAAAACTGCTGATCATGTGGAGAAGGCTTCATCTAAGGCAAGACAGTTGTTAGGTTGCATCCGCAGGAGTTTCGGCAGCCGGAAGCCTGAAGTCATAATGCCATTATACAGAACCATGGTGAGGCCTCATTTGGAATACTGTGTGCAATTCTGGAGGCCACACTACCGAAAAGATGTGCTGAGAGTAGAGTCGGTGCAACGGATGGCCACCAGGATGGTCTCGGGGCTCAAGGATCTATCGTACGAGGAAAGGCTGAAAAATTTGCGGCTGTACTCACTCGAGGAACGTAGGGAAAGAGGAGACATGATCGAGACGTTTAAGTATATTACCGGCCGTATCGAGATGGAAGAAGATTTTCTCTTTCTCAAAGGACCCTCAGCCACAAGAGGGCATCCGCTCAAACTCAGGGGCGGGAAATTTCGTGGCGACACCAGGAAATATTTCTTCACCGAGAGAGTGGTTGATCCTTGGAACAAGCTCTCGGTGCAGGTGATCGAGGCAAACAGCATGCAAGAATTTAAGAGCAAATGGGATGCCCATGTGGGATCCCTTAGAGCAGTGGTTCTTAACCTGGGTTCGACCGAACCCCAGGGGTTTGGTGAGTCAGTCTCGCGGGTTCGGCGGAGGTCAAAACACACCTCCGACTCATATAGCGCTTCGGTCACGTTCAATCATCTATCAGTTATTCAGTGATTTTGATCAAGACTGATCGTGTACTCGGTTTCTTGATCTATCAATCTGTAACTAACGCCTTATATACATCAATCAATTCCTGATCAAAATTTGTGATTTAACTGACAGATGATTGAACGTGACTGAAGCGCTTATGATTCGTGATGATACGCCCCGCTTGTCCATAATTGGCTGCAGGTGATCACACATCGCTTGGCCTATCTGTGCTGCAGGGGATTTGATGCGCACAGTAGTCGAATTGTAACTGTTGTGATGGTACGTCGTGTGATACCTATCTTAATATTTTAATCCCTTACTAACTAGGTCGAGCAAAATACGAAAGTGGTCGGAGGAATATGTACAATATGGATTCACATGTATAACGGAACGTGATGGGAGTCAGCGTCCTAATTGCATGATTTGCAATGCCAAGTTGAGTAATTCTAGTCTAGCTCCGGCAAAACTAAGGGAATAAAGAAGGGTTCGGTGAACACGCATATGAAACTGGTGGGGTTCAGTACCTCCAACAAGGTTAAGAACCACTGCCTTAGAGGGTTAAGCCAAGGGAACCTGTCACCAGGAGTGGGATCCCTAGGATAGTAGACTTGGGGGTGGGTCAGTAGAGTGGGCAGACCTGATGGGCTAGGGCCCTTATCTGCCGTCATCTTCTATGTTTCTATGACCTCCCTCGGCTGAACCCATGCTGACTCCGTCTCATTAAATCATGCTTGTCTACGTGTTCCACAATTTTATTTTTTATAATCGTTTCTACCATTTTGCCTGGCACCAAAGGGAGACTTACCGGTCTGTAATTTCCCGGATCTGCCCTGGAGCCCTTTTTAAAAATCGGCGTAACATTGGCCACCCTCCAGCAGGTCAGCAATTTCATTTTTGAGTTCTTTTAATACCCTGGGATGTATACCATCCAGTCCTTCCAATTTATCACTTTTTCACTTGTCGATCTGGCTCAGTACATCTTCCAGATTCAATGAGATATCTTTCAGTTCCTCCACATCATCACCCTTGAAAACCATTTCCGGTTCAGGTAGACATAAAACCATTAGATGTGCAGAAATTTTGATACTGGTGTGCATGTCCAATGTGCTAAAAGACAGATCTTGTTTTTTAGCACTGGGGGCAGGTCAAGGGTCAGAGAGTAGGCGTGTTTTGCGCTAATCGGCCAGCGTGGGAGCCCTTACCACCTACATATGAGTGTGAGGACCTACAAAGGGACCTAAACAAACTGGAGGAGTGGGCAAATAAATGGCAGATGGACTTCAATGTAGGGAAATGCAAGGTCATGCATCTAGGGAGAAAGAACCCGATGTTCAGCTACCAAATGGGGGGATTAGTGTTAGAGAGAAGTAGCCTTGAAAGAGATTTGGGTGTACTGGTGGGCACAACAACGAAGTCAACAGCACAATGCGCAGCAGCCGCGAAGAAGGCAAACAGAATGTTGGGTATTATTAAGAAAGGTATTACGACCAGAACGAGAGAAGTCATACTGCCGTTGTATCGGGCAATGGTGCGCCCGCACCTGGAGTACTGTGTTCAGTATTGGTCACCGTACCTTAAGAAGGATATGGCAATACTTGAGAGGGTCCAGAGGAGAGCGACATGAATGATTAAGGGCATGGAAAACCTTTCATACACTGAAAGATTGGAGAGACTGGGGCTCTTCTCCCTGGAAAAGCGGAGACTCAGAGGAGACATGATAGAGACCTACAAGATCATGAAGGGCATAGGGAGAGTAGAGAGGGACAGATTCTTCAAACTTTCAAAACATAAAAGAACAAGAGGGCATTCGGAAAAGTTGGAAGGAGACAGATTCAGAACGAATGCTAGGAAGTTTTTCTTTACCCAGCGTGTGGTGGACACCTGGAATGCGCTTCCAGAGGATGTAATAGGACAGAGTACGGTACTGGAGTTCAAGAAAGGATTGGACAATTTCCTGCTGGAAAAAGGGATAGAGGGGTATAGATAGAGGATTACTGCACAGGTCCAGGACCTGTTGGGCCGCCGCGTGAGTGGACTGCTGGGCACAATGGACCTCGGGTCTGACCCAGTGGAGGCATTGCTTATGTTCTTATGATGGTAGGGGTAGGGGCTCATGCGCTAATGGCCACGCGCAATGCGAAAATTAGCGCATAACCATTAATAGAAAAATGCCAAAATTCGACCATTGTATCCCTGCAGTAAAAATGTGTTTGGCACACGGGAATGACCTGCATAAGGATGTGCTGAGGCCTCTTTTTACAGTGGTTTGGTAAAAAGACTGCTTAACACGCTTTAGTTCATGGGTTAACATATTAAGGGCTCCTATTACATGGCCGTGGTAGCAAATGCACTGAAGCCCATTCAGTTCTATGGCCGTGGCAGCAACGCTACCGTGGCTTTATCAAAGGGGCCCTAAGTCGATTTGCATGCGTTCAGTTGATTTCTAACGCACGATAAATGCTTTTTCCCTTAAATCTGTTTTGTGAAATGAATAAATATCTGAAAATTGGAGGGGGGGGGGGGGGAAAGGCAATCAAACTGAAAACATCCAAAAGATTTTGCCCTGTGTGAAGTTACAGCAGAATCAGACATGGCTGCCAAATAACTTCAAGTCATCAAGGGCGGAAGGAACAGACAGGACCAGGTTTCGCTCTATTGCATCTCTGGGTTTCTAGTTCTGCCCTGCTTAGACAATTTGGAACTAGAAGCCCAGCTGGCTTTTCCTGGCTTAGAGCAGGTGATCGGTCTGCTAACCCCTCATTCTGTACGGGGCTTTTCAGACTGGCTTGGATTTCTTCCCTTGGGTGAGCTTCGCAAAGCCGTGTTGACAGTGTTTTGTGGAAGATGACAAGGACAGACCTTAACCTCTCATTGTCATGTTAGGATGAGTCAGCTCTGGCTTCCCGACTCTTCTTTCTGAGGGGTTTCTTTGAAATGTGTTCCTTTTTTAAATATTAGGAACTTCCTGCAGATGCTTGGAAAAAGAAGCTGAGAATCTTGGACAGATTAATTTGTCCTCTGTGAGCCACTGTGTAGAAATCTATCTTTTTAGCATGAACGAAATACAGTTCTTTGCAGTGTGTATCTGGCCACATACAACATGCATCCCTGCAGCACCCAATACGCTACATACACTAAGCATGTAACAGACATCTAATGCACAAGGGGAAAATGTCCCCTTTTTCAGAAATCAGAAGCCGGGCCCTGTTCATTCATGAACATTTGTCACCTGTGTCTCGGGCCTCGTAGTTCTCTAGCTTCTATTTAAAAAAAGATGAAACTCCAAGTCCCAGAATGCACTTGGGTCAGAATTGAAATGGTAATCACTGGTGTTATAATTCATATGGTTTAACAGATAAGCTTAAAATGACCTTTTGATGGTGGCCTAAATTTATCCTTGTAGCTATTCAGATAATGGCTGAATCTTACCACTATAGTTATAGTTAGGGTTACCATATGGCTCCAGAAAAAGGAGGACGGATTGAGACATCCGGGTTTTACTTCCCTGAAAAGCAATGGCAGTAAAACCTGGATATCTCAATCCATCCTCCTTTTTCTGGAGCCATATGGTAACCCTGGTTATAGTTATCCATATTCCAACTTTATCCAAGGCGGATCACACCAGAAAAAAATATAATACAAATTCAAATGAAAACAGACACAACAAACATTGCAATGCTAATTTTTTTTTAAAACTGATACAAGTCCTTTGGATACCGAAGAGGTGCTGGGAGTTTGTTCCATTATTCCAAGCCTGCACAGGGAAGTGTGTTCCTTATCGTCTCCAAATGTAATTGTTTTTGAGAAGCGACAACCGATCCTGAGGGGCCTTGGGGGTGCGTAAGGTCTTGAAGACTGCTGTGGGAGACTGATAAACCATCAGTAACAATTTGTACTTCACACAATATTCCAAGGTTAATTATCTGTAGACTTTGGCACAGTGCCCGTACTTTGTCCTCACTCTGTCCCGGCCGTGTCCGGACGGTGCCAGGGTGATCTGTAAGAGTGTTGGATATAATTTGAAGTGAAGTAAATTTAAATGATGATTTCAAATCATATTGGTAAGAGCCACCGTGAGAACGGGCTACTGGTTTTGATGGACCATTGGTCTGACCCAGTAAGACTATTCTTGTTTTTATTTGAAATTACCCTTTTCCCCTGATTTTGATTTTAGATTTGAAATCACATATTCACGTCATTTTATAAGATCTTTTTCTGCTATAAAATCAAAATAGATTTTCTGATGGATGTTGATGAGGGTTCATGGACGTATTACTATGATGGTTAATAACACTGATGAGGTCTAAACTCGAGCCTAAGCTACCAAAGTCTGTAAACCCTATTTATGTAGTCAGTAATTAGCACATCTGCGCTTATCAGTATTGATGGATTAGTCACAGTGGGTCTATAATCTTGTAGTAATACCTTGCTCTGCTGATTTTTGACTTGAAATCATTTGTGGACCGATTTTGTGTGGAAATCAGAACTAGCTTTCTGATTTTTGGTTTTGATTTCAAATTCATTTTGTACTTTTCAATTTTGATTTCAAATCTTTGCCAGAATAATTTTACCCAAAGGGCTGTTTGTAAACTAGATGCTAACATTACACGTGTATTATCAGCGTAAATGGTTAGAATAGTAATATATGTTTAAAATTTTTTAAAAAAACACCACACATGGGTATATACAGTCTTCCACCTAAGTGCTAATCTGTAAGCATCTGCTGGTCTTGCAAGGTCTTCATTTGCAAAGAGACGGACATTGGGCAGAGCATGGGTTGGAAGTAGGCGGGGCTCCCACGGCTGACGGAAGTGCAAAGGCCTAGATGTCAGCTAAAGAGAGGCTGGTTTACGCTTGTATTCTGTAACGCGATCTAGAATTATCCCGATTGTGCCACAGGATAGGACCAGGGGCATGGTCGTGGTTGGGCCTGGACTCATCAGCTTTCGCCTCTGGCCCACCCAATGCCAGAGAGCTGATGGGGATTCCCAAGCTCTTCCGACTGAAGACTTAGCAACGCACCGATCCCTTGCAAAACAGAGCTCTGAGTTGCCGATGCGGGCACCGCGAGCATGCTCAGTTCTTGCGCAAGAACCGAGCATGCGTGGAGTGCCAATGATGGCAGGTCGGAGTGCTACCACTGACGATTGCTTATTTTTTTTTAAACGGTCAGTAGGCGGGCTTCAGGATCCCCACCAGCTAAGTTATTGAACAGAGAAATGGCTCCTGGCTGGTTAACTTGCTTATTCAGTGTTAAATGATGATTTACAGAGGTAGGGTTACCAGATTCACTGGGTGAATATCAACCTCTAAATATTTAATTTTATTGGGGAGGGGAACAGGGGAACAAGGGAGGGGGGGGGGGTAGATAATAGGGAGAGGAAATGTATGCCTAGGGTTACCCCTCCCTGTTCTGCAGTATAAAGAAATAGGCAAGGGAGGCATCCTATCAGCCAAAAGAGACGTCTTTATTCAAACAAATGGTCCCAACAAGGATCCAAGTTTCAGTGTTTCAAACAACGCCTTTTTCAGGGGAAACCACTGCGGAGTTCTCACTGTCGTCTCTACAGCACGCCTTAGATAACTCTGCATCAGTGTCCCCTGAAGAAGGCGTTGTCTGAAACGCCGAAACTTGGATCCTTGTTGGGACCATTTGTACGAATAAAGACGTCTCTTTTGACTGATAGGACGCCTCTCTTGCCTCTTTCTTTTCTTTCAAGGTGAGGGCTTTCTTCTTCCGTTCGTTTGTTCCCACCCTGTTCTGCCCCAGCCCTCCCCCCCTGAACCTCGTGCCTCGTTCCCTGAGCCTGGGACTGCGTCTCGAGGGCTTCCGCAGATGTCGACACAATGATGTCACGCACATGGACGCATGCATGTGATGCCATCATGTTGACATCCACACATGCGCATGGTAATGCTATGTATGCCCACCCTAGGTACCCATTGACCCACCCAAAATTTGCCTACTGTCTACGCCAGTGGATAGGGTGCATGGCACTATTTGAATAAGTGCATTTGAAGGTCCTGACACTGAGCGTAGCAGCAGCGTTTCCCTTGGACGAGTTGATGCAGGTTATAAACTTGATCCTCTGTTGACTTTAGGATGGGGGAGGAGGGTTCTTAAGATTTTTTTTTAATTCCCCTTTCATAGTCTTTGTAAGTTTCTGTTGAAAGAATGAAGGAGTGAGAGGTAATAATATTATTCACAATAGGCAGATGAGAGACAGACGGCAGGTGTTCTGCCTCTCGGAGATTTTCTCCAGAGCACTTTATATGAAAGGTGAGCACAGGAGGGCTCAGGGCCAGGCGGGGCAGTGATGTTTGTACAGTGGGGCCGGGTGGGGGCAGCCAGAATTCCTGACATGCCTAATGGTTTGGGGGAGGGGGCAGGTATTTATTTTCTGCAGGTGCAGAGGGCTCAAGTCTTTTCCTCGCCAGCCATCCAGTGCCACAGCCTCCATTCTCGCTACTTTCTGCCCAAACCCTTGCTTTGGCCTTTGTAATCTACCTTACCATCTGGCTCTCATCAGGAGCCATTACTCATGTCTCTTTTCCTTCTTCCTCCTCCCTTATGCATCACTTTCTTTCTCATTAGAAAGCTCCCTCCTTATTCTGTGGCATCCATTAACTTCTGGCTTTCATCAGGGAATTTGTTCTCTAAATCTTCTCGCCTTGAAAAGCCTAACACGTCCATGCATGACACCTGAGGATGCTGGACCTTGCAGGCTATTTCAGAACTGACCTGAACGCTGATCTCTCACTGACACAGGAAAATATCTGTCCTCACATATTCCACCTGGACCGAAGCTGGGAATGGTACTCGAGAAGCCCTTGACCTAACTAGGCTGGCCTCAAAGGGTGGTATGCATTCAGCAAGTGATTCAGCCAGATTTTACCAGAAGTGGCAAAATATTTCAAATACTTTCTGCTTCACGTATAGCAAAATGAGTCACTGTTCTCCTTCCCTAGTCAGCTGCTTTGCCTCTTATGCTGCTGTCTATCCCAGGCCCCACTGAGGGGAAGATTCTCAAAACCCAGGATGCACCAGGGAGGGGCCTAAGGCTCTGATTGGCCCAGATGCTTAAAGCCCTTCCCATAGGAGGAGCCTTAAGTGCCTGGGCCAAGCAGAGCCTTAGGCCCCTCCCCGGCACATCCCAGGATGCACCGGGGAGGGGAAGGCCTGCCAGATGGAAGGAATAGGCATCCTTCTGGCCAGCCTTGGACTGAGAGGTACAGGTGTGTCGGGGGGGGGGGGGGCATCACTAGTGGCAGGAGGGAGTGGGCATCCCACTGCCAGGGGGGTAAGAGGGTAGGCATCACCGGTGGCAGGAAGAAATGGGCATCCCTCCTGCCAGTGGGATTGTTGAGGAGTGTCGGGGTGAAAATCACTGGCGGCAGGAGGGAGTGGGCATCCCTCCTGCTGGGGGACCCATCGGGGGGATCACTGGTAGCAGGTGGGAGTGGGTGTCTCTCCTGATGTCCTTTAATTCGGGGGGAGGGGGTTATGTGTGGATATATTCTGCGCATGTGCTGATCGCTATCACCTGCGACTCGTCACATGCAAATAGAACGGCCCTCCGTGAACCTCATTTGCATGTGCAGGTTTATGAGAATGACTCGTCTTTTGCAAACATTATATGTATGCCAGCGACAGCGGCCCATCAGATTATACTGCAAAGTTTTGAGAATCTTCCTCTGAGTCCTGTGAAGCTGCTGCTGCCACTCAGAAACCCCTTTTGCTAGAGAACTTGGTGCATGATGGGGATGATGGCACTAGGGCAGGGGTGGGCAAATCCGGTCCTCGAGGGCCGGAATCCAGTCAGGTTTTCAGGAATTCCCCAATGAATATGCATTGAAAGCAGTGCATGCAAATAGATCTCATGCATATTCATTGGGGAAATCCTGAAAACCCGACTGGATTCCGGCCCTCGAGGACTGGAATTGCCCACCCCTGCACTAGGGGAAGTGGGGCCCAGCCCCCAACCCATCCTGCGGCCCAGGACAGCACTGCTGTGCCAACTGTATAGAGCAGTTTATAAAGAGACCGTCGTTTTTCGATCACCTTCGACTCATACAGCAGGGCTGCCCAAGTCCGGTCCTCAAGATCTACTGGCAGGCCAGGTTTTCAGGATATCCACAATGAATATGCATGAGAGAGATTTGCCTGCACTGCCTTCTTGGTATGCAAATCTCTCTCATGCATGTTCATTGTGGATATCCAGAAAACCTGGCCTGCATGTAGATCTCGAGGACTGGACATGGGCAGCCCTGTCATACAGGCTTATGTTTTGTTTTTATATTTTTTGTTTGCAGTTCTATTTGATTCCTTATCAACCTGGGACCTTTGATGAAGACGTGTTAACCGAAACACGGACCGTTGTCGGGTCCTTTGGTTTGTTTAAAGGTTGTGGTTTTAACCGCATTCAATTATTTGGTAAAAATAAATAAAGTCTGCGTCCTTGAACACATGTCTGCAGTTTTTCTTTGTAATGATTGTATATTGCCCATTGTTTAAGATTTTGTCCTCCCCTTTTTATCATTGTAAAACGCCTAGAATTTTGGATAAGCGTTTAATCAAATTTTAAATAAAACTTGAAAACTTAAAATTGCCCCTGACTAAAGTCCATTTATAAGGGAGGGCTCTTGTATCAGAAAAATGATTATAAATTATTACAGAGCCCCAGAGAAGAAGTCACGCGACTTCAGATTTACTAATTCCATCTCCATAGAAGAGGCTTATGTGGTATTTCTCTATGTAAACTTTCACCGTGTTAGTTGTGGTGACAGAGCTCTGATAAATGGGATTAATTTCTTATCTAGGATTGAAGGAGTAATATCACTGCCAAAAAAAAAAAAAATTAACACTTTTGCCTCTGATTAACAAGAAAGAATGAGGAGGGATCCAAAACTTCGTGCCCTAGTGCTGTGGAGTCGCTAAATGAGGACATGGTCATCTGTCCTTATATGTGCAGAACTGTGGCCCTGCCCTGTCACTTTCTGTGAATCACCACTTATTCACTGTGCATCTATCCTAGTGCAGCAGTCAGAGAATAGGGGCACTGCTCCATCACCACACCTTCACCACCTGTATAGTCAGGACATAGATGCTCCATCTTGTCACTGTGCATCCGTCACTGCCCTGTACATTCATCCTAGTGCAGCAATCAGTGGGTGAGGGCCCTGTTTCATCACAGTCTATGAATCTATCATCACTTCTTCCCTACCTGTGTAGTCAGGACATAGGTGTTCTACCTTGTCTCTGTGCATCCATTACTGCCCCATCACTGTGCATTGATCCTAGTGCTGCAATTAGAGAGTGGAGGCTCTGCTTCCTCAAAGTCTATGAATCCATCACCACACCTTCCCCACCTGTGGAGTCAGGACATAGATGTTCACCTTGTCACTGTGCATCCGTCACTGCCCTGTCACTGTCTGTACATTTATTCTAGTGCAGCAATCAGAGGGTGGGGGCATTGTTTCATCACAGTCTTTGCATCCATCACCATACCTTCATAACCTGTGTAGTCAGGACATAGATGCTTAATCTTGTCACTGTGCATCCATCACTGCCCCATAACTGTCTGTACATTCATCCTAGTGCAGCAATCAGAGGGTGGGGGCACTACTTCATCACAGTCTAGGCCAAGGGTGTCCAACCGTTTGGCTTCCCTGGGCTGCATTGGCCAAAAAAACTTTTTCTGGGGCCGCACAAACACGGAAATGCTGCAGCAAGACAGAGGAAGGAGCCGGCTAGATGGTAAACACTTGGGGGCAGCAGAGGAAAACACTGCATCGTCCTCGACCGGGGCCACAAAATACTTCATGGGGCTGCATGCGGCCCTCGGGCCACAGGTTGGACACCCCTGGCCTAGGCATCCATCACCACACCTTCATGACCTGTGTAGTCAGGACATAGGTGCTCCGCCTTTATCTTTATGCAGCCATCACTGCCCTGTCACTGTCTATGCATATGTCATTGCTCTGTTCCTGTCTGTGCATCCATCCTAGTGTTTCAGTCAGAGACTGGGGGCACCGCCTTGTCACCACCCCCTCACTGTCTGCGTATGTTACTACCCTGTACATCCATCCTAGTGCAGCAGTCAGAGAGCGGGAGCTCCACCCTGTTACTGTGCATCCTGCCAGAATAAAGACACACAGCCTTATCGCCAGCTGTGTTTCTATCCTTTACCCCACCCAAAATGATGGGTGAGACTTCTACCCCCGAGGGACCATGAAAGCTGCCTTCTAAGCATTACCCACCCCGTCTGGGCCCAGAAGCACAAATGTAGGATTCCAACTTTGGTCTCTCAGCATAGAAACATTCTGCCCTTCCATCAAATCACCCTGCTGCTGGGCCCCAGTAATCTCATGGTTCATGCAAATTACAGTGTGATATTATAGAAGAGACTAACCCCAGATTAGCACAATAAAACTCAAATTACTGGAAGGGTGGAAATGCCGAGACATGCCATGGGAACTCTTGTTTATACCATCACTGAATGTAAACATTTCACCAATCCAGCAAAACCGCAGAGCTCACCCCGAGCCTAAATGCATCTTAATCCTGTAAGAATGTGTCTTAATCACACAATTAAGATACGAAGAAAGTTTGCACCCAGGGTTCGCTCTCTGCCTTGTGAGCTTTTCCCCTCGCTGCTTCTCTGAAGGAGAGAGAGAGAGCCAATGATTTCGGGGAGCTTTACATATAACCCAGGGGTGTCCAACCTTTAGGCTTCCCTGGGCCGCATTGGCCGAAAAAAATGTTTCTGGGGCCGCGCAAACGCTGCAGTAAAACAGAGGAGGGAGCCGGCGAGACGGTAAACACCGGGGGGGGGGCAGCAGAGGAAAACACTGCATCGCCCTCGACCGGGGCCACACAAAATACTT
Source organism: Geotrypetes seraphini (assembly GCF_902459505.1). Lineage (NCBI taxonomy): Eukaryota > Metazoa > Chordata > Amphibia > Gymnophiona > Dermophiidae > Geotrypetes > Geotrypetes seraphini. The sequence goes on from NC_047098.1 coordinate 5,552,551, forward strand.
CATGGCCCTCGGGCCACAGGTTGGACACCCCTGATGTAACCCTTCGGCTACCTGTAACTTACATCGTAGGTGATGGTAGAAATGGGAAATGACCAAATGGCTCATCCAGTCTGCCCCATAAAGTGTCAGACTTTTAACTGCTGTTCCAGGTTGTAAAATGGGGAAAGTGTGCCTCTCTTTTCCATGCCATCTGGGTCTATGCACGAAGACAAGGCGTGTATCCTGGCATGAGCATGTCGCACGTACCCACGCCTTTGGGTGAGGAATATGTGCAGAGCCTTTCTAGATATACTTGACTGCGCCTGTAGGAATCTTGGTGTGAAGGTGGAGGTGTCTGTGGATGCATCCAAATTAACAGCCAAATCTGAAATTAAGCTCTACGCACAACTGACCTTATGTAAATTACGTGTGCAAATTTGGGCAAATAAATCAAGGGTCATGAATTTTATTTACTGATTTTCTGTGGTATAGCCAAAGCGGTTTGCATTTATTATACATAGGGACTTTCTCTGCCCCTGGTGGACTCGCAATCTACGTTTTTGTGCCTGTGTCAATGGACTTGCCCGGGATCACAAGGAGCTGCGGCCCACTGAGGCTACTAGAATTAGGGGTGGGGGGTTTCTTTCTAGCGCAGTTTTTCCAAACGGGTTAGTTTTGTGCCAGTGGCCTAGCCTGATGGCTGATTTAAGCCAAGGAGGGTGGGCCCGAAGATTCATCTCTTCCTCTACCCCGTACAGTTAGTCAAATCAAAGTGGTCCATCGAGTCTGCCCACTAGTTATACCCATTAAAAATACATGATTAAATTAACTTGTCTCTTTCAATTGAAAGGAAGCTCTGGAGTGAGAGGCATAGGCTGACGTTAAGAGGTGATAAGCTCAGGTGTAATCTAAGGAAATACTTTTTTACGGAAAGGGTGGTAGATGCGTGGAACAGTCCCCCGGAAGAGGAGGTGGAAACGGAGACTGTCTGAATTCAAGACAGCTTGGGATAGGCACGTGAGATCTCATTGAGAGGAAGAGATAATGGTTACTGTGGATGGGCAGATTAGATGGGCATTTCTGGGTCGTAGATTGTAAAGTCCATCTGGTATTGTCCTGGGTTCCAAATGCTGAAGTTGCCATCTAATCAAGCCATTGTAACATCACTGCTGAGGTTGGCTCTTAGGCATTGGTGGAACGAAGCATTATGACATCACAATCTCAGCTCTGGAATGTTGCTACTCTTTGGGTTTCTGCCATTGTGACATCATTGCTGAGGTTGGCTCTTAGGCATTGGTGGAATGAGGCATTATGACATCACAATCTCAGCTCTGGAATGTTGCTACTCTTTGGGTTTCTGCCATTGTGACATGACTGCTGAGGTTGGCTGTTAGGCATTGGTGGAATGAGGCATTATGACATCACAGTCTCAGCTCTGGAATGTTGCTACTCTTTGGGTTTCTGCCATTGTGACATGACTGCTGAGGTTGGCTGTTAGGCATTGGTGGAATGAGGCATTATGACATCACAGTCTCAGCTCTGGAATGTTGCTACTCTTTGGGTTTCTGCCATTGTGACATCATTGCTGAGGTTGGCTCTTAGGCATTGGTGGAACGAGGCATTATGACATCACAATCTCAGCTCTGGAATGTTGCTACTCTTTGGGTTTCTGCCATTGTGACATGACTGCTGAGGTTGGCTGTTAGGCATTGGTGGAATGAGGCATTATGACATCACAGTCTCAGCTCTGGAATGTTGCTACTCTTTGGGTTTCTGCCATTGTGACATCATTGCTGAGGTTGGCTGTTAGGCATTGGTGGAACGAGGCATTATGACATCACAATCTCAGCTCTGGAATGTTGCTACTCTTTGGGTTTCTGCCATTGTGACATGACTGCTGAGGTTGGCTGTTAGGCATTGGTGGAATGAGGCATTATGACATCACAGTCTCAGCTCTGGAATGTTGCTACTCTTTGGGTTTCTGCCATTGTGACATCATTGCTGAGGTTGGCTGTTAGGCATTGGTGGAATGAGGCATTATGACATCACAATCTCAGCTCTGGAATGTTGCTACTCTTTGGGTTTCTGCCATTGTGACATGACTGCTGAGGTTGGCTGTTAGGCATTGGTGGAATGAGGCATTATGACATCACAGTCTCAGCTCTGGAATGTTGCTACTCTTTGGGTTTCTGCCATTGTGACATCATTGCTGAGGTTGGCTGTTAGGCATTGGTGGAATGAGGCATTATGACATCACAATCTCAGCTCTGGAATGTTGCTACTCTTTGGGTTTCTGCCAGGTAAGATAGTAAATGACGGCAGATAAAGACCTGAACGATCCATCCAGTCTGCCCATTAAAAATCAACTTGTCTCTTCTTTGATATTTCTGGGTCATAGACTGTAAAGTCCACCTGGTATTGTCCTGGGTTCCAAATGCTGAAGTTGCCGCCCAAGCTCACTCCAGCCTATCCAACCATCCCATTTGCAGGATATCAACCGCATCGGGAGGGCATCCGTGGATGCACAGGTGTGACGCAATGAGGTCACACACATGCGTTTGACGTCACCGTGTTGCATGCGCAAATGCCCTCCCGACGCGGGAAGCTTTTGAAAACCTGGGCAAAGTGCTGGGTTTTGCAAAGCCATGCCAACACCCAGACGTGTCCTCCAAAAAGGGGACGTGTCCAGGTAAATCCGGAAGTCTGATCTTCCCCATTGGGGGTTCCACAGCATCTGGCTCTTTTGACCTGAGGCTTTCATGGAACGTATGACCGTGTCGTGTGCTCTGTTTTGATTGGATAAGTGGTGTTTTAGGGTGAATATTGGATCCAGTTGCCTCTGAGTGTAAAGTGTGGGTGCTCAACATCCACAGATGGTTATCCTGAAACCCGACTGGCAGTGGAGTCCCCAGGAAAGATTTCGGAAGATCTCTGCTATGGGACTGAGTTGTGGAAATCCCTCCCCTGCCATTTTCTGCTTCTTAGGAGCGCCACCCATTTTTGGGAAAACAGCAGATAGTTCATAATGACGAACTCTCAAAAGCTGATTCTGGATAAGAAAGAAACCATCCTTCAAGCATTGGCTTCTCAGGAAGCAGACCCTCCCCCTCCCAACCCCTCCTCCCCGATAACCCAAGCTCGGGCCACTGTCCTAGAGTCTAGACCACCTGCTGCAGCTAATTGACAGCCCTTGGGCCGGCTGGCTTGCGTCAGGCTTAAAATTTAGGAGCTGTACTTTACTCCATCAAACAGAGCTGGGTGTCCGGAGAAAAGTGGGGGGGAGGGGTGGGGATAGGAGTCTGTTTTCTGAGAAGTTGTAATGACTGTCAAGGGAAGAAGATTGGACACGAAATGTTTATGGAAGTTATTGTGACGGAGCCGAGCAGTGGACAGAAAGGGGAGCAGTTCAGAGAAGTTACAGAGCAGGGGGAGAGAGGAGGGAATAGTGGCTGAAAGAGAGAGGCATGGGTGGTAGGGAGGGGTGGGGGGAGAGGAGGTTGGGAGTGGGGTGGGTGTTGGGGATGGGGGGAGAGGTGGGTGTTGGGTGTTGGGGAGAGGAGGTAAGGAGTGGGATGGGTGGTGGGGGAGAGGTGGGTGGTGGGGAGAGGAGGTGGGGAGTGGGGTGGGTGTTGGGGAGGGGGGAGTGTTGGGTGTTGTGGAGAGGAGGTAGGGAGTGGGGTGGGTGGTGGGGAGAGGTGGATGGTGGGGAGAGGTGGGTGGTGGGGAGAGGTGGTGGGGAGAGTGAAGGGGAGAGGAGTGATGGAATGTGGGATAGGTAAACAGTGCCTCCCATACATACTTCTGGGCCCTGACACTTTGGCCCGGATTCTCTAACCAAGCTCAGTAAAAAAAACGCCCTTCAAATGACCTTTTTAACTGTGTTTCAAAATCAGCGCCAGAATCGCAGCTCTGTCGACTGCCTAACACCACTATGGGCAGGGCTAACGCCGGAAGTGGCATTAGGCGGCCCAAAGCGTTCACGTGGGCGCGCTTCAAAGACAGGTGCCTGGAAAACCCTGGCCTACATTTCCGGTGCCTCTCTTTCACGGAGGCGTGATTCTCTATACGGCACTGTCACGTGATTGACAAGCGATCGGCAGCCACTTTTTAAGCAGTCGCCAATATCGGTGCCCTATAGAGAATCTGGGTCTTTTTCTGGAAGGACGAATGCTCATTTCTCACAGATTGCCTCCTGCAGGACTGTGGCAGAGCAAGTCTCGGTGGTCATGTGCAGACTACAAATGCCACGTAGATGGAGATCCTACTCTCTCCTAGTACTGGGCCTACACCACGTGGCCTCTCGGTGTTCTCAACATACTTAAATAAATTGGAAGCAGTGGCGTAGCGAGGGTGAGAGGCGCCCCCCCATCTTTAATTTTCCCGGTTCGAGCAGCATCATGAACTTGCCGCCTGAGTTGTGCCAGCTTTCCCTTTGACATTACTTCCTAGGCGTGGGGAAGTGACTTCAGAGAGAGCTGACACCAACGCAGGCAGCAAGTTCGTGATACTAATAATACTAATAATAATAATAATTTTATTCTTATATACCGCCATGCCCATCGAGTTCTAGGCGGTTCACAATAATTACATTAGGATCCGCATTGACATGCCGATTTACAAACAATGTTTTGGGTTTACAGGCAATGTATTGGGTATACAAACAATGTATTGGATTTAGAACACCTTCTGCCGAACATGGCTGAAGAAGAGGGAGTGGGAAGTAGAGAAGGAGGAAAGCGGTCAATAAAGGGGGGGGGAAGGGCCGAACGGGCCGATTTACCATGATTTATTGGATTTACAACAACTTTAGCCGAACTTGGCTGATGAAGAAGGAGGAGGGTAAGTGAGCTGGAAGACAGCGATCAATGAAGGGGGAAAGGGGCGGGCGTGTGGCCAGGTAATTCCGGAGAGGGGGCGTTAGGGGGCTTGTTTGTTGAATAGGTAAGTTTTGAGTGTTTTTCTGAAGTCAAGGTAAGTGGGAGCCTCGAGAATCAGGCTACTCACGCCAGGAAAATTTAAGATGTATGAGGGAAGGGAAGGGGCGTATGCATATGGCGAAGGGGGTCGGGAAGGGGCAGATGCATATGGCAGGGGGGTCGGGAAGGAGCGGATGAGGGAAGGGGCGTATGCACATGGCGAGGGGGGTTGGGAAGGGGCGTATGCATATGGCAGGGGGGTCGAGAAGGAGCAGATGAGGGAAGGGGTGCATGGACATGGCAGGGGGGTCGGGAAGGAGCGGATGAGAAAAGGGGCATATGCACATGGCGAGGGGGGTCAGGAAGGGGCGTATGCAAATGGTAGGGGGGTCGGGAAGGGGCGTATGCACATGGCGAGGGGGGTTGGGAAGAGGCGTATGCATATGGCAGGGGAGTCGAGAAGGAGCGGATGAGGGAAGGGGCGTATGCATATGGCAGGGGGGTCGAGAAGGAGCGGATGAGAGAAGGGGCGTATGGACATGGCAGGGGGGTCGGGAAGGAGCAGATGAGGGAAGGGGCGTATGCACATGGCGAGGGGGGTCGGGAAGGAGCGGATGGGAGCTGGCGCCTCCACCAAGATGGTGCTCGAGGAGGTCCGCCTCCTCCCCTTACTAAGCCACTGATTGGAAGTAGGTACTTTTTGCCATTTCTTCTTCAGAAACTGAGTTCAGTTTAAGCTTCTGCTTTATTCCCAATGCAAACTCCACTTCAGGCTTCGAGCAATGCCCATGGAAGACAAAACTTATTTATTTATTTGGTTTTATATCTCGTCCTCCCCAAAGAGCTCAGAACGGGTCAGAGCTTACAATCATAGTTGTACAATATATGTACATTCATAGCGTTACAACATAACATGACATAGGTTATTCTCTTGACATTGCATAGTTTTGGAGGAATCTTGGGTAGGGTCACTTTAGAGTCAAGAGGGCGGACAAGAAAGGGATACAAGGACAGCCTAATCGCATAATTCCAGCAATTAAAGTGGTTTGCACCTGGGGGATGGCGCCCTGCATCGTCGCGCCATGCGTCCCCCCTACTTTTCTTACCCCCGCCCCCTCTTGAAATGTTCTCTGGCGCGAGCAACATCGTTCACCTACTGCTCGCACCGGCCACAGCTCCCTTTTGACATTACATCCTGGTCCCGCAACCAGGAAATGATGTCAGAAGGGAGCTGAGGCCAGCAAATGGAAGATGTCACCGTAGGTTGGGAATTTTAGACTGTTTGAAATAGATGCTTTCAGATCGCCTCTGCAGGACCTCACAGCTGCTTCTCTCCCTTGGGTGTTCCTCTAGGGAGAAGCAGTGAGGTAAGCTTTCCCGAGGGCAGGGAGCTTTCCAACTCAGGGTCAGGAAAGGCACACCTCTTCCTGCTTGGGAGCAAGTTCAAAGAAACTCTTGACTGCTTCAAGGATAACTTCTCAGCCCTTGGTGCATGTTCTCATCACTATAGAATGAACCAAGTTGGTCTGCATAAAAGCAGCTCCATGAGACCATTCCCGTGCTACTAGAAATCATTCAGGCCTTACCCCCCCTCCCCCCACCACCAATACAGCATGCAATGGTGCAGAGCACTTGGCCAACATCAGTTCTGAGTTAACTCTAAATTAGGGTTACCAGACATCCGGATTTCCCCGGACATGTCTGGGCGGCTTTGCAAAACCTGGCACTTTGTCCAGGTTTTGAAAAGCCTCCTCAAATCGCGTCAGGCAGGGAGGAAGTCTGTGCGGGGAGGCGGGGCTAGTGTGGGACTGGGGACAGGATTAGGGCATTACAGGGCAGGAATGGGCGGAACTGAGTGGGCCTTGGGGCAAGTCTAGGGGTCTGGATTTTCCGATTAGAAAATCTGGCAACCCTACTCTAAACCACACCAGGATTTTAAGTTCAAGCAACATAACCCGTCCCTCTTCGGGAAACATCCTGGTTGTGGCAGGTTCTTCCCTTCAAAAAAACACCTGGATGATGGTCACCAAAGACAAGTAGGTGCTGCAGATTATGACATAGAGCTCCAGACTCCGGTTCTGTCAATTCCCAAGGGATTACCTTTTTCTGCTTTGGTAAATAACATAACATTTGTATACCGCATTGCCCTTCAAGTCTATGCGGTTTTAACGGAATAAAAAAATTGCCACAAACACAGAATATAGTACAAATTCGGTCTTTCTAGAAATTTCCACCAGGCAGAGAGAGTCCCTCGAAAGGAGGCCCCATTCTCCTCCAGGTAATTGATGCGCCACCTTTTTGTGGGTCCAACCAAAGTGGTTTACATATATAATACGCAAGTCCTTTCTCTGTCCCTGGAGGGCTCAAAGTCTGTTGGGTTTTTTTTTTACCTGGGGCTATTGAGGGTTATGTGACTTGCTCAGGTTTATTTACAAGGAGCTTCACTGGGAATTGAACCCAATTCCCCAGGTTCTCAGGCCACCGCATTAACCATTCAGTTACTGCTCCAATTGGTTGGGAGGTTTATGGCCCATCTTGGATTACTGCAATGTGAACACATTTCTCTGGAAAGAAAAGTATAAGATGAAATGGCTTCAACAAACCATCCTCTCACTCATAGATTGGTTATGCTTACTAAACTTGAAAGATTTCAGTGGCGTACCAAGGGGGGAGCGGGGGAGGTGGTAGCAGCTCTGATGCCCAGAATTCTATGAGCGTCAGAGCTGTTACCACCGTGGCTAAAATCCACACTACAGTTTTGTAAAAGGGGGAGGGGTTAGTCTGTGATGACATATTCCATACTAGGCGAAGGTGTTTTCTGTGTTCTGTGTGTTCGAAAGACATGGTTTTTTGTTAGGCTTGACAGGATAGCAATGTTACTTACCGTAACAGTTGTTATCCAGGGACAGCAGGCAGCTATTCTCACTAGTGGGTGATGTCATCCGACAGAGCCCCGATACGGACATCTTGCAAGCATGTCTTGCTTGAAGAAACTCAGAAGTTTCGAGATGCCCGCACCGCGCATGCGCCAGTGCCTTCCAGCCCGATGGTCCGGGCGTGTCTCCTCAGTTCAGGTAGCTAGCAGAGAAGCCAACCCAGGGGAGGTGGGTGGGACGTGAGAATAGCTGCCTGCTGTCCCTGGATAACAACTGTTACGGTAAGTAACATTGCTTTATCCCAGGACAAGCAGGCAGGTATTCTCACTAGTGGGTGACCTCCAAGCTAACCTCAATGGGATGGGGGGAGAGTTGGCAACTTAGGAGAATAAATTTTGTAACACTGTTTGGCCAAACTGTCCATCCCTTCTGGAGAAAGTATCCAGACAATAATGAGAGGTGAATGTATGAACCGAGGACCAAGTGGCAGCCTTACAAATCTCCTCAATCGGTGTCGATCTGAGGAAGGCTACAGAGGCTGCCATTGCTCTGACCCTATGGGCTGTGACTCTACAGGGAAAGGGTAATCCAGCCTGGGCATAGCAGAAAGAGATACAAGCCGCCATCCAGTTGGAGTTGGTGCGCTTCGATACAGGTCGTCCCAACTTGTTTGGATCAAAGGAGACAAATAGTTGAGGAGCAGTTCTGTGTGGTTTGGTGCGATCCAGGTAGAAAGCCAAAGCACGTTTACAGTCCAGAGTGTGTAGAGCTGATTCTCCAGGATGAGAATGAGGCTTTGGAAAAAACACTGGAAGCACAATGGATTGGTTGAGATGAAATTCAGAGACCACTTTAGGTAGGAATTTCGGATGAGTGCAGAGGACCACCTTGTCATGATGGAATACTGTGAAAGGTGGGTCCGCCACCAAGGCCTGAAGCTCACTGACCCTGCGAGCAGATGTGAGGGCCACCAGAAAAACCACTTTCCAAGTGAGAAACTTTAGTGGAGCCTTTCTCAGAGGCTCAAAAGGAGGTTTCATAAGCTGAGAAAGGACAACATTGAGATCCCAAACCACTGGAGGCAGTTTGAGAGGAGGATTGACATGAAAAAGTCCTTTCATAAATCTGGAAACCACAGGATGAGAGGAGAGAGGTTTCCCTTGTAGAGGCTGATGAAAAGCCGCAATAGCACTCAGGTGGACTCGTATAGATGTCGACTTGAGACCAGACTGAGACAGGTGTAGAAGATAGTCCAATACAGAGGACAGAGAGGCTCGTTGAGGCTCCTTAGAATTGGAAACACACCAAGAAGAAAATCTAGTCCACTTCTGGGAGTAGCATTGACGAGTAGCAGGCTTCCTGGAAGCCTCCAAGACATCCCTCACCGCCTGGGAAAACTGGTGAGGGGTTACGTTGAGAGGAACCAAGCTGTCAGGTGGAGAGACTGCAGGTTGAGATGAAGCAGTGAACCTTGATGTTGAGTAAGTAGTGAAGGAAACACTGGAAGAAGAAAACGGAAATTCATTGCTGAAGCCCGGATGGGGCCTGGCATTGAATTTCTGGTTTTAGTGCTGGTGGCAGACGAAAAAAAACACTGTCTACCATCAGCTAAAGATTGGTAGGGTTACCAGATTTTCCAAACGGAAAATCCCGACCCATGGCTCTGCTCCCAGGCACGCCCCCATTCCAGCCAGCTACGCCCCGCCCCCTCAAACTGCACAAGCCACGTCGGACGGCATTCGCACATGCACTGGTGTGATGCGATGCGCGTGATATCACCGCGTTTCATCCGTGCATTCGCGAATGCCGTCTCGACATCGCTCATTGCCAGAATCTTTTCAAAACCCAGAGAAAGTACCGGCTTTTGAAAAGCCATCTGGATCCCCAGACATATCCAGGGAAATCCAGGCGTCTGGTAGCCCTCAATTTTGGGGAGTGGGAGAGATGTTTTATACTGGTCCACGTCTGTACTTTTCTTCAATCCAACCCAGTCCCTTCAGTCTTCCAATACTAATCGTTTTGGTATTTATGAATTCCCAAATTAAGGCCTGATAGCACTCGCTCTGTGGCTTTTGGCTGTACAGTTCCTTTCTTGTGCAATTTACTTCCTGTTGAACGTCAGGTAGAGAGCCTTTATTCAAGAAATGTAAATCTCTTAAAACTTGGCTACTTACTCATGCACGTTAATAATCCTCTTTTGATGATTTTATGTTAGTCCTTGCCTGTCTGTCTCTTCACATTCTCTCCTTCGTAATCCTTTTGTGTTCCGCTTGTTTGGGTAATTTGTGCTTTGGTTAATTGATGTGCTGTTCGTTCCCTCCCTTCTTGTGTTATGTTGGATTATAAAAATTTAATCTTTCTGTTTTTATATTGTCTCCTTCTGCTTTTATTATTTATTTATTTATTTAAAGAAAATGTATATTGTACAGGGCTTTGATTTATTCATGAAAAGCGGTATATCAATCAGTTTAAATAAATAAATACTGTATAGACATTTGGGCTATGCTTTGTGGTTTTGCGATGCTTTAGATCTTATCTGTTTGACCATGCCCAAATACTTCTTGCCACATGTTGGAGAAGGGAGTTCCTCGGGGTTCTGTACTTCATTTGTATTTATACTCTTTTTTGCAGACTCTTCTTCATTCATAGGGTATCGCTTTTATGCAAATGACATTTTGATGTATAGAAACATAGAAACATAGAATATGACGGCAGAAAAGGGCCCTCGGCCCAACAAGTCTGCCCACTCAAATAACCCTCCCCTCTAAGTTCCTCTTTGAAGTGAGCCCACGTGTTGATCCCATTTGATCTTAAAATCAGTCACGTTACTGGCCTCAACTACCTGAAGTGGAAGATTATTCCAACGGTCGACCACTCTTTCGGTGAAGAAGTACTTCCTAGTGTCACCATGGAATCTCCCTCCCCTGATTTTCAGCGGATGCCCCCTTATCGCCGTAGGGCCTGTAAGGAAGAAGATATCTTCTTCCACCTCAATGCGGCCAGTAACGTATTTGAACGTCTCTATCATGTCACCCCTCTCTCTGCGTTCCTCGAGAGAGTAAAGGTGCAACCTACCTAGTCGTTCTTCATAAGGGACATCCTTGAGCCCTGAGACCATCTTGGTGGCCAATCGTTGAACCATTTGAGATTTGGTGAGGTCCTTGGCTGGGATGAGCCACTTTTTCGATGTTGCACATTGATTAAACCTGTCCGGGGGAGGACCAACAGCCAGTCAGGTTTTGGGGATATCTCTAATGAATATGCATGAGGCAGATTTGCATGCCTGTCATCTCCGTTATATGCAAATCTGCCTCATGCATATTCATTAGGGATATCCTGAAAACCTGGCTGGCTGGTGGTTCTCTAGGACAGGCTTAAGAACCACTGGATTAAAGCATAAGAACCAATGGTCCATCTAGCCCAGTGGTTCCCAACCCTGTCCTGGAGGATCACCAGGCCAATCGGGTTTTCAGGATCACCCTAATGAATATGCATGGAGCAGATTTGTATATCTGTCACTCTCTCATGCATATTCATTAGGGCTAGCCTGAAAACCCGACTGGCCTGGGGGTCCTCCAGGACAGGGTTGGGAACCACTGATCTAGCCAAGTTTCCTGTTTCCACAGTGGCCAAACCAAGTCACAAAGTACCTGACAGAAACCCAAATAGTAGCAACATCCCATGCTACCAATCTCAGAGCAACCCATGGCTTCCCCAATGTCTCAATAGCAGACTGTGGTCTTTTCCTTCCCAAATTTATCCAAACCTTTTTTAAAACCCAGCTCCATTATCCTCTGGCAACGAGTTTCAGAGCTCAACTAGTCTTTGATCTCTCAGATCTGAGAATCAAAAACGTCTAGTAATTCCATCGCATCGAGAAATTGTCCACGAGCGCTCTAGGACAACGATTTTCTTAGTCAAAGGCCACCAACTTTGTAACTTTCTTCCACTGAACCTTCGAACGATGACTACAGTAGACAAATTCAAAGTAGAACTGATGCCTTTTGTGATAGATAGTGGCTGGTTCCTGGGAGCATTCCGCAAAACAGGGAAAGTTTAAACTCTGTATTACCCCCTTCTTTTCTATCATAACTGTATTTCGATTATTTACCTTATACACTGATGTAATGTGATTTGTAAGTAATGAAGCCCATTTTAGATTATAAACTGCCCAGACAGTTATAACCCTAGGACGGAATAAAAAGGGATTAATAGTCTTGGAAACGTTGAGAGAAAAAATATTTTCTCCTATTGGATAGATAGTGGCTGGTTCCTGGGAGCTCAGAGATTACACCCTTTGACACCCTTTCTCCCTCCAGAACTGTTCAATGAGGGTAAATCAATTCTTGCCTAATTATCTTCTGTCATTCTGCCTCCTTGATGTAATGTACTACTTTCAATGACTGGTACAGATCCGACCCTCTCAATCCAGAATCTCTGTGAAGTTCTTGAAAAGTTTTCACACTAAACCCCCTCAAGAATTTTCCAAAAGTACAAAGATCTCCCTTTTCCCATCTTAAAGACACGATTCCCTCTAGGCCAGGTATAAAATCTTCATTAAACTGAATTGGCGTGAGCAAGGAAAACACTCTGTTACCCTCTCTGCTCCTCTCTCTAATTTAGGCCACAATCTCAAAATATGCTGGATAAATGGGTTGTGTGTCTGGGATCAGTTATTCCCTCTCCAAAGGAGCCAAACAAACACTAAATTGGGCACTTAGAAACAAGAGACTTGTTCCATTTGTATCACCCGTCGCTCTCCTTGGCACCTCCTTGCTGTTCCAGCATAGCCCTCAACTGGGTTGTCTCGTAATAACTTCCAGACGTCTCTTCATACCCTCTGGAAACCCTGAGAGGCCATTTTTGGAAGTGTATTGAAATGTCTTCCTCTGTAAATGCACCAGGGTGGCTATGGGAAGTTACTGTAATATCTAAAGGAGACGGGGCAGACTATTTATTTTAGCCATTGCCCTTCTGCCAAGCCAAGATATCTCCCCCTTATCCCACATCTCTAGGTTGCCCAACATTTTCCTCACTAGTGGTTAGAGCAGCGGCCTCACCACCCTGAGGTGGTGAGTTCAACTCCCACTACGGCTGCGTACCATAAAACCATATTTTGAGTTTCCTGCTTTCAAACTTCTAGTCCAATCATTGTTGATGAGTCTTCTTGACTATTGCAATATAGGGCTCCTTTTACTAAGGTGCGTTAGGGCCGCGTGCGTTTTTAGTGCATGCACAAGATTAGCACGCTAGCTGAAAAATTACCGCCTGCTTAAAAGGATGCGGTAGCGGCTAGCACGCGTGGCATTTTAGCGCGCACTATTCCGCGTGTTAAGGCCCTAACGCACCTTTGTAAAAGGAGCCCATAGTCTATTTAACAAGCACTAAGAAAGAGATGGCTAGGCTTAGATTAATTCAGAATGCGGCGGTGAAACTGATTTCCCTTCAGATGTGCTCTCCTTAAATGTTTCTTTATTTTCTTTAAAAATTGTAGTTCATCCCCCCTCTCCTTTTGTATCGGTAATTAAATTTGTACCTTTATACCTTATGTTTATTTGTAATAAAATTGTTTTATTTTTGTCCCTTATTTTAAAACTGTTGTACGCATTGAAGTACTTGACATTGCGTGCACAACAAACTTTTAATAAACTTGATTTTTGGCTTGAAGAAATATGGTCATGTGACACCCTTCTACCACGAGTTGCACTGGTTTCCGGTGGAGGCTCAGGTTTTGCTTAAGTTGGGTTGTCTTTGCTACAAAGATGTGTATGGTATTATCGCTCCAATCTATATGACTGATAGATTCCTTATAGCATCTTATAAACACAGAAGAGGATCACACGCTTTGTTTATGTTGGGCATGATAAAGAAGGGAATCACAAGTAGATCGGAGAAGATCATAATGCTGCTTTACAGAGCAATGGTCAGACCCCACTTGGAATACTGTGTCCAACACTGGTCTCCCATCCTAAAGAAGGATATAAAACTGCTGGAGAGGGTGCAGAGATGAACAACGAAGCTAGTAAAAGGGATGGAGAACCTGGAATGAGAGGATCGACATAAGAGACTGGGGTTGTTCTCCCTTGAGAAAAGGAGACTGCGAGGGGATATGATCGAGACCTTCAAAATGCTGAAAGGAATCGACAAAATAGAGCAGAAAAAAATGATTTACATTGTCCAATTTGACATGGAGAAGAGGACACTGAATGAAGCTAAGGGGGGGACAAGTCCAGGACAAATATCAGGAAGTTCTGCTTCACACCTGGAATGCTCTCCCAGAGGAGATTATTGCGGAATCCACCGTTCTAGGATTTAAAAGCAAATTAGATGCACATTTCCTTACGAGAGGCATAGAGGGATATGGGTGACTAAAATGACGCCAGGTGTACACCTGGCAGGGCCTCCGCGTGCGCGGATCGCCGGACTTGATGGACCGAAGGTCTGATCCGGAGATGGCGCTTCTTATGTTCTTATTTTTCCATCTGCTCAAGGTTGTAAGAGTAAGAAATCTTTCTGTGATAGGGAATTTCGACCATTATTGCGCAGTGCTTGTTCTTACAAACATTTTGGAACTCAATTGAAAAATTACCTCTTTTCAAAGGATCTGGCGAATTAAGCTATATGTTTCTTATGTTATTTTATTATTAATCTTTTGTTAACCGCGTTGAACTTATGGTTGCGCGGTTTATAAGTACGATGTTATGTTATGTCTCCTTGTGACTCTGAGTAAGTAACTTAACACTTCATTACCCCAGGAACAAAATAAGTCCCTGTCTAAAATATATAAACTGCTTTGATTGTAACCACACAGAAAAATCAGTATATCAAGTCCCATTCATTGACCTGTTCTTCCAACAAAAAGAGAAGTTCTCTGTAACTTTCACCAACTTTCCCTCTTAAGTTGATATTTAAAGTATCTGTTTCTCCACATTATATTGAAGCCAGATACAGCACCATGGTTGTCAAATTCTCAGACCAGCGCCGGGAGAGCTTGTGGCTCCGTATGTGAGAGCACGACATCGTCTGTGAATAAAGACATGTATTAGAGAATGACACGGTGACAAAATTCATCACCGTTCCCATCCCTGCGGATAACCGCGGGAAATAATCCCATGTCATTTTCTAGTGTCTATTTCAACCTCAGTCCTTCTACACCAGCATTCTTCAAAGCAAAGCTTGAGGGTCAGTGGTTGTAGCCATTCAGACTCTGATTCTTCCTTCTCTCCTTAAAGAATGACATGAAGATGGTTTCCCGCGGTTATCCGCGGGGACGGGAACGGTGATGAATTTTGTCACCGTGTCATTCTCTAACATGTATCTCAGCCCCTATATTGATCCCTCTAATGTCTGAATTTTGTCTTACTGTTTCTGCTAGATCAGTGTCTCTCAAACGGTGTGTCCCGAAGAGATTCCAGAATTCGACTTTATTTTTACAAATTCCCTTCATAAGTCTACACTAGACTAGATGACATGTACATCGCGTACGCAGGTCTGTCAGTGTTATGAGCGTCTGTGTACATAAGGATACGACCGCCCAGTCAAGCATCATTCTTTGATGTGATTAGTCCTTGAAAACTAATGACAAGTAATTCTATTTTTATTTTTTTACGCAATAGTTATCCTGACTCGAGCAACAAAGCAATCAGGGCTTTGCAACATTTGTATCCTCTTATCTTTGCGAACTTGGATTTTCAGCTCTGACAGAAATTAAATCGAAAAAAATAGAGTGAACGACTGCAGATGGTGGATGATGAAATAATGTGGGTTTGCTTGTCAACTATCGAGCTGCGTTTTGAGTTAATTTGCACAAAAAAAGCATTCTTACAATTACCCATACATAGCTTAAAGAGCTTTAAATAACTCTCAAATTTAATTTTTTGTTGGTTTTGCACTTTTATCATTTCAATTATAATGTGCCATGAAAAACATTTCCTTTGTTTAGTATGCCGGGGCTAAAAAAAGTTTGAGAGACACTGAGCTAAAGCCTCTATTACTAGAGCAAACCACAGTGGTGGTTCAGGCATCCCTGCCTGGTTCCCCTTCCCATCTTAAAACATCAGAGTAGGTTCCATTTATCTTTATTCATACCTCTGGGGCCAAGTATGTCTCTAGAATTCATCTGATGAAATTGGGACCCACTGACACTTTCTATTACTCTGTGCACGTGAATGTCCCAGTGGATGCTATCAAATGCTTTCTCAAGTATAGATGTACCTCTAATGGCTATACATGAAAACCGGATTTACTTCGTAGATTAAATATCAAAAAACATCCGGTTGAAATAATCTTCACACACTCATAAATAGGTGCTCATAAAGGAAATACTTTGATACTCGATCCTCAGAGGGTAAATCTCCCGTTGGCTCAAATGGACAAAGCCCACCAAACCCGATCTTCATAGGATCTCATAGGATCAAAATATATCACGTATTTTTTGTCTAATCTTTTTTTATATATATAAATTCAATGAATTTATATTCATTGAAGGTCCAACAAGCCCAGAATCCTGTTTCCAACAGTGGCCAACCCAGGTCCCAGGTCCCTGGTAGAAACCCAAAGAGTAGCAACATTCCAGAGCTGAGACTGTGATGTCATAATGCCTCATTCCATCAATGCCTCAGAGCCAAACACATCAGTGATATCACAATGGCTGGATTGTCCTAGACTTGGCTCATATAAGAACTGCCTTACTGGGACAGACCAAAGGTCCATCAAGCTCAGTATCCTGTTTCCAACAGTGGCCAACCCAGGTCCCAAGTATCTGGCAGAAACCCAAAGAGTAGCAACATTGCAGAGCTGAGATTGTGATGTCATAATGCCTCATCCTCAGAGCAAAATTCATCAGTGATGTCACAATGGTTTGACCGTCCTATACTTGGCTCACATAAGAACATAAGAGCTTACTGGGACAGACCAAAGGTCCATCAAGCCCAGTATCCTGCTTCCAACAGCGGCCAACCCAGGTCTCAAGTACCTAGCTAGATCCCAAATAGTAAAACAGACTTTATGCCTACAGTTCAAAACAACACTGACCAGCACAGACTAAATATTGGTTGGAGTGTGTCTAGGGTAAGAAAGCACCTTTATGGGGCCTGTTTTGTAAAGACACTGAGGCGTATACAGAATGAGTTTTTGGCGCTTCTGCGTCTGTACAAAATACTAGCACAAATCTAGCCTCGATAGCACCTACTTTAGCAGTGCGGACGTTGCATCTACTGGAGATCAGATGTAAATGTCTGCACATGGAGCACAAAGGTTTGCATGTAGATTAGCATAGTTTGTTATCAACATGCGTACTTCCTGAATCCACCTTCGCTTAGCTCAAACCTCGCCACTGGCACCGCCTACACGTGCACTCAACCAACGCACGTTTCTTTACACCGGACTAAATTGTATAAAAGACATTTTATGCCCATATATTGCCACATGTGATAAATAACTTAATAAAATTCCCTCCTAAGGCCAAAACTCTATATATGGAAATATCGGTGCGGTAAAATTTTGCACTAAGCTCCAGTCTATAAATGGTGCTTAGATTTGGATGCCATTTCTACAATAGCATTCGGTATCCGGATTCACATCCAATTTTAAGTAATTCCTCTAACCCCCGCCCCCCTACCAAACCAATAATCCCAACCTCGCCTCCCTCCTTTACCCTTACCCTCCCCGGTTGCACCCCCCATGCAACAATTATTGGATCATTTTGTAACTGTTCACTGGTTTATACCAAATAATTGTTAACTATTCTCTGCACCTGCAATGCATAAATTGAACTGAACTGTTTTTCTGATATGCTGTAACTTCGCTGTAAATGTACAGTCTCTTAACCTGTAAACCGCTCTGAACTGATTTGTGGTATTGCGGTATACAAAAATAAAGTTATTATTATTATAGCCTGATGCAAATTCTCGCGCCTAAAACTGCACGTAAATTCCAGGAGTGCCACGATTCGCCCATGCCCTCCCATGGCTACGCCCACTTTTTGGATCCACATGAGAAACTTACACGCAGATCCCAGTGCATAAAAAGGTGCATGCAAATTTTTAATTTCATGCCAATTAGCGCTGATAATTGATTACTGGCACATAAATAATGACACTAGTTGGCTTGTTCTTCAGCTTATGGAAATTGGGCATGCACTCAAATTTCTACATGTAATTTTTAGCGCCATAAATAGAATTAGGCCGAATACAGTATGTTCAGTTTAAACTGGGCCAGCTTTTTAGCTCGTAATCAGGGCATTATTAATCCTTTGGTGGCCCCTGACTCCTCCCCTCTCTGCCCCTGGCCCCGCCCACACCTCTATTTATTTATTTACCTGTCTGTTTGCTTATTTACTTCTTTGATTATTTCCACTTGATCTCTTTTTTGCCTCTTTTATTTTAAAATTCAAAGCAAACAACAAAGATCACCTCTTCGCCAACAACGTCCAAAGCATTGCTGAAAGAGTGAGACCCAGACGTGATGTCACTGGATCAGCGCACCTGCCTCCCCAATCCCTTCGGACTCAAGGCGTGTGCCTACTTTGCCTATCCGTTAATCCAGCCCTGCTGTTAACCAGTGTACTCTCACCAGTGCGGGACAAGCACTCTCCTTCCCTGTACCACCTGTCAGCTCTCTTGCAGCCATGTTTGGAGAATTAGTGACTTCCCGATTGCTTCAGATGAAAGGCCCCACTTACAAGCTATTACAAGAGTGCACTGCACTCCGGACCAAGGCTTGTGCCAGTGAGTGAAGTGCCCCCTCGTTTGAGACTTCTTTCAGCTGTTCCACTAATCTGAGTAGTTGAAAGTACGACTTTTGAGATGCCTGAGAGATCTGAAGCTGACATGAAGTCCTTTTATCCAACCAGGCTCCTTGATGGGGATTATGCTGCCTTCAATCAAAGGTCACTGGTACAAAGTGGAATAGCTGAACTGTCTGCACATCGAACACCAAGCCACTTTTCTGTTACCAAAAGACAGCTTGGGTTAGATGGCCATTTAGTCTTCCAACGGGCATCAACAGTTGTGTATTATCTACAATCAACGAATGATACAGCGCCTCAATATCAAATTAGATGTGAAAACAAAAAGGAAGGTGTTTTTCTACAGAATGCCTGTTTCACTATCACTTGAAAAGTTCTGTCCCTAAGGAATAAAGCATTTCAGCACATTCCCCATCAGATCTAACTGGGCACATCGTCCACCTAATCAGATTCCCCCAAATAAATCCCAGAGAAATCAAGAGGATGGTTTCATTTCTATCCAAACAATAATACATCCTAACCATCAATGTAACAATTAATGACTGTGCCACGCCATTCCCCGAAACCTACATACCCCAATACCCTCAATATCCTCTAAAAAATAAAACATAGAAACATGATGACAGATAAAGGCCAAATGGCCCATCCTGTCTGCCCATCCGCAGCATCCACTATCTCCTCCTCTCCTTATTGGCTAAGGCTCTTAACATTTGCATCTCCTCTCCCTATTAGCTAAGGCTCTTTACACCTGCATTGTGAGGTCATAGAACTTTAGGGTTATAGAAACATGACGGCAGATAAAGGCCAAATGGCCCATCCGCAGCATCCACTATCTCCTCCTCTCCCTATTGGCTAAGGCTCTTCACATTTGCATCTCCTCTTCCTATTGGCTAAGACTCTATAAACTTGCATTGGGAGGTCATAGAGCTTTATGATTATAAAAACACAGAAACATGATGGCAGATAAAGGCCAAATGGCCCATCCAGAGCATCCACTATCTCCTCCTCTCCCTATTGGCTAAGGCTCTTCACATTTGCATCTCCTTTTCCTATTGGCTAAGGCTCTTTACACCTGCATTGTGAGGTCATAGAGCTTTATGGTTATAGAAACATGATGGCAGATAAAGGCCAAATGGCCCATCTGCAGCATCCACTATCTTCTTCTCTCCCTATTGGCTAAGGCTCTTAATATTTGCATCTCCTCTTCCTATAGGCTAAGGCTTTTTACACCTACATTGTGAGGTCATAGAGCTTTATGGTTATATTATAGAAGCATGATGGCAGATAAAGGCCAAATGGCCCATCCAGTCTGCCCATCCGCAGCATCCACTATCTCCTATTTCATAAGGGAATCTCCCTGGGGATGCTGCTCTTCCTGTGATGGGATATATACCCTGTCACAGACACATTGTCTATTCAGATTTCAGAGTGGCTATGAGAACAAGTTTTTATCTAGCATCTCAGTCTTCCACATGAACTAGACCTTACAAACAAATAGGAGGTGTCAACATGTAGGACTATGAACAAGCCTTGATCTCCTACTGTAAGAGGACTCACCTACTTCATAAAATGACCCAACTATTTCTCTCTTTCAACTGAAACAGACTGGGGAATGCAGTGATAGAGTGCACATTTCCAAGCTGCTAAGTAGCCACCTAAAATTAAAACAGCAAACCAACTGTGGTGAGTTAACCAGGCACGGGCTAAATACTTGCCAAGGCCTGGTTAACTTCCAAGTCTGCAGCCATACTTGAGAAGCAACGGCAGAAGCTGCGCAGAGTCAGACTACAGCAGCCTTCTTTCCTTCTGGGCTCACAGACAGAGTTTTTAGGAACAAAGCTTTGGAATGATCTTTCAACTGCACTAAGTAAAGTTTTTTATTATTATTTTTGCTTACGGTATGAAAAACTTTTTTTATTTTTAATGATTGGTAGATGAATCATTTTGGATGGATGCAATATTATTTAAATTGTTGTTATTCGCGGAATATATAAATAAATAAGAATAGAATCGAATAAATTCTCAGAATTTGCCAGCACCAAAGATTCCCTTCTTTCCTGATGCATTTTGACCAAAAGATGTGTCTTCTCCTTTCAGTAGCTGACTGTCTGGTGATAAATAGGTCACTTTAGGGAGCAGAATTGGTCTAGCGAGCTCCCTTACAGATTTCCCAAAACCCGGCATTTGTCCGGGTTTTGGAAAGCCCCGATGAGCTCCGGCCACATCTCGAGGGCCTCTGAGCATACGCTGATGATGTTGGACACATCCGTGCATGCTCCAGGCCCTCCAGGCGGCTGTCGGCTGGGTCTCATCTGGAAGAAGAGAGGAAGCTTTTTTTTGGGGGGGGGGGGGCGGGGCATGGGCATGTGTCCAGGGTTTCCCGGAGAAAAATATGGTAACCCTACTGATGCTGCCTTTTAACTAAGGCTTCAAAGGAAGTGTGACACCAGATGGCATTTGCATGTTGTGCATTGCACATGTGTTCCACGACTGGAAGCCAGAGGCTGTGGTCGTGCCGCCACCGGAATGAGGATTACGGGAATCCTGTGGGGATGGAGAGAATGAAAGAAGTTGCTGCTGGAGTCCCATGGGAGTGTAGTCAAAATATCTGGCAATACCAGAATGAGTCTTGGAATACACTAAGAGGTCATTGGAGCATCAGAGGCTTGGAAAACTCATTGCTTGAATAGTGAATACCATCCTAAAATGTGTGGCGGGGTGCTGGGGGTGGGAGGACATGAAAGGCTGCAAGAGATTACACAGTAGTGTTGGCTCCTGTATAGGGTTACCAGATTTTATTTTAGTAAAATCCAGACAGGTGGGGGTGGAGGAGATTCATTGTGGTAGAGATGGGGATGAAATGGTTCTTAGCAATTATGGACGGGTATGAGTTAGATTCCGGTGGGGACTGGTGTGGGTGTGAATAAAGTTTCTGTCCCCTTGCAACTCTCTAGTCACCATGGATTCATAACTTGCAAATGCTTGGGGAAAAAAAATTCCGGGATGAAATGTCCCTCTTTCTGTGTTAAAAAAGCAAATAGACTGGTCTAGAGGAAGCTCAGAAGATCTGGGTCCCATTCTAGTGAAAACCCTAAGGGAGAGAGAATCTGGTGTGCGGGTGCAGGATGTTGCATGCAAAACTGCTGTAAGAGCCCCTTTCTCTGGGCTACTAACACTCTGCTTCTCCTATTGCTTTCCAGGGTGTCCGACTGGTACCTTCAAGCCCAAGCTTGGGGATGACAGCTGTATTCATTGTCCGATTAACAGTAGGACAACATCAGAAGGCGCCACCAACTGCGTATGCCGGAGCGGGTTCTACCGAGCGGACTCGGACCCAATGGAGATGCCCTGTACTAGTAAGTTTATTTTTTGGAGAAGGGGGCATTATGGCTGGGTAGAAGGAATAGACTATTCTAGGGTTTCACAGAGAGTCAATGACTGAGGAACAGGAAGAGAAAGTGACACCCCCTGGGTCACACAGAGAATCAGGGATGAATACTCAACACTAAATCGGTACCAATATTATACAGGCCAATTATCAGAACAGCTCTTTTCTGACTCTTTCATGCAAATGTAGTAAAATGGGCTCATTAATATTTAAAGGAGCACTCCGGGCAATTCTCTTATCATTCCCAGATGATTCCCTAAACTCGTTATGCCAGATTTGCGGGCAGATCTTTCCAGCAGGGTCTGAGCTGTCATAGCCTTCCTTTCCGGTCAGTGCCTGAGTGATGATTGGCTCAGGCACTGACAGGAAAGGGAGGGTTGTGGGAGGGGGGGGGCAACATTACTTCTGCTGCTCTCCCTGCCGGTCAATCAGCTGAGCCGGCAGGACTCGGGGAGACCTGCAGCTCTGTTGATCGGGGCAGGGAGAGCAGCTTTGACAGAAAGGGAGGAGCTGTGCTTAGCGATTGCTCTTCTGAGTAAGTGCCAGGCACTGTTGCTTCCGCTTTTTACCAGCAATTCTCCGCACAGATAGTGTGTGTATAATTTGCATTCTATTATGCTGAGAATCGCCCATAAAATAAAAATCATTCCCGCTATGGCCCACTACATCATCAAGTTTTGAGAATCCAGTCCTCAGCGACTGAAGTACAGGGAGAGAAAGTAGTTCCTCCAGGGTCATACAGAGGCAATGACTGAGGCACAGGGAGTTAATGGACTTGTCCAAGGTCACACAGTGTGAGGGAGTCAGAATTCCAGCCTGTGAATTTCTTGAAGGTAGTAAGATGCTGTGGTTCAGTCAGTGCGCCTGAATCTCTCTATTTATTTTGATTCATGGTCTCTTTCAGATCTCCCACTGTGAAGCCATGTTTTTCATCTCCTGCGTACATTTTTAGCGGCTCTTTCTCATCCACAAACACACACACACACTTTTTGCTACTGATGTGGTCTTTGATGACCATGAGCAAAGCAAAGTTTCTTTTCCACAAGGCTGTCAACCAGAACAAAGGCCAGGCATGCTTTTTGGCCTTGCTTTTTTTTAACTCTGGGGTTTGTGAAAGGTCCTGCTGACGAGGTTAGGTTGTGAATTTTCTCCTGTTTGTACAATAATTTGTTTTTATGGCCTGAAATTGCATGTTTACCTTTAATCAGACCAGATTTAATGCTCATGGATAGATGGGGGGGGGGGGCAACTCATTTCTGTTCCTTTACAAATCTGGGTCTGTGACTGCAGAACTAATACGTGTTCTATAAAAGCAACGAGAGAGAGAGATGCACTGTAATTACTGGGGGTGTAGCTGCAGCCTGACACTCTACACATGGTGCTTTCTCTCATTTATTGCCAGCAGTTCTTTTGGCATGAGATTTCCAAGCTAAAGTTCTCCCCAGTGTCACAGCCTCAGGAATCCCGCAATCACTGCCACCAAGTTGCGCTCTCCCCAGTATCATTGCCTCACACTCCACTGGTATCTAAAGGTTGCTTAAAGAAGACAGGCACAGTCATAGTAACATAGTAGTAGATGACGGCAGATAAAGACCCGAATGGTCCATCCAGTCTGCCCAACCTGATTCAATGTAAATTTTTTTTTAATTTTTTCTTCTTAGCTATTTCTGGGCGAGAATCCAAAGCTCTACCCAGTACTGTGCTTGGGTTCCAACTGCCAAAATCTCCGTTAAAACCTACTCCAGCCCATCTACACCCTCCCAGCCATTGAAATCCTCCCCAGCCCATCCTCCACCAAATGGCCATATACAGACACAGACCGTGCAAGTCTGCCCAGTACTGGTCTTAGTTCAATATTTAATATTATTTTCTGATTCTAGATCCTCTGTGTTCATCCCACGCTTCTTTGAACTCCATCACCGTTTTCCTCTCCACCACCTCTCTTGGGAGCGCATTCCAGGGATCCACCACCCCTCTCCGTAAAGTAGAATTTCCTAACATTGCCCCTGAATCTACCACCCCTCAACCTCAAATTATGTCCTCTGGTTTTACCATTTTCCTTTCTCTGGAAAAGATTTTGTTCTAACGTTAATACCCTTCAAGTATTTGAACGTCTGAATCATATCTCCCCTGTCTCTCCTTTCCTCTAGGGTATACATATTCAGGGCTTCCAGTCTCTCCTCATACGTCTTCTGGCGCAAGCCTCCTATCATTTTCGTCGCCCTCCTCTGGACTGCCTCAAGTCTTCTTACGTCTTTCGCCAGATACGGTCTCCAAAACTGAACACAATACTCCAAGTGGGGCCTCACCAATGACCTGTACAGGGGCATCAACACCTTCTTCCTTCTACTGACTATACCTCTCTTTATACAGCCCAACATCCTTCTGGCAGCAGCCACTGCCTTGTCACACTGTTTTTTCGCCTTTAGATCTTCGGACACTATAACCCCAAGGTCCCTTTCCCCGTCCTTGCATATCAGCTTCTCTCCTCCCAGCATATACGGTTCCTTCCAATTGGAAAATGCATCAGATTGTCAGTTCTCCGGTAGTTTCTTAGGGAGACAGGGTAGGGAAGGGGGTTAGAATTTCCCCCAAGGGTTTGTTTCTTGGTTTCCAGTGGACCTTCCAGTTCAGCGGGGTTCTAGCCCTTTGCTTTGTTCTGTTTAGAAATTGGTTCTGAACAGATGACAAGAGTGCAGAACACAAGGAAGAGTGGACACCAGGTCACCTGGCGCTGTATCGCGCCTGGAGGACACCAGAGGCCCAAATTCATAATCAGTGCCAGGTGTCTAGATTGGCGCACGGAGCTGATCAAGGCTCCTAACGTAATTATTTTAATTGGCTAAATTGGCACTGATAATGAAAAGTGCCTTTAAAAAAAACAACTAACAATTTAAAAAAAATTAATTTGCTGGTAGACATCTAATTCGGTAGGCGGTCTACCTTAGGCGCACTCAGGGGTCCTTTTACGAAGGTGCGCTAACCGATTTCGTGCAGGCAAAATGCTAAGGCGCCCATAGAATATAATAGGCGCCTTCGCATTTAATGCGTGCTAAATCGGTTAGCTCACCTTCGTAAAAGGACCCCTCATTTAGGCCAAGAAAACCCTGGCCTAAATGTCTCTGCGCCTAAGGACTCAACGCCTACTGGAGCCTAAAGAATGCTTGGATGCCAGGCGTGAAGCGGTTGATTGACAACCGCTCCGAATGGCACTTAGGCGTTAGATGCCTGGAATCGGGGTCAAAATGCCGAGCTCCAAAATTTATGTGCCTCAATTTGTGCCCTATTTTCAGCCAAAGGTAGGAGCATCAGTTTCAACTGAAAATTCATCTTTTACGTTGCTCAAAAAGTTTAGGCCGCCATTTATTTACCGGGATTTATGAGCCGAGGGCTGAAAATCTGTGCGAAGCTCTTAACTTCTTTTCCCTGCCCCAAGCGTGCCCTTTTTTTTTCTACTCATAAATTTGAAGTTTAGTGCAATTTTGAGTAAAAAAAGTTATGCACTCAGGCCCATTTACGAGCAGAGCTCTCAAAGTTACCATCATAAATCCTTTGTATATCGGGGCCTAGATTGTTTGCAGATTGCAATAACTTTTGCTTGGGACCAGCAGGAAATGGTCTCCAGATGTGGCCGCACATCTGCAGGAGAGAGCGTTATAGTCTTAAAAAGCTTGGGATACTTGTGTTGAAACAAGGAAAGGTAACACAGCCTGCAAAGTACTTATATATGGGGAAGGTGTTGTACGTCACTAAACAGGTCGGTGATTTAACTGGCCAGAAATGGCTTCTTTCAGGGCTTTCTGCTGGTCTTCAGCGGCACTTAACCGCTGGCCACTAAACGTAAAGCCAGCCATTTTGTTTGTAGTCTGTGGGCAGAGCTGGCACTTAGGGGCTCATTTTCAAAGGTTCCTATGGTACTTTCTGGGCCTGATTTTGGAAGTAGTACCTGCCACGGTAGGTGTCTGAAAAACGGGCACCTGCCATCAGTTGAGGACTGGCTGGGGAGGGTTTCGATGGTTGGAATGGTTAAGATGGGCTGGAGTGGGCTCTTGATGGAACCTAAGCACACGACCGGGCAGGGCTCTGGGTTTCTAGCCCAGAAATATCGAAGAAAAAGGATCATTTAAATTAAATAATTAATTTATGGAGCATGTATGGTTGGGCAGACTGGATGGACCATTCTGGTCTTTATCTGCCGTCATTTACTATGTTACTATGTGTCAATCACCGACTTAGTAAAACACAGATACGGTGAAAATTTAAAGAGGTGTTTAAAGGGGGAGATCAAATCTCAAAACATGCCACAAGAAAAATCGCTTCCCTCAATAGAGCAAAATAATCAAACTTTAACACTTAGACGGAGCTTTTAAATATGGAAGGTTTCTGCTCAGAGACCTGGAGGTAAAAAAGGAGGTCAAGCCCCCCTCAAAAAAACCTCACCGCCCAATCATTGCATGGTCTTCCACACTTGACAGCTTATAGATTGACGAAATTAATTGATGTTCACTTCCATACAGTTCTCTTCTTAAAGAATATATGGGGTTTTTTTGGTCCTGACGTGCCACGTTTCGATCCTGCTTCTGGGAACCAAAATAGTAAGTCTAAATGGTTTAGAAGACTGCATAGGGGAGTCAGGTCTCTTATTTCATTGTTTAACTGCTTAAGAAACGCTCCAAACGGGTCCATATAAGTTTGATTATTTTGTCCTATTGAGGGAAGTGATTTTTTTTCTTGTGGCATGTGTCAATCACCGGCAGAATGGCATCAATTTTGTAAAATAAATAGGCATCTTAAATGTAGACCAGCATTTTAAAGGCCTATAATTAAAGTGCTGGTCTCGTGGCGCACAGGGATGCCTACGGATGCTTAAGGCCAATTCCGGTGCAAACTACACCCACACCGGCCATAGGCATCTCTAGGCATCCCCATGCGCCCCCCCATAGGCGTGAGATAGGCACATAAGAACGGTGTCTGCATTAGACGGTGGTAGGATGCCTATCGCTGCCAAACTTTGGGACACCGTGTGGAGCATTTGGCCCTATGTGTCTAAGTACTTTGAATATGAGCCTCTTAGCCACCTAAATTTAGTGGCCAAATCGGACCACAAAAAAGTCCTGTCATTATGCGATGTCGAGCCGGCTGCATAAACCCAGATAATCAATGCCGGTGCCCAGACCTTGCCTGGCATTGAATATCCAGGAATAATCCAGCTATAAAAATGCTCGATGCCTGGCTGAATATTGACTCTGTGGTTTTTCAGCCCTTTAGGGCTGATTTTATAGACCTAATTGAATTACAAATACGTAACACCAATGTGAAGAGTGCAGGAGAGCCATTTTGGGGTCCTTTTACTAAGGCACCCTAATTGATTTAGCGTGCATTAAATATAATGGGGGCCTTAACATTTAAGGTGCCTGGGTAAAAGGACCCCTTTCTGCACTAAAGTGATGTGTGCGCATCCAGATGTGGACACGAGTGGAGCTGCTGGACGGAGGCATAAGGCTGCGCTTGGTTATCCACTTAAGTTAATATCTTCTCTTTCCCTCAGCCATCCCCTCGGCCCCCCAGGCTGTGATTTCCAGTGTGAACGAGACTTCGCTGATGCTGGAATGGACCCCACCCCGGGACTCTGGCGGCCGGGAGGACCTCGTGTACAACATCATCTGCAAGAGCTGCGGGTCGGGGCGCGGGGCCTGCACGCGCTGCGGGGATAATGTGCAGTTCACGCCCCGCCAGCTAGGCCTGACGGAGCCCCACGTCTATATCAGCGACCTGCTGGCCCACACGCAGTACACCTTCGAGATCCAAGCCGTGAACGGCGTGACCGACCAGAGCCCCTTCTCGCCACACTTTGTATCTGTGAACATCACCACCAACCAGGCTGGTAAGACACCCCCCCCCCCTTTCCATCTCCATCTTCAGCTGACCCCATTACATGTCCTGCAAACCGTTGTTTTCTTCCAGCATGCTAACGGAGCAAATGGTTTTCCTTGTTTCTGTGTTTCTAATTGGCCAATTAGCTTGCGCACAGATCTGGGTGGGATCTGTGCCCAAAAATGCACATCCAACTTTGATCAAACTTGAGTGAATTCCCCCATATATTTTTTTTTTCTGAAAATCTAGGTGACGAAACAGACCTGTAGCCTTCTTGCATTAAAGCCTTTGGGGCTCATTTAAAAAGCAAAACCAAACCACAAAGACGTCCAAAAAAATGGCATAAACCGGCACTTGGATGTTTTTCTCGCCAAAACGTCCAAGTGCTGATTTTCGAAACCGACTTTCTGGACGTCATACTAGACTTCTTGTCCGCTGAGCATCCAAAGTTCAAGGGGGCATGCTATGGGCGGGCTTTGGGCGGGCTTAGCACTTGGATGCCATGCGGTGATAATTAAACCTTTCCCAAAACATCCAGGATACAGCTTAGATGTCCAGAATTAGACCTGTTTTAAAAGCATCTAAGTGCCAGAAAGGTACCCAAACTGACCAGAGGAACACTGGCGAGATTAAGCAATGACCCTCCCGCACTCTTACAGGGGTCACTGCTCCCTTGCCCCCAAAAGATTTGAATGAAGGGGGACCCAGGCCCATATCCCACTCTACCCACTACATTTATGGTGGAAAGTGTGAGCCCTACTCTACTGCCATATAGATGCCACTTGGAGCCATAAGGGCTATTGGGGTGGTAGACAGGTGGGTGTAATAGGTTTGGAAGGCTCACCATTCACTACAAGGGGTTATGGTGAGATATACACTTGGCACCCTTTTTGTGAAGTTCACAGCAGTGTCATCTAAGCCTGCCCCACTGCTCTGCTGGCATGTCTTTGTGATATAAATGGTGGCTCTGCCTTCGTCCAAATGGCTTGGGTTTAGACGTTGAGAACTCGGACGCTTTTGTGTTTGAAAATTGCCATAAACGTTAGGCATCGTAAGGTTGGAGGTCCTGACGGCCGAGACGTCTAAATAGGCCATTTAAGAGGAAAAAATGGACGTCTAGCGGTTTGGACGTTTTCAGCTAATGCCACTGAAAATCCAGACAGTGCCCATTGATGCCACCTGGGTTTGCCAGGGTTATTCAGGGCCGAGCTGGATTTTATCTGGATATGCTTCACCAGTATCCCAAATAATTTAAGACAGCAAAAAGGTACCTCGTGTCTCTATGCTCAAATTTTCAGTGCCACTATCCAGATTATCAGCACATGTTTAAACAGTGCAGCTGATGTTTAAAAGTATCAGGGCTTTTCTTTTCTCTAGTTAAAAAAATATATGTATATCAGATATTTTATTCTAATGCACTTTCAGATATAGAACTTGTGAAATTAATGTTTTATATGTAATGAAACTGGCAAACACAAATCGGCAGTTTACGTTTTCAAAAAGTGCAAAGACTAGGGGACACTTCACAACATCCCTCCCCCCTTTTCCAAAACTGCGATAACGTGTTTTTTTTAGCGCAGGCCGGCACGCTGAATGCTCTGCGCTGCTCCCAACACTCACAGAGTTCGGGAACAGCGCAGAGCATTCAGCGTGCCGGCCTGCGCTAAAAAAAACCCCGTTATCGCAGTTTTGTAAAAGGGGAGGAAAGTTATACGGTAGCACATTTAAAAGGCTGGATTCTACTAGAAAATCAGCCTATTTTTTTATCAAGCATTAGCCACGTCGAACTCACAATATCTACTATATGATTAGAACCTACCCCCTATTACTAATCACGCTCTAAACGCTAACGTGTGCATGTTATCCTATGGACGCGTTAGCAGTTAACGCACTCCCCCCAAAACGCTTAGTTTGGATAAGATTTAAGATTCTTTTTAAAACTATTTTTTCTCATTAGTCATCATGAATGCTAAACAAATGTATATGGATTAACTCTATTGTGTTTTGGGTTAACTCGTATGGTTTGTGAATTTGGGTTATTTCTGTTTTATTCATGACTAGCTGATGCCCCGGCGTTGCACGGGTATTTAATTATAGCAATAACACTGTAAATGGATTCAAATAAAGATACTTTATAGTGGTGAATGAAATTATTTTTTTACAGCTTTATAAAAAGTACAATATTCAAATTATAATG
Organism: Geotrypetes seraphini; assembly: GCF_902459505.1. NCBI lineage: Eukaryota > Metazoa > Chordata > Amphibia > Gymnophiona > Dermophiidae > Geotrypetes > Geotrypetes seraphini. Next base: position 5,582,528 of record NC_047098.1, read on the forward strand.
TGAAATATTTGACAAAATGAATACAATACAACAAACACAAAACTTGATTATAAACAACATTTTTAGTTTCACCTCCAGGAGCAAGAACATATAAATTCTTGGGTGAAGAGACCCCCAGAACATATCACCCCAGGTAGTGAGGGATCTGCATACCAAGTTTCGTTCAAATCGGTCAAGCCGTTTTTGCGTGATCGCAGCACATACACACACACATACATACCTCCGATTTTATATATACAGATGTTGGGTATTAGTATTAATTATATTGAGCTGAAGCTAATGTAAGAATATTATAAGGCCTCTGTATCGTTCCTTGAGGATTGTTCACAGTTCTGGTCATCATATCTCAAAAAAGAACAGCGGAATTAGAAAAAGTTCAAAGAAGAGCCACCAGGATGATAAAGGGGACTCCTCTCATATGAGGAAAGACTAACGAGGCTTGGAAAAGAGACAGCTGAGGGAATATGATAGAGGTCTACAAAATCCTGAGTGGAGTCGAACGGGTACAAGTGAATCGATTTTTTTACTCCATGAAAAATGACAAAGACTAGGGGACACTCGATGAAGGTACAGGGAAATACTTTTAAAACCAATAGGAGGAAATATTTTTTTCACTCAGAGAATAAACTTTGGAATCTGTTGCCAGAGGATGTGGTCAGAGCAGTTAATGTAGCTGGTTTAAAAAAAAAAAGGTTTGGACAAGTTCCCGGAGGAAAAATTTGTAGGCTGCTATTGAGACAGACATGGGGGAAGCCACTGCTTGTCCCTTGGATCAGTAGCATGGAATGTTGCTACTTTTTGGGATTCTGAAATCTCACTATTCTTTGGGATTCTGCCAGGTACTTGGGACCTGGATTGGCCCCTGTTGCAAACAGGATACCGGGCTAGTTGGACCTGTGATCTGACACAGTTTGACAACTTAGGTGCTGTGCGATGCTTGGAGTTTGCCTTGCTTCACGGACAGAGATTCCGTCACTTATGCACACTGCGGTGCACTGGAAATTCTGGAAGCTTTACTGTGCGTGCGTTTTTGGATATTTGTCCAGTAGCTGCCCACTGCCCTCTCATAGGGCCTGGCCCATGGCCTCCAGGCCCGCCCTGTTCTACCCAGCCATGCCCCATTCCGCCTGAGTCATGCCCCAGCCCCTCCCCCTCAACCGGTTTACTCGCCGGGGCAGCGCTGCATCCGCACTTGCGCAGATGCCATTCCAATGTGGCTCTTTGCTAGAGGCTTTTCAAAACCTGGACAAAGTGAAAAGCCGTCCAGACCCCTGGACGTGTCCGGGGGGAAACTCGGACATCTGCTAACCCTACCCTCTCATTACCGTGCACATATTTGAATTCAGGGTTCAAATCCCACTGCGGCTCCAAGCGATCTTTGGCAAGTTTCAAGTTTAATAAGATTTGTTATCTACGCAGTATCATATATTTCAATGCGTACAACAATTTTCCAATGCATAAAATAAAATAAAAAAAAAAAAAAAGGGTGGACAAAATATGACATTACATACAAATTATATAAGTTCTAATACAAATTAATACAAAAAGGATAAATAGGATGGACTACAGTCTTTAATTAAAAAAAATAAAAAGAAACATTTGGGGAGGAACATATAGGATGGGATCACATAAAATCCATTAGGATCTGAAGATTTTATATTTGGAAGGTTTATATTTGGGAGGTCTATGTATTGAATGCATCCTTATATAGAAAGCTTTTTAAGGAGCGCTTGAATTTTTCTAAGGATGGTTCATTACGTAGGTACAGTGGTAGGTTGTTCCACAGCTGAGGAAATGGTAGATCTCCTGGTCCCTATTATTTTTAGAGAAGGAATACGTAGTAAATTTTCTTGTATTGATCTGAGAGCCCTAAATGGAGAGTACGGTATCAAAAGTCGATCGTTGAATTTTAAAGGTAAGCAATATGATTTTAAAAGTTATTCTGTGTAATTGGTAGCCAATGTGCAGCCTGTAAGAGTGGTGTAACGTGGTCATATTTTTTTGATCTTGTAATAATTAACCCTTCATTGCTGCAAGAATAAATTTAGGGTTGGTATTTAAAGCTAGTTATTTGGGTAGTGGCACCTGTGACTGGGTCCAGTGGAACTCTCTGGATAATGCCACTGACTGACCCTCACGTTTGATCTCCTTGGCACTGTCCTGGGTGCTGTTGGGGCAGTCAGGGGGGCGGAGCTAAGGTACTGCCAGATGTTTTTTGGGCACTGGTACACGGGAGGTGAGGTTAGAGAAATGGCTTCCTAGTTTGCCCAGTGGTACCTATGGAAACTTCCCAGCAGCTGCTAAATACTCAGGTATTTGATGCCAGTATTCCAGTATGGGCCAGTACGGAAGAACCCACAGTGGCAGCATTTTTGAACCGAAGTGTTTTTATTTTACCCCCTTTAGTCCGCAAATCCTGCGGGGGTAGGAAAATACCCAGTCGCACCTGGAGCTACTACAGGAGACGGCGTGTGCTAAATTGAAAGTCCCTTTCCCAATTCCTTTCCATGTACCTGTGGAAGTGGGGCCTGAGTCGATGATCTCTGTCCGTAAGCAGAAAGGAGCCTCCCCTGTCAGGGCTCGTTTTCACCCGCCCTTGGAAGCTTGTCGCTGTGTTTTTCCATGTTTGACACTGGCTTATTATCAGTTCTCGCACTTCTTTGATGCCTCGTCTAATGTGTCTATTCATTAGTGTTAAACAGTCACTGACTGCCCTAATTTCTGCCTAATTAGCGGCGGAGGATGCTTCCTGGCACATTCAGCAGGCTTGGCAGCCTTGCTGCTCTGAGATGGGGCTGATAACAGAAGCACGGGTAGAAGGGGGAAGGGAGGGTGAATAGAGAACTTTAGGTAGGGGGTTGCTCTGGTGGGAGGGAAAGGACTAGAGAATGACACAGGACAAATTTTTCCTCGTCCCCGCAGGAATTAAATTTCCCCGTTCCGTCCCCGTGAGTTTTGTCACTGTCCCTGTCCCAATCCTGCAAGCTCCGCCTTAACCACACAAGCCTCGAACACTTATGATTTTAAAATGTTTGAGGCTTGTGTGGATGAGGATGGAGCTCAGGCATTGGTGGAATGAGGCATTATGACATCACAATCTGAGCTCTAGAATGTTGCCACTTAGGATTGTAAAGCGTTTGAGGCTTGTGCGGATGAGGACGGAGCTTAGGCATTGGTGGAATGAGGCATTATGACATCACAATCTGAGCTCTAGAATGTTGCTACTTAAGATTTTAAAGGGTTTGAGGTTTGTGCACATAAGGACGGAGCTTGCAGGAATGGGGCAAGGACAGGAAAAGAACTCACGGAGATGAGAAAATGAGTTCCCCTGGGGACGCGGAAAAATTTGTCCCCGTGTCATTCTGTAGACAGAACATCCCCGAAAACCACGGCAGTGGCCTTAGACTTCTCTACAGACTACACTCTTCTAACACCTTTACAAATTCATAGCTAAGGTTACCAGACATCCGCGAAAACTCAGGCACATCCTCTTTGTAATGCATAGTGCACTTTCATAGTGCAGTATGTGTCTTATGAGCCCTGCGTGGACTTTTTAGCTTTTCATTCAATTTGCCCAGCAGGATTGGCATTGGTCCAAAGAAATGGCTTTGAGAATTTCTCTCCATGTGGTGTAGATATAATTCAAGGTCTGCTTTCAAGACAGAGGCTTTTAACCTTGCTGCTCTATACTGCCATCAGAGCTTCTGGCCACCGAAGGGGCAGTTTAAGGTCTTTTGGTCGTAGAACTTTTTGGCCACACTTTCCCCTAGGATCTAGCTCGGCACTTACAAAAAAGTACGTTCACAACCGCAGGCTTAGAGGAAAGAGAAAGCATTCAAAGGATAAACCGTCTCTCTGGCCCATTGATTCCTGGTTCAGTAATTTAACCCTAGAGAATTTTTTTTTTTTTTTTCGTATTTTTCAATGAATTTTAAAACTCTGGAGGCACTACTGACCAGCTTGTTATCAAAAAAGGAAAGCGAGCAGGTGGGGAACAGATGAGATGTTCCAACTTATGCTGAGGTTAGCCTAGGTGGCCAAATAAGAAAGGGAGAGACACCGTTAAGAGAAATTGGCAAGCTTCCAGTTCTAGAAGTGGGATTCAGGATCTGTGATTAAGACCTCACCCTGTCCCAGGCCAAATCTTTAAGGAGACCAGGCCTTGGTGGCGTCTGACTAACAGCTGAAGCTTGCGGAGAGCCGGGAAGGAAGGCAGACTGTTTACAAAGTCTCACGCTGTAAAGCTGCTGAGCTTCAAGGCTAAGGAACCAGGCCAGTGACTAATCTCTGCCACTGGCCGCAGGGCGCTGAAAGGCCCTGCTTGTTGTATACATAGCTGGCTGCCTGGAGCTATGACAGGTATAATAAATTCTTTCCCTTCTAGAGGTTAAAAGATGCAGGATCACCCCGTACCCTTGTCTGTGTGAGCAAAGAGGAAGGGACAGGGATTGCCCTAGTTCAGAAGCTTATCACAGGGATACAGAGCCTGTCACTTCTAGGATTGGGGGTTCAGGGGATGGACACAGGGATACTGACACTGTCACCTCTAGGACTGGAGGATTCAGGGGATGGACACAGGGATACAGAGCCTGTCACCTCTAGGACTGGGGGGGGGTTCAGGGGATGGACACAGGAATTTCAGCTGAACATGCCTCCCTTGTCTATGATTTTCAAACTTTTATACTGCCCAGGGCTAAGGTTGAAAACGGTCAAGCATTTTTCTGAAGACCCAGTACTGCTCGGAGACTGCTGCCCAGTGCCTGCAGCCTCTTAACTAGTTCACCCCTCTTAACCACCCACAGCCACCTCAGATGCTTCTGGGGTCACGATGCCAAGTCTGACCCTCGCTCCACAGCCGCTTCGGCACACTAAGAACGGAAAAATGCCAGAATTCCCCTCTGGCCAACTCACCAGAAACCAGACTCTCAGCCTAGTAACCTGAGCCTTGAAGGGAGGGCAACCTCCCCACCCTCCGGGATCCTCTGCAAACCCTGAGATCTCACAGCTGTTCCTAGTTTGCTTTCCATCCTTATGATCTGAATGTTTTTGTTACTTTTGGATGGGGGGGGGGGGGGCAGGACCAGAGCAGGGAGGTTTAGACATTAGCAGGGTCGCGTCTGCCTTGAAGGGTTTTTTTTCATATTTAAAGAAGAAATTAGAGGCTGTGACCTGACATGTTGGGGGGGAGCTAAAGTTAATCTGAGATCGAGGTGGGGGGAGAGTCGGTTATCCTACCTGTAAGTTAACCTGTGGAAGGGAAATGGACCTTTATGGGGACAATGAGTTTTGTCAGACAGGTAACACGGGGTGAGGGTCAAGGGAACAGGATGCTGAAGGATTTGAGCCATGACATTAAGGGCTAGATGCACTAAAGATAGCGACTCGATCATGGTTGGCCGATTCTCCGACAGCGATCGATACACTCTCAAGCTCGCATGCAAACATAACCGATTCAATCGCTCAGCGAGTAATTGACACATGTGCAGAGCCCTAAAAGCAGTGACAGAGAAAGCAGCCTCTTGTCACTGCTATTAGAGCTTCTGGTTTTTTTTAAAAATGGCACAGATGTGCGTGTGTTAAAAACGCACAGATATGACCCATTTAATTAAAAAAAGCCCCCCTCCCCCCACCGTGCTGGCACCCTCGAGCCACCGTTCCCCCACGAACCCCAAAAAAGATGGCAGGAGGGATGCCCATTCCTTCCTGCCATTCAGATTGACCCCATCCTGCCTCGCGGCAAATCGGCAGGAAGGATGCCCACTCCCTCCTGCCAGGAAAGACCTCTCCCCCCCCCCCAAAAAAAAAAAAAAAGGCAGGAGGGATGCCCACTCCCTCCTGCCACCGGAGGCCCCTTCCACTTCAAGACCTCCCTCCCCCGTACCGTTTGTTGGGGAGCAGGAGGGGTGCTCAGTCCCTCCTGCTTTCTCTGATGCGCCGTCCAGAATAAGAGAATGAACTATTGTATTTCACACGCAGAGATAACGTGATGGAGCTGAGGATGACTTATGAATATTCTTATGACATTTTGGGAGAAGCCTGGGGGGAATGTGAACCCTCCCGTCTCCTAATATCCAAAGGGGGCAAATACAGGACAGGGCTGGTCAACAGCTGTCTGTCGTCCTCTGCACTCTTCTCTCTCTAGACACTGCTCCAGTCCCTCAGGCTCACTGGTTGCCCCTTTTTTCCACTGAATTTTGTCATGGCCAGAGGATGTAGTAAGAGCGGATAGCGTAGCTGGTTTTAAGAAAGGTTTGGACAAGTTCCTGAAAAGTCCATAGTCTGTTATGAGGGAAACCACTTCTTGCCCTGGATTGGTAGAATGGAATGTTGCTACTTTTTGAAATTCTAGAATCTTGTAACTCTCTGGGATTCTGGAATCTTGCTATTCTTTGTTATTCTATATGGAATGTTGCTACTCCTTGGGTTTTGGCCAGGTACTAGTGACCTGGATTGGCCACCGTGAGAACAGGCTACTGGGCTTGAGGACCATTGGTCTGACCCAGTAAGGCTATTCTTATGTTCGACCTTTGCCCCCTGCTCTGTGCCACTCCTGACCCCTGTCATAAACTCCCCGCATAGGTCTTGTCTAGGGATAAGAACAGTGACCAGGCCGGGTGTTCCTTTTAGGTAGAGTCTGTGAATCTGAAAGCATCTGATCCAACAATTACCCAGGTCAAGTCATATTTGCTTAATGAATTTGGAACAGAATCAGATGGGAAAATAATGTGAAACTGGAAGGTGTGCTGTTTCCCTCTCCATTTACAAACAAATCACCTTAAATCCAGTCTAAACATTCAATTCAACAGTGACTTTTTACCGATAAATATTAATACACTTTTTATTTGGGATCCTCAGGGTATAAACCTCCTGTTTTTACAGCACTTATCTTCTTCAATCCATTTTTCTTGTTTTTTTCTTGCAGATTTCCCATTTCCCATAGTTGTTTTTATATAAAAGTTTTCATAAATCACGTAACTTATCTTTTAGGTCAATGTTAAACCTCTCCTGACTTGAATCCACATTTCAAATCTTCAGGGTCGATGTGGTTCAGAACTGCAAAAAAAAAAAAAAAAAATACCCTAGTTCAGAATGTCACCTAGTCACACGTCTTCACCCAGAGAGTGGAGAAAAACTGGAACGTTCTTCCGGAGTCATAGGGGAAAACACCCTCCAGGGATTCAAATAGGGGGGAAACACCCTCCAGGGATTCAAATAGGGGAAAACACCCTCCAGGGATTCAAATAGGGGGAAACACCCTCCAGGGATTCAAATAGGGGAAAACACCCTCCAGGGATTCAAATAGGGGGAAACACCCTCCAGGGATTCAAATAGGGGGAAACACCCTCCAGGGATTCAAATAGGGGGAAACATCCTCCAGGGATTTAAATAGGGGGAAACACCCTCCAGGGATTCAAATAGGGGGAAACACCCTCCAGGGATTCAAGACAAAGTTAGACAAGTTCCTGCTGAACCGGAACGTACGCAGGTGGGGCTAGTCTCAGTTAGGGCGCTGGTCTTTGACCGGAGGGCCGCTGCGTGAGTGGACTGCTGGGCACGATGGACCACTGGTCTGACCCAGCAGCAGCAGTTCTTATGTTCTTAATTCACTTCAACTCCAGCACTTAGCGGAAATAATTAAATAAAGCGAAACAAAATCAAAATCCCCACTTAAGCATGTGCGCGGGAGCATCTCTGTCTGAATCCCAGTACCTGTTTTCTATCCACATTTTCATCAGGTCTGGTCCTCTGGATTAGAGAATGACATGGGGACAAGTTTTCCGTGTCCCTGTGGGATCTCTCTAACCCCCATCCCTGCGAGCTGTGTCCCTGTCGCTGCCCTCTTCCTGCAATCCATAAATATACTGAAAGCTTTTTGTGAGTCACTCCGTCCTCATCCGCACAAGCCTCAAACACTTTAAAACCATAAGTAGCGACATTCTAGAGCTCAGATTGTGATGTCATAATGCCTCATTCCACCAATGCCTAAGCTCCGTCCTCATCCGCACAAGCCTCAAACACTTTAAAACCATAAGTAGCGACATTCTAGAGCTCAGATTGTGATGTCATAATACCTCATTCCTCCAATGCCTAAGCTCCGTCCTCATCCGCACAAGCCTCAAACACTTTAAAATCCTAAGTATCATCTAAGATTGAATGGATTATTTGTATATAAGGGAAAGGGATTGGAACTTATATACCACCCCTTTGTAATTCTACAACCACACTCAAAGCAGTTTACATACAGGTAATTCAAGTACTTTCCCTGGGCTCACAATCTGTCTAATGTACCCAGGGCAATGGGGGGATTAAGTGACTTGCCCAGGGTCACAAGGAGCAGCATTTTTCCTCCAGGAACTTGTCCAAACCTTTCTTAAAACCAGCTACGCTATCTGCTCTTACCACAACCTCTGGCAATGCATTTCAGAGCGTAACTATTCTCTGAGTGGAAAAAAAAAATATTTCTACCTATTGGTTTTAAAAGTATTTCCCTGTAATGGCTCCCCTTAGTGTAAGAAAAGTATTGGTTGCCAATGAACCAGTAGCGAGTCCCTCTAAATCCCTCAGATCCTTTTTCCAATCCCACTACTCCCACCAATCTGTGTGTAACGTTCAGCGAGATCCTCAGCGCTATGAAGTCCACAGAGCCAAATTCCAAAAACTTCTATAGAATAGCTCTAAAATCTTGCAGAGTTGCAATGACCTCTGTAAGCCACGCTCATCCTGACTGGGGAAGTAATTGCTGGGTGACATCACTCTTTCTGAAAATATCAAAGGAGCTTGTTAGGAGCTGGTAGGTGATGTTGCAATGGGAACTCTGCATAAGGCTTTCAGGTTAGCAGACAAAGGGTTCGCTCTGTTGAGAATGAAGGAAGCAGGAATCTTGGCAGGCTACGGCTCCCTTTTAATGAACAGGCAGGAACGTTTATTTATTTATAGCAGATTTTGAGATTACAGATCAGAATGTCTGTGTGGTCAGCTAGGAACCGGTGTGGTTTCAAAATCAGACTGCAGAGTGCCAAGCTGCCTAGTTCCAGAAAGGAGGTTTTTGGCCGGTCCTGGATTTCCAACAAGCCCATCTACATTTTTTTTACGTCAATGGGCAGAATCAGGAACTACAAATCCCACACTGCATTGCATTGTAAGTTCAAAACCAGGACTGGACAAAAGGTCTGCCTCCTGGAACTGGAGAACTTGGCAACTCCAACTGGGCCCAGTGCTCAAGTTGATCTGGTGAAAGGTGTCGTAATTTACAGAGAAGTAGAGGAAGGTAGAGTCCCGCCCTCAGCGAAGAACATAAAAATAGCCTTACTGGATCAGGCCAATGGTCCATCAAGCCCAGTAGTCCGTTCTCACACTGGCTAATCCAGGACACTAGTACCTGGCCAAAGGCCAAAGAGTAGCAACATTCCATGCTACTGATCCAGGGCAAGCAGAGGCTTCCCCCATGTCTCCCTTCCCTCCCCAAGAGTGATTGCAAAACATGCTGTGGATTGACTTAGCTCCTAGAAGCGATTGATTTGATCTGATCATAACTCAGCCAGGGATCTGATGAACATTGTACAGTAACTGAACTTCGGTTTTCAGGATCTGTTCAGGGAATCTCTAGGCATTATCTCATAGCATAAGACAGACATTTCAGAAAAGAGATTGCAGTCCTTAGAAGTTAAATTTCCTGAGATATAGACTTCTGAAATGAAATATCACGCTTTCCGCCCCTTGTGCACACATATTCACACCTGCCAGCAGGCCTCTTGGTTCCAGTGGCTCATGTGCCTCGGTGCTGTGAAATGCCCACCCATGAGGGCGCCAGGGGGCTTTAGCCAATGTTCCGGGTATAGTTCTTGGAATGCGCTCTGTGTTGTGGTTGCAGAGTAAGAACAAAGACATTCGCCACGGTCCTGCGAGAGAGGGGGCAGCAAGTATTCTCAGGACTGTGCACAGAGCAGGGGATGAGCTTAGCTTGTCTCGGTCCTGGGTGTGGATGGATGGGCCAGAAGAAGATGTCCCGGAGCATCTCACGAGAGGCAAAGACACAGACAGCTCTGTGGGCAGAGGAACGTATAGAAGCGTTCAGAGAGTCACTAGGGGCAAAAGGAACCCAGTGGGCTGAATGCAGAACCACAGTGAAGTCCTCAAATCTCGCTCCTCCGCTTAAGGGATTTCCCTGTCTTGTGCAGTAAATGATTCCCTGTAGAAATGCTCCTGTGATTCGGCTTCTAAGATCTCCCTGTACCAGTAACTGATACCCAATTCCCCCCTCCCCTTTTATTTTTTTTTTTTACGAAGCCGCGTTAGGCTTTTTTATTGCTAGCCATGGTGGTCATAGAATTCCTATGTGCGTCAGCGCTAATACCGCCATGGCCAGCGATAAAAAAGCCTAATGTGGCTTTGTAAAAGGGGGGTGGGGGTGCTAGTTTTTTTTTGGGTGCTAGTTTTCTTTTGCCTCCCCTTCCCCCTCTACTGTTCTACCCCAACCTACTCACCCCAAACTCCTCCAACCTCAACTACTTCGTTGCTTGCAACTTTGTTCAATTGTCATGAACCGCTTGTAACTTTGATAAACAAATGTGAACCGCCTAGAACTCCCTGGGTATGGCGGTATACAAAAATAAAGTTATTATTATTATTATCATTATAATCCACCTAAGTAGGCTTAGTTAGTGTAGCAGAATATACGGTTTAAAAATAATTAAATAAATATTAAAGCCGTGGCTGTTGCATAAATAGAAGCTGTTTTATGCGCGTTCTTCAGGGCTGCGTATTTAGCGATGCCGCCTAAATGGATGAAAATAAATGCATTTCTCCAGGCAGCCGCTAAATGCCACCAAACCAAAAGTGTAAGTTAAAGCACCACTTGGGGGAGGAGGTTCGTCAAAGAATTTATGCTATAAAAATTGAAATCACATCATTGGTCAATTCTGGTCTCCTTATCTCAAGAAAAATATAGGGCTCCTTTTACAAAGGCACATTAGCGGTTTTAGCGCACACTTAGTGCGTGCTCAAATGCCACACGTGCTACCGCCTCCTTTTAAGCAGGCGGGAATTTTTCGGCTAGCGCACACTAATCCTATGCATGCACTAAAAACACTAGCGCACCTTTGTAAAAGGAGCCCGTTGTGACGCTAGAAAAGGTTCAAAGAAGAGCGACCAAGATGATAAAGGGGAGGGAACTTCTCTTGCATGAGGAAAAACTAAAAAGCTTAGGGTTCTTCAGTTTGGAAAAGAGACGGCTGAGGGGAAATAGGATTGAAGTCTACAAAATCCTGAGTGGAGTAGAACGGGGACGAGTGGACAGATTTTTCACTCCGTCAAAAATGACAAAGACTAGGGGACACCTGATGAAGTTATAGGGAAATACTTTTTAAACCAATAGGAGGAAATATTTGTTCACTCAGAGAATAGTTAAGCTCTGGAATGCGTTGCCAGAGGTTGTGGTAAGAGCGGATAGTGTAGCTGGTTTTAAGAAAGGTTTGGACAAGTTCCTGGAGGAAAAGTCCATAATCTGTTATTGAGAAAGACATGGGGGAAGCCACTGCTTGCCCTGGATCGGTAGCATGGAATGTTGCTACTCTGGGGATTCCGAATGGACTGTTACTACTCTTGGGGTTCTAGAATCTTTTGTTACTCTTTGGGATTCTGGAATATTGCTACTCCTTGGGTTTTGGCCACCGTGAGAACGGGCTACTGGGCTTGATGGACTTTTGGTCTGACCCATTAAAGGTTATTCTTATGTTCTTATATTGTTATGACTGTTTTCTTAAATAAGGAGTTATTGCGCACTTTGAGGACCGATTCTATACTGCATATGGTCACCAAGTTGCCGTTACATTAAGCCATCAGGGTGTCTAATATTTAAGCACCATTAGTTTTGCCTGTCACTGACATGGCGTAATTGATGGCACGTAAGTTTGTCAAGGCCACCACTCTGTGTGTAGCCTTCGGCGAGTCCCTGTAAGTCCTGGAGGTAAGGAGTGGCCTAGTGGTAGAGCCGCTGCCTGAGCACTCTGAGGTTGTGGGATCAAATCCCACCACTGCTCCTGGTGACCCTGGGCAAGTCACTTACCCCAGGTACAAAATAAGTACCTGTATATCTACATGGTAATGCTCCAAAACAATTAATGTCTTTCTTATGAGTTCCAGCTAATTTGCGGGTCCTTTTGTTAAGGTGTTTTAACCTGTAGCTTTAAAGTTCAGTTTCCAAGTGTTTTTTAGAGTAATTAGTCGATGCCCAGGTGAGGAAGCAGTGAAGCACCCTGAAGACATTGATTTGAGACCGAAAAGAAACCTAAAGAAGGGAAAGTCAGTGATCCTAGTGGGTGACTCGATCCTGAGACATGTGGACAGCCACATAGCAGGAGGGAGAGAGGATCGACTGGTGACCTGCCTTCCAGGAGCAAGAACCAAGGACATCGTGGACAAAATTGGAAGGATCCTGGAAGGAGCAGAGACGGAGGAGACCACAGTAATGATCCACATCGGGACGAACGATGTCAGCAGGAAAGACTACAGGAGAAGCACGCTGATAGAACAGTTCAAGACTCTGGGAATGAAGCTGAAGATGAGGACTCAGAAGATAGCGTTCTCAGAGATCCTACCGGTACTGAGGGCAGATGTGAAAAGACAGGAGGAACTACAATCAATCAATGCGTGGATGAGGAAATGGTGTGAAGAAGAAGGATTCCACTTCGTGAGGAACTGGACAACGTTCTGGGGCAAGAGCAAGCTCTACAGGAGAGATGGACTACATCTGAGCGCGGCGGGATCAAGACTTCTAGCGAACAACGTCAAGAGAGGAATAGAACAGGCTTTAAACTAAGAAGAAGGGGAAAGCCGACAGTTGACCAAGCGTCGATGATTCGGAAGACGGTATCCCGTGAAGATACCGAGGGGAAAAAAGGCTGGGAAGAAACAATGGACAAATCACAGGAGTTGACAAACCCAGAAGAGGAGGTTATAAGGATTGTAACAACAGGGAAGAAACTAAAAAACGAAACACAGGGAAAGGAAATAAAGACAAGGATATACAAGGATCTAAAGTGCATATATACAAATGCAAGGAGCCTAAGAAACAAAATGGGGGAATTAGAAGCCATGACCAATGCAGAGGACATAGATGTAATTGGAGTCTCTGAAACATGGTGGAAGGAAGAAAACAAATGGGATACAGCACTGCCGGGGTACAAGCTCTATCGCCAGGACAGGTCAGGACAAAAAGGAGGTGGAATAGCCCTTTACATAAAAGAAAGCATACAATCGACAAAAATGGACACAGCAGAAACGACCAACAAGCTAGAATCGCTATGGGTTAAAATACCTGGAAGGAAAGGGCTTGAAATAAAGATGGGCTTATACTATCGTCCGCCCGGGCAATCAGGAGATATTGATGAAGAATTGGAAGCCGAGATGAAGCGAGAATCCAAAAGCGGTAACGCGGTTATTATGGGAGACTTCAACTACCCCGGAATAGACTGGAGTCTTGGAAGCTCAAATTGCACTAGGGAGACAAAATTCTTAGAGGTTATACAAGATTGTTTCATGGAGCAGCTTGTCAGAGAACCGACGAGAGGAAATGCCACTCTGGATCTAATCCTAAATGGGCTAAGGGGACCTGCTAAAGAAGTAGAGGTAGTGGGACCGTTGGGAAACAGCGATCATAATGTGATCAAGTTCAAGGTTGAGGTAGGAATACCGAAAGGAAAGAGAACCATAGCGACAACTTTAAACTTCAGGAAAGGAAACTACGAAGCAATGAGGGAAATGGTAAGGAAGAAACTTAGGAACACTTCAAAAAAATGGCAAAAGGTAGAACTTGCATGGTCTTTTCTCAAGAACACGGTGAGCGAGGCGCAAAATCTATATATCCCCAGATTCAGAAAGGGGTGCAAAAAAAGTCGAATAAAGGACGCGGCGTGGATAACCAAAACAGTGAAGGAAGCGATAGGCAATAAGAAAAATTCATTCAGGAAATGGAAAAAGGACAAAACTGAGGGGAACTGGAATGAGAACAGGAAGTATCAAAAAGAATGTCACCGAGTGGTTCGAAAAGCCAAAAGAGAGTATGAAGAGAGGCTAGCCAGGGAAGCAAAAAATTTCAAACCGTTCTTTAGATATGTTAAAGGGAAGCAACCGGCTAGGGAGGATGTGGGACCGCTGGACGATGGTGACAAGAAGGGAGTGGTGAAGGAGGAGAAAGAAGTGGCAGAAAGACTTAACGCGTTCTTTTCATCTGTATTTACAAACGAAGACACATCCAACATTCCGGAACCTGAACAATTCTTCAATGGAAATCAGGCAGAAAAATTAACAACCATGGAAGTGAGCCTTGAAGATGTACACAGGCAGATAGATAAATTAAAAACAGACAAATCCCCGGGTCCGGACGGAATCCATCCAAGGGTTCTGAAGGAATTAAAAGAGGAGATAGCAGAACTACTGCAGCAAATTTGCAATCTATCCCTGAAAACAGGCGTGATCCCGGAGGACTGGAAGATAGCCAATGTTACGCCCATCTTTAAAAAGGGATCAAAAGGTGACCCAGGAAATTACAGACCGGTGAGTCTGACCTCGGTACCGGGGAAAATGGCAGAAACACTGATAAAAGAAAAAATTGATGAACATTTTGAAAAAAACGAATTGCTGATGACCAGCCAACACGGGTTCTGCAAGGGAAGATCATGCCTAACTAACTTATTGCACTTCTTCGAAGGAATTAACAAACGGATGGACAACGGAGACCCCATAGACATCATATATCTTGATTTCCAAAAAGCCTTTGACAAGGTGCCCCATGAACGCCTACTCCGGAAACTGAAGAACCATGGGGTGGAAGGAGATGTACATAAATGGATCAGAAGCTGGTTGGCGGGTAGGAGACAGAGGGTGGGAGTGAAGGGCCACTACTCGGACTGGAAAAAGGTCACGAGTGGGGTCCCACAGGGCTCAGTACTAGGGCCGCTGCTATTTAATGTATTCATAAATGATCTAGAAACAGGGACGAAGTGTGAGATAATAAAATTTGCAGATGACACTAAACTATTTAGTAGAGCTCGGACTAAAGAAGACTGTGAAAAACTGCAAAGGGACTTGAACAAACTAGAGGAATGGGCAACGAGATGGCAGATGAAGTTCAATGTCGAGAAATGTAAAGTATTACATGTGGGAAACAGAAACCCGAGGTACAACTATACGATGGGAGGGATGTTTTTAAATGAGAGTACTCAAGAAAGGGACCTGGGGGTGATAGTGGACTTGACAATGAAGCCGTCGGCACAGTGCGCAGCGGCTGCTAAGAAGGCAAATAGAATGCTAGGCATCATCAAAAAGGGTATTACAACCAGAACGAAAGAAGTTATCTTGCCATTGTATCGAGCGATGGTGCGTCCGCATCTGGAGTACTGCGTCCAATATTGGTCGCCGTACCTTAGGAAGGATATGGCGATACTCGAAAGGGTTCAGAGGAGAGCGACACGTCTGATAAAAGGGATGGAAAACCTTTCATACGCTGAGAGATTGGAAAAACTGGGACTTTTTACCCTGGAGAAGAGAAGACTTAGAGGGGATATGATAGAGACTTACAAGATCATGAAGGGCATAGAGAGAGTAGAGAGGGACAGATTCTTCACACTTTCAAAAAATAAAAGAACAAGAGGGCATTCAGAAAAGTTGAAAGGGGACAGATTCAGAATGAATGCTAGGAAGTTCTTCTTTACCCAGCGTGTGGTGGACACCTGGAATGCGCTTCCAGAGGGCGTGATAGGGCAGAGTACGGTACTGGGGTTCAAGAGGGAATTGGACAACTTTCTCCTGGAAAAGGGAATAGAGGGGTATAGATAGAGGATTACTGCACAGGTCCTATACCTGTTGGGCCACCGCGTGAGCGGACTGCTGGGCACGATGGACCTCAGGTCTGACCCAGTAGAGGCATTTCTTATGTTCTTATGTTCTTATGTTCTTATTTTCATATCAAACTGTTCAGACGTGGATCAGTCTTCCACTAGAAATAAGAATCTTACGCCCCTTTTACAAAACCGTAGTGCAATTTTTAGCGATGTCCGCAGCAGTAAATGCAACGATGCTCATGAGCGTCAGATATGTTAGCACCGTGGCCGGCGCTAAAAAACGCACTATGGTTTTGTAAAAGGGAGGGGGGGGGTAAGATTTGTATTTTATTTTTCATAAACTTTTAAAAACCTACTTTTTTGAAAAATTTTACTCTTGATTTAAACGCCGTGATGTTAGATGTCGTAAAGCACCTCCGTAGCCACGATGCAGTTGGGTTTTTTTGGGGTTTTTTAGGTCATCGTGGACACTGACATTTTTTTTTTAAACGCTATTTCTTTTAAACGCTATTTTGCACTTAAGTTAGGCATTTAACTTAAGGCGTCATTTATAGAATATGGGATTTTATGTTTTCGTATTATGTTAATTTATGTGGCTTTTGCTTGAAATTGTGAATGATTTTAGTAACCACTAAGAACTTTGGATTATGCGGGATACAAATTAAATAAATAAATAAATAAATCTGTTCATGACCCTACCATGGCCACGCCCCTTTATTGGAACTTTGCATAAAATTTTCGCATGAATCCCGGCATCTAAAAACACACACATAAATTTTAATCGCTGCCAATTAGCGCCAAATTAATTATTAGCACCCAATTATCGGTGCTAATTGGCTGCGTGCACCCCCAAATTTCCGCGCACGGTTTTTAGCGCCATTTATAGAATGAGGCTGTCTGCGTGTAACGTTCAGCGAGTCCCTCGAGCCCATTTTCCAATCCCACTGCTGCCACCACTGTGTGTGACCTTCCGTGTGTCACCGAGCTGCGAAGATCGTAAGCAGAGTAACCCTGTAACCACGGGATGTGACAATGCGTGCAGGGCAGTGTGGTGGATGATTAAATTGCTTGTCCTTTCCCTTCTCTGCTCTTTCATTTTATGTTGATGCGATGTTCTGCGTGACATTTGCTGCCCAGCGCTTCCATCCAGCGAGTGCTCTTTTCTAATTAGCTCTGCAATTCAGAGGAGCTCAGTAGGAAAGGCAGAGCAGGGGGGAGGCTCAGAGCGCTCGGTAATATCAATGTTCGCCGAGATGCTTAACCTCAAAACAGGGTGCACGTTTGTATCGTGCTAAGGTTTAACCAAAGGAGTGGGGAAGGGTCTGAGCACATCAACCCTGAGGAACAAATACAATTTTATTATAAACAAAAATAGCATAAAATCATATCACATATGTAATAATAATTTTATTCTTATATACGGCCAAACCATTAGTTCAAGGCGGTTTACAGCAAGAAGGAACTGCACAAAGAGTGAATTACTTAAATAAGCATATCAAAATTTCTCAGAAAACACAAAATGGCAATTAAGTCACATATTTATCAAATAGACCGAGCTTGGGGAATAAGCGAATTCCAACATGGATTCATTGCATTAGCCTGAAATGCAAAAGTTTTTCCTAAGAATCTTTTGTAACGACATGCTTTTAACGATGGAAACATAAATCAGTAAGTTTTTCGTGTATTCTTATTTGAATTAAAAAATTCAAAGTGGGAAGAGATGGAGTCAATCCGAATAAAACTTTAAAACAGATACAGCCAAATTTAAACAAAACTCTAGCCTCAAATGGAAACCAATAGTGCTTTAAATAATAATGTTTTTAAGACCACAAATCAGGCAAACTGCTGTATTCTGTATTATTCTGAGTCTATAAAAAGTCCTGCACCTCTCCGCCTCCCACCCCCACGCCAGTCTTCCCTTCCCACCCCCCTCCCCCATACTTCTTTAAATCTCCGGCCTGTTGCTCACACCAGCCAGGGGCCAGGAAATGACATCAGAGGGAAAGTCAACGCCGGTGTGAGCGGCAGGCCGGAGAAGCTGCTTGCGCAGGCGAAGATTTAAAGGGGTACGGGGGGAAGGGAGGGCGGGGAGTGGAGAGGTGCCAGTGCCTCCCACCAAGACAGTGCCCGGGCGGTCCAACCCCCCCTGCCCCCCTCTTACTACGCTGCTCTCTGTATACCCTCATATGGCACTCATGGATATTGTCCCCAATATAGTGCAAGTTACCCGATGAGAAAACTGACCCACAGCCTATGGAGATGTCACAAGATGTTTCTACCGCGGGCCAGCGAGGTAAATGCTCCGACGCTCATAGCGTCGGAGCATTTACTTCACTGGCCCGCGGTAGAAACCTCTAACGTGGCTTTGTAAAAGGAGCCCTAAAATACCTGATATTTGGCTGCAAGCTAGGCTAGGCCTAGGCTGAAAACACTCAGATCTAGCCAGCCTGATTTGGCTGGGGTTTCGACCTGTAATTGATTCACCCAAACGTAGCTGCTTCACTTCCCTCACCAGATTAACCACTGTCGCGTATCACGAATGCTCTGCTTGGGCAAAGAATACGTGATGAGAGCTCCACGGTTGGATTTTCTTAGGGGTGGTGCTAAGGGGCAAGGTTCGGTCATATTGATCGGAGGTGCTGGCAGAATTCCCAGCATTTATCCTAAAGGGCAAAACAGTTAAGAATGATTAAGCCCCAGCTGTCAAACCAGAAGTGGCCTCTGGGGAACCTGCCTTCTAGGATGGCCTCAGGCTATTGCGTTTGGTCATCTTGGAGAGCCAGGGCACGTTTGTAGCCAGACTGTGGTGCCTACTTGGCATCGTGATCAGTCGATGAACCCTGCACTGGTGCAAAGCAGTCCTGCATTCTTGCGATTAATGTTTGAGCAGTCTTGCTCTATAGCAGGGGTGTCAAAGTCCCTCCTTGAGGGCCGCAATCCAGTCGGGATTTCCCCGATGAATATGCATGAGATCTATTAGCATACAATGAAAGCAGTGCATGCAAATAGATCTCATGCATATTCATTGGGGAAATTCTGAAAACCCGACTGGATTGCGGCCCTCGAGGAGGGACTTTAACATCCCTGCTCTATAGTAATGATCCTGGCGATTAAGTATATTTTGCTGATCTCTGTCCTCCACCCTCTTTCAATCTTCCTTGCTTTTTCCCCCTTCCCTCGCT
The DNA here is from genome assembly GCF_902459505.1 of Geotrypetes seraphini. Lineage (NCBI taxonomy): Eukaryota > Metazoa > Chordata > Amphibia > Gymnophiona > Dermophiidae > Geotrypetes > Geotrypetes seraphini. The sequence goes on from NC_047098.1 coordinate 5,601,549, forward strand.
TTTTATTTCGCTATATTCCCTCTCTGCTGTCCTATTTGTCTCCCCCTCGTCTGTCTTTTCCAGCTCCATCCACGGTGAACATCCTACACCAGGTCAGCCGGACCATTAACAGCATCAGTCTCTCCTGGTCTCAGCCCGAACAGCCCAACGGGGTCATTCTGGATTACGAGCTGCAATTCTATGAGAAGGTAAGAGATTTTCTGCAGAGCTCCATAGGGGGGAATTTCCATAACTGGCACCTGATTAGCACCATTAGAACATAAGAATAGCCTTACTGGGTCAGACCAATGGTCCATCAAGCCCAGTAGCCCATTCTCATAATGACCAATCTAGGTCGCTAGTCCCTGGGTTAAACCCAAGGAGTAGCAACATTCTGGAACCCCAAAGAGTATCAAGATTCCATGCAGAATCCCCAAAGAGTAGCAACAATCCATGCACAATCTCAAAGACAGAAAGATTCCAGAATCCCAAGAGTAGTAACATTCCATTCGGAATCCCCAAAGAGTAGCAACATTGAATGCTAGCGATCCAGGGCAAGCAGTGGCTTCCCCCATGTCTTTCCCAATAACAGACTATGGACTTTTCCTCCAGGAAATTGTCCAAACCTTTCTTTAAAGGAACATGGAATGTTGCTACTTCTTGGGTTTGGGCCATGTACTAGGGACCTGGATTGGGCACCGTGAGAACGGGCTACTGGGCTTAAAGGACCTTTGGTCTGACCCGGTAAGGCTATTCTTTACTGCAGAAGCCTATTTCCTTTATGGAATATGAGCATAACTGGGTAGATAACGCAGTTAACGCGCTCAGGTATGTATGATCGTGCATACCAGGTTCTGCTCCGCCCAGAACACACCTCCTTGTCTGCCCACCTGAAAACTGGGGGGCTGATTTCCAGATGGCAACAGTCAGCAATTTTTTGACCGCCACAGGTGTTAAACCTGGAAATCAAATGCTGGGTCGACTAACGCAGAGCTGGTTTAGTGCAATATTCAGCCCCTGACCGGCTACGAAGCACGGCATAAAGACTGGACTGTGTTTTATGCGGTGCTATTTACGCAGTTACCTTACCCGGTTAAGTGCCGACTGTGCCCCTGGAACGCTCCCAAAATAGCCAGTTTTCAGTTCGGCCGTCACTGGTTAAGTGCTGCTGAAAGTTAGTGGTTAGTCTTGTCAGGTGATTTAGCCAGCCAGGCGCCATTTCCAGGTTAAATCTTGTTTTTATTATTTGTGCATTTTATGACACTTAAAACCCATATTAATTGGAAAATATGATGGCAGATAAGGCCAAATGGCCCATCCACAGCATCCACTATCTCCTCCTCTTCCTATTGGCTAAGGCTCTTAACATTTGCATCTCCTTTTCCTATAGGCTAAGGCACTGTGCACCTGCATTGTGAGGTCATAGAGCTGCCCATCCGCAGTAACCATTATCTCTTCCTCTCTCCAAGAGATCCCACATGCCTATCCCAGGCCCTCTTGAATTCAGACACAGTCTCTGTCTCTCCACCACCTCTTCCGGGAGACTATTCCACACATCTACCACCCTTTCTGTAAAGAACTATTTCCTTAGATTATGTCTGGGCCTGTCACCTCTTAACTTCATCCTATGCACTCTCATTCCGGAATTTTCCTTCATTTGAAAAAGACTCGCCTTATGTATATTAACACCATGGAAATATTAATTAATTTATTTATTTAAGGTTTATTAAGCATCTCTATCATATCCCCTCTCTCCTGTCTTTCTTTCAGAGTATACATATTAAGTCTCTAAGATTTATGATAAAGGCCACTAACCAACTTTGTAGCAGCCATCTGGACCGACTATTCTATTTATATCTTTTTGAAGGTACAGTCCCCCAAATTGCACACAGTATTCCAAATGGGGCCTCAGCAAAGACTTTTACAGCGATATTATCACCTCCCTTTTCCTACTGACCATTTGTCTCTTTATGCACCCAAGCATCTTCTTGGCTTTGACCGTCACTTTTTATACCAGTTATGCCACCCTAGGATCATCAGACACAATCCCCCCAAATCCCGTTCTTCTTTCGTACACAAAAGTACTTTGCCTCCAATACTATACTGTTTTCCTGGATTTTTGCAGCCCAAGTCATGACCCTGCATTAGAGAAAGAGTAAATGATGGATTTTTTTGCTACAGATTAGATTGGAGGGGGGTACTTGTGCCTTGATGGCTTCCTGACGAGAGCCAGATGTTTCCTAGTACTAAGGAAAGATAAGAAAACTGATTTTCAGCAATATAGCCTTGACTGTGTCACATGCAAAGGGATAAATGGCGCTTCAGAAAACAATGGTGATATACCAGAGAAAGATGAGAAACTGAATTAAGTCTCCAGACAAAATAAAAATCCAGAAAACGGATTATGTAAACGTCTCCGGAGTCTGATGTGTGCTGCAGTGAGAGATAAAGCCCGAATCGTTCTGGAGATGTGACAGTCAGACTCTTCTGTAGCCACAGATGCTGAGGAAGAGTGGAAGAGCTGACCTCGTTAATCTAGAGGAGGGCCTTTGCGCCGAGTGGTGTGTAAACTGCAAAGCAGACGGGGTCCTGACCTCTACTGCCTGGACTGGCTTCTGGAAACAGCTGCCGAGTGCAGAATGGCTTACCACGTACAGCGGGGCGAGGTGGGCCGAGGGGGGTGAATCTGAAAGAGAAATATTGACACAGACAGACCCATGCGGAGACAGAATTGGTGCTTCACGTCTACAGAATACGCTCTTAATTCTCCCACCCCGTGTCCTCTATGGTTTTGTGGCGTTGGACTTTGGAGTCTCCTGAGGCTGTTCAAGGTTTAACCGAGCCTGCCACAAACTACCTGCAGCCCATCATGGCATAGCTAAGGCCTGTCCTGCGTTTCTGCGAATTGCACTTAATATCCACTTGCAGTACAGGGATAGAGAGGGAGCGGATTTTGTTTTAGCTAATCTAAGCCTTAGATTTATATGCCGTATCATCTCCTGAAGTAGGGGCTCGACTCCATTTACATAAGACTTCAATAAACAGGGAATCAGTTTAACTAGCATGTGAATTACTAAACAAAAGACAATTAACACTCCTTGATATCGATTCCCAAAAACTGTGAATTCCGCCCTTTACTGACCAGATCAATATCTTATAAACGTTACAGAAAAATTTTCTTTTTTCTAAATTTGTAGCTAGCTAATTCTTGCGTATTGCACTATCTCTGTATTCACTCATAGCATAATCTTTTGTAAACCGCATTGAACTAAGGGTTATGCGGTATAGAAATCTGTTATTATGTTATGTTATGTTATATCCTGGCCCAGAAGCACTTAGGCCTTTCATTATGATGTGCCTTGGCTGGGTTGTGAATGTCGCTGCAGCCACAGTCATGGGGATCACAGCCCCAAAGTTCTGTGCTAAGCCGTCTAGAATAATTCATAACAGCCAGTTCAGCACTGAATCCGATCGTCTTTCCCCATGGTCTGCCATCTCTCCCTCTGTCTTCCACTCTATAAGGCAGCTTTCTGATTCAGCATTTGGGGAGGGAGCGATACCCCCACCCCAAAATCCTACTTTCCCCCTTTCCTCCATGTCTGCGATCTGGCACCTCTCCCTCAAGCACACAACGAGAGAAGCTCTTGGAGCCCCACAATGAGGCTTAAAATTTACAGAGAGACATCCGGAAGAGCACTGGTAGAATAGTTGAATATCACCCCAAAAAACCGCAGACTCTGCAAGAAAATTACCCTTAAATCCATAACCTCCAACACCAAAAATTTCCCATCACCGGCCTTGAAAACTATCCCCTGACCTGAAGTTGAGCACGGGGTGGGGGTAAGAGGAACCAGGAGCAAGGTAGAGGAGAAGCGGAAAAGGATGACTTTGCGTGATCATTTCAGCACAGCTGTGATGAAACGTCCTGCGATGAATTGTCCCATTTTGGTGCTAGAGTCCATGTGGAGCCTGGCTAATGCAAGTTCTAAGTTTGGCCACTGGGTGTCGCCATTGAGTGGTAACTGAGAATGCAATATCCCGAGCCAACATATGGCGGTGCAGCACTGCCACAGAGCCGCTGGACAACCTGAGAACTTATATTTTAATTAAATCAGATAAGGATCGCCCAGCCTGTTATTTGGAAGTTTTCACCTTTGCTTTAGGAGGCAAACTTGAGAACCTGAATAAATTCATGTAATCGTTCTGAGCTCCCCTGGGGGAACGGTATAGAAAATTGAATAAATAAATAGTGTGAAAAGTTTCAGCCTCTGATAACCGGAGCTGGTATTGTGACATCATAAAGCCTCATTCCACCAATGCCCAAGAGCCAACCTCATCAGTGATGTCATAATGGCTTCTTTGTCCTATACTTAGCTCACTTTTACTACATTTTGATTTCTAGAGTGGTGCAGTGGTTAAAGCTATAGCCTCAGCACCCTGAGGTTCAGGGTTCAACCCCACGCTGCTCCTTGTGACCCTGGGCAAGTTACTTAATCCCCCCATTGCCCCAGGTACATTCGATAGATTGTGAGCCCACCAGGACAGACAGGGGAAATGCTTGAGTTTCTGAATAAATTAATGTAAACCATTCTGAGCTCCCCTGGGAGAGTGGTGTAGAACAGGGGTAGGGAACTCCGGTCCTCGAGAGCCGTATTCCAGTTGGGTTTTCAGGATTTCCCCAATGAATATGCATGACATCTATTTGCATGCACTGCTTTCAATGCATATTCATTGGGGAAATCCTGAAAACCCAACTGGAATACGGCTCTCGAAGACCGGAGTTCCTTACCCCTGGTGTAGAAAATTGAATAAATAATTACCAAGCGGTGTGACCACACTAGCTGCAAATATGGGAAGGGAGTAGCATAAAAATAGTTTCTGGCCCACTTTCTTTCATTGGCTATAGCAAAGCAAGTGATGGAGGAGGGAGGGGGCTCCATCGGGTAAAAGTATAGTATGGTATGGACCGGGGGGGGGGAAGCAAGTGCTTCTCAGTGAAGGTTCGTCACAGTGCTGTGTTTAGTGACCCTGTTGAAAACCAGGCGATTTCTCATTTGGAAAGCGAGCGAGTGTTTTTGGTTTTTAAAAATGACATTGCCCTTTTTCACTGTGAATGGTCAACATCCTGGAAGAAAAAAAAAATAAAATAATAATGTTAGAAATGTCCCATCTGCACCTTGGCGAGATCAGGGGCGCTGTTTCCAGTCAAAGAAGCATCTGTCCATAACAGGATCTCCGGCACCTGTTTAAATATTATCATAAGACAGGCTGGTGGGCACATTCTGCAGGCTGCGCTCGGGGCGGAGGTGGAGATTGAGCAGCTGGAGCGGTCCAATTTCTCATGCAATCTTCCAGCAGATTAATAGGGTCCCAGCGCCCGTGCAAAGGTAACTCGTAATGGAGGCGGGCATCGCCTCTGGTGTCACAAATGCTTCGTACTGCCCAGCTCTTATCCACATGCCCTCTCAGAATGGACTGAGGCCATAGGACTAACATAGTAGATGACGGCAGATAAAGACCCGAATGGTCCATCCAGTCTGCCCAACCTGATTCAATTTAAATTTTTTTTTATTTTTTTCTTCTTAGCTATTTCTGGGCAAGAACCCAAAGCTGCTAAAGTCTCTGTCAAAGCTCACTCCAGCCCATCGACACCCTCCCAGCCATTGAAGCCCTCCCCAGCCCATCCAGACACAGCCCAGTACTGGCCTTAGTTCTTCAATATTTACTATTATTTTCTGATTCTAGATCCTCTGGGGCTCATAATCGATACGGAAATACGTCAAAAAACCGGCCTAAATCTAAAAATCGGCGCTTAGACGATCAGTGAAACAAGTTGTCCAAGTGCCGATAATCGAACCAGGTTTTAGACGTATCTAAAAACGACTTAGGCCTTCACAGTGCTTCAGTACGCCCAGAGCTAAAAGGGGTGTTTTAGGAGGAGTGGTGAAGGCGGGATTTGGGCGGGACGTAGGCCGTCCTAGACTTAGTCATACTGCGTGTATAACCCAAAGTTTTACAACACTGCCTAGATGGAATTTGGACGTTTTGACTTAGGCCATCTAAAACCAGGTCTAAGTCTCAAGAAGGTATTCAGAGTTACCAGATAACCACTGCAGGGGCAAAGTACAGACCCCTATACATTCCCCTAGTGATCACTGACCCTCCCCCTCCCTGGCATAAAAATCGTAACCACTGCATGCATGGTGAAACATGTGCACCCTCCAAACCCTTATGTACTGCCATATAAGTGGCACCTGCAGCCATAAGGGCTATTGGGGTGGTAGACAGGTAGGTCTAGTCGGTTCTGGGGGGTGTTTTGGGGGGCTCACCGTGACCTGTAAGGTTGTTGTGGTGAGATGTGTATGTGGCACCCTTTTTGTGACGTTCAAAGCAGTGCCCTGTAGGGTCCCCCACTACTCTGCTGCAATGTTTGGGTGTCCAGTCCATCACTTTGCTGACCCCGGTCAAAAGGTCTTTTTCTAGGCATTTTTGACTTGGACAAATTTTTGGACGAAAATGGGGTATAAAGATGGAAGACTTAGCAGTCTGGACGATCGGACAGCTGGACATACAGTTAGACGATTTTCGGGAAAAAAATATGTTGGATGTATTTTTCGAAAATGGACCTTTTCCCAAGTCCGACTTTGGGCGACTAGTGATTTAGGCCCAAAACGGACTTAGACGTATCTTTAGAATATGCCCCCTCGGCTGTATCACCTAAATGAGAGCAGATAACACAGTTCTGTATAGTGAGATGATGATCTGATTTTACAGGGCTGACCGTGCAATGGGTGCAGTCAGTGCTGAGCACCCCCTAATATTACGCAAGCTCCCTCAGTGTCTGCAGAGAGAGGTCATTTGTGAAGTATATAGCAGTGTTCTTCAACCGCCGGTCCATGGTGCGATCGATGCGGCGTTATCTTCGAGCCAGCTCCCTCTTCCTCACTGATTCAGTGCACAAAGCCACAGGCAGCGGCTCCTACGGGCATCCTGCGCCTGAACCGGGAGCCTTCTCTCTGACGTTGCAACGTCAGAGGAAAGGCTTCCAGATGAGGCATGGGACGTGCAAGGTGCAATTAGTACTATTATGGGGGTGGGGTCTGGGGTGGAGATTGGGTAGAGATGGGCGGGGTCTGGCCCACGACTTAGCCCAGTGTTCTTCAACCGCCAGTCCACGGACCGATGCCGGTCCAGAGAATAATTCTTTTATTTCTGCCAGTCCATAGGTGTAAAAAGGTTGAAAAACACTGGTATATAGCACATCCGTTCCTTCTCAAAAGGGAGCAAGCAGAATTGCTTCTCAGAGTCACTTTCTCTCTGTGCCTCACTCACTGACTGACTCCCTGTTTCTCAGTTATTGACTCCCTGTGTGACCGTGGAGGAGTCACTTTTTCTCCCTGTGCCTCAGTCACTGACTCTCTGTGTGACCCTGGGGGTGACTTTCTCTGCCTGTGTCCCCCTTTACCTTCTCTGAAAGTGCTTCTGGGTAATGTTATCTCACGTACTCTGATCTCATCGTATGTGATTTTTCAGACTCCAGTTTTCCATTTTTATGATCAGGTACAATCATGAAGCGATAAGTGCCCCCTGGGGAGGCTCTGTCTGTCTGTACATTTAGGCAGAAAGAAACACAGACAAGTGCGTAGACTCAAGCAGAGGCACATGCAGAGACACACCTCACCTCTTTTCAGTCCAGTCCCTGAAGAGACATACATGAGTTTGCAAATGGAAACCTCCTGTTTGCCTCACTGTACATTGCACTTTTCAACTTTTTTTTTTTTTTTTTTTTGTCGTCTGCAAATCAGTTACCCCAAATCAGGTTCCCTGATTGTGTCCCAAGCTGGGGATATGCAATGTTGTTGTTAGGAGATTTGCACGGGTGTCCATTGAAATCTTTGTATTTTCTCCCTTTTCTGGTAGGATCTGAGTGAATACAATTCCACTATGATGAAAAGTCAGACCAATACGGCAACGGTGAGCCGCCTGAAAGCGGGCACTATCTATGTGTTCCAGGTGCGGGCACGGACAGTCGCTGGCTACGGGCAATATAGTGGCAAGATGTATTTACAAACCATGACTGAAGGTGAGAAGTTGGATGCGCATGTGGTTTAATTTGGAATAACTAAAACACGAGAGAGAAATTAGGAAAAGGTCTGGCACTCTCTAGACCCTGAGAATCAATTCTGCCTTGCGATGATTGCAGATAATCCGTGTACAAGCCACAAGAAAGCTGGGACTATAAGGAAAGAGTTTCTGATACACACACACATGCATGCATGCAAATACATCCACACATACATACATACATACACTGCTTCTTGTGACCCTGGGCAAGTCACTTAATCCCCCCCATTGCCTCAGGTACATTAGACAGGGAAAAATGCTTGAGTACCTGAATAAATTCAGGTAAACCATTCTGAGCTCCCTAGGTATAGAAAAAAAAAATATATATATATATATATATATGTACACACGCATACACACACACACACAAGCACATACATACATAAGAGCATAAGAATCGCCATACTGGGACAGACCAAAGGTCCATCAAGTCCAGTATCCTATTTCCAACAGTGGTCAACCCAGGTCCCAAGTACCTAGCTAGATCCCAAGTTGTAAAACTTATTTTATGCTGCTTATCCTAGGAATAAGCAGTGGATTTCCCAAAGTCTATCTTAATAATGGCTTATGGACTTCTCTTTTAGGAAATAATCGAAACCCTTTTTTAAACCCTGCTAAGCTAACTGATTTCACCACATTCTCCAACAACGAATTCCAGAGTTTAACTACACGTTGAATGAAGAAATATTTTCTCTGGTTTATTTTAAATCTACTACTTAGTTGCTTCATTGTATGCCCCCTAGTCCTAGTATTTTTGGAATGAGGTAAACAAGTGATTCACATCTATCCTTTCCACTCCACTCATTATTTTATAGAACTCTTATTATATCCCCCTGAGCCGTCTCATCTCCAAGCTGAAGAGCCCTAGCCACTTTAGCCTTTCCTCATAGGGAAGTCGTCCCATCCCTTTTCTCATTTTCGTTGCCCTTCTCTGTACCTTGTCTAATTCCGCTTCTGCTTGTGTGCATACACACACATGTCCATAAGCACAAGCACATACATAAGCAAACACAGACACATACTTGCTTTGCTGTCTGACACAGAATCTAATCATTGCTCTTCACTCCTACCTTTTTATAGTTTTGCATTAAAAACAAAGGGGTCAGGATTCAGTTGGACTTGTTTAGATAGGAACAACTCTTCCCCTGGTATTCAACTGACCAAGTCCATTCCTGGATTTTTAGTGGAAGGATTTGGATAATTCCACTGGCTATCTAATTCTGCCACCTTGGTACTGTCCAGCTGGAGTTGGGCGTTACCCAGTCAGCGCCAATATTCATTCTGCTAACCAGTAACTGCCCCGACGAAGGTAGAACAGAAAAAAGGCTTAAGATTCCGCATAGAGTGTATTACATGTGGGCACAGTAGGAATTTCCATCACTGGACAGCTCACAACCTAATTTTGTTCCCGACGAAATGGAGGATTAAGTAACTTGACCAAGGTCACAAGGAGCAGCAGTGAGATTTGAATCAGTTACTTGTCTGGGTACCAGTCTGAATATCACCAGTAACCAGATAAGTATCACTGGCCAACCGATATGTTATGTTGGCATTTGATATGTCGCCTTATTTTGGAGAAGTTCAGGATGGTATACCATTTTTTCTTATCAAGTACTGGCCAATATCTGCATACTGGTATGAAAAGCCCACAGCAGCCTCTATATGCAGGCTGTTACCCAAAATTTAGAAATAATAATGTGTTTAGGCATTCATATGGATCAGGGGTCTCAAAGCCCCTCCTCGAGGGCCGCAATCCAGTCGGGTTTCCCCAATGAATATGCATGAGATCTATGTGCATGCACTGCTTTCAATGCATATTCACTGGGGAAATCCTGAAAACCCGACTGGATTGCGGCCCTCAAGGAAGGACTTTGGGGACCCCTGCCCTAAAGCCTTCTGCTTTGTCCTAGGACAGGGGTAGGGAACTCCGGTCCTCGAGAGCCGTATTCCAGCCGGGTTTTCAGGATTTCCCCAATGAATATGCATGAGATCTATGTGCATGCACTGCTTTCAATGCATATTCACTGGGGAAATCCTGAAAACCCGACTGGATTACGGCTCTCAAGGAGGGACTTTGAGATCCCTGATATGGATGGACCAATACCCATATATATATGCAAACTCTTAATTCAGGGGTGTCCAATGTCGGTCCTCGAGGGCCGTAGTCCAGTCGGATTTTCAGGATTTCCCCAATGAATATACATGAGGTCTATTTGCATGCACTGCTTTCATTGTAAGCTAATAGATCTCATGCATATTCATTGGGGAAATCCTGAAAACCCAACTGGATTGCGGCCCTCGAGGACCGACATTGGACACCCCTGTCTTAATTCAATGAGGGAGAGCCAGAAAGAAAGGAGAAAAAGGCCTCAGTTCGTCTTCATGGGTCTAAAAAAAAACAAAAAAAAAAACTCCACTTATCAATAATCTCCAAAAGTAAAAACAAAAAGCCGAGTGCAGTTCAGACTAATTTTCTTTACTTTAATGTCCAAAATTATACACTTTTCAAAAACTCTCCTTCCTCCAATAAATTTCAGTCTTACAATGTGTATATTTAAGGGTTATAGTCACTCCATATCCTATGAAAGTATTTCAACTCTAGCAGTCAAAGTAATTGTAATAAAGTAATTGTAGAAACATTTGCTAAAGAAGAAGACGGAGGAACCGACGCGGCAACAGTCTGAGCATGATGGCGACGTACAGCTTAGTTGCTTTTTCACGCTTGCGTGACTTATAAATGCTGCTAGAGTTGAAACCAAATAAAAGCAATTACATAAATAAATATAAAACCAAATAAATCATAGGTATTTGAATCCACAAACATGCCACAGAATTAGAAAGGTTTGGTCCTGCTTCACCATCAGAAGCTGCACACAGGTTGCTCCGGAGAGGATCCCTGCCTTATACCTACCTTCGTGGGGGAAGAGGATATTCCAAAGATGCTTCAACGAAATCCACTCTGTAATATTTTCCCTGCTAGATGCCTTATTAGGGATGTCTTCAGTCACGCACATTCACCCATCATCTCTCCATTTGTCTTCTCTCTCTCTCTGTCCATGTCCCCTTCACCCCACCCCCTGCTCCAAGATTCGTATCCCTGCAGGTTGCATGATCTTGGGGCTGTATCTCTTCCAACGGGCTCTCATGTAGGGTAGCATGGGCAGGTTCCCGTTCACACCCTCTGAAACTTTTCATTCTCCTTCCTATAGACGAATACCAGACCAGCTTCCGGGAAAAGCTTCCACTCATTATAGGGTCCTCGACAGCAGGGCTCGTCTTCCTCATCGCCGTGGTCGTCATCATTATTGTATGCAACAGGTATGTTCATCTTGTTCATCTGTACTTCCTAGTAGGTGTGACGGGCGCCGTGAATATGTTGGTATTTTCCAGCTGCGACAGCAGCATCAATTAGCTTCTGATGCTAGCGTGTAAATTAATACGTACCATATATGCTTGAATATAAATCAATTCAAATATAAACTGAGGTCACTTTTTTCCCCTAAAAAATGGGAAAAAGGTTAACTCAGTTTTAAACCGAGGGTTTATATTCAAGTGCCTTGCCCTGCCAGGCTCTGCACCCAGGTTGTGTCTAAATGTTGGCGTGCAAATGCGTTTTACACTAGTATTCCATAATGGAACCCAGGTGCCCAGATTCCATGATAGAATTCACACTTAATGTGCAGCATTTTTTGCGCTTATCGATTTGCCCCCTATCTGTATATAGCCGGGGCACAGTGAGGTTAGCGCAAAGGCGCTTTGCTCAGCTGTACGGACAGTGGCGATATCCAGCTGCTATCGGTACATCTCTGGCAGGCGTAAAGGCGGCACTTTGGTCTGTAAATGACACTTGTGTGCATAACTGCGGGAGACGCTCATGCCCCGCCCATATGCAAGGTCATAGAACGCTGTTTAGCACCACGAGATCCACGAGATCCATGCATGTTAAGCGTCAGTAGGCTGCATGTGAGCGCAATAGAAAACGCCCTACACGGGGTTCGCAGATATTTGATTTTCCATCGATTAAGGGATGTGTTTGGCAGAATTCTATCTTATCAGGCCGGTATATGGGATAAACATCGTGGTCATTTTATATGAAGTTCCAGCACCTATCTGGCATTTAGAAAATTGTTAAAAAGAATACTTGTTTAGTAAATATGGGGTCCTTTTACTAAGGCATGCTAGCCGTTTTAGCGTGCATTAAATGCTGAGGGAGTATTTTAACTAGGGGATTTTAATTCACTGTGAATGTCCAGTATCTTTACTCTGTAAACCGCACAGAACTGAGAGGCAGCTGCGGTATACAAGCATATGTTATGTTATGTCTTGGGGAATGAGCGTCTGCACCATCTCTCTCCTTGTGACTCTCTCTGTCTGCCTCCCTCCTTCTGTCTGTCTCTCTTTGCTGTTCTGTCTGTCTGCCGCAGTTCAGTTCAGTCCATAGCATTACACACTGGCAAAAAGAGCAAACACATGCTACCAAGGTTAGTATATTAGATACATATAAAAATTAAATATGAAAAGCAAACCACATGGACAGAATTTCCCAAGCCATAAGAAGTGCCTCTGCTGGGTCAGACCAGGGGTCTGCTCACGCGGGGGGCCCACCAAGTCCAGGACCTGTATAGTAATCCTCTATCTATACCCTTCTATCCCCTTTTCCTTCAGGAATCCCTTCTTGAACCCCAAAACCGTACTCTGTCCAGGTGTCCACCACCCTTTGGGTGAAGAAGAACTTCCTAGCATTGGTTCTGAATCTGTCCCCTCTTAATTTTTCCGAATGGTGACAGGCATGCAAATCTGCCCCATGCATATTCATTAGAGCTATCCTGAAAACCTGACTGGCTGGGTTGGGAACCACTGGCTTAAAGAAATGATCTATCTTTCTCTGCCATAAACTAAGCCAACTTAGCTGGCTAAGTTTATAGCGGCCCAAAATAAACTGAATATACAATGCTGATCATTGGGAACAACACTGACCACGCAGTCTGTCTTTTTCTGTGCCTCCCCCCATCTGTTTTTCACTTCCTTGTGGGGGGGGGAGGGGAGAGACCTGGTGCAAGACCTCTGTTCATCGCTGTCTTCTCGTTTCAGAAGGCGGGGCTTCGAAAGAGCGGACTCGGAGTACACGGACAAGCTGCAGCACTATACCAGCGGCCACAGTACGTACAGACTGCCGTCCCCAGGGTTCGGGGTTCGCCCACTCGGTTCGTGGCTTGGTTCTTTCTCTCTTTCAGTTTCCATTCAGCTCCAGCCACAGGGAGATGCCCTTGGAGAGGAGGGGCCTGGCCCCTCTGGATCTCTCCGGGCATCTCCCGGGGGTCTCACCCGGCTCCTCTCAGTGTTGTAAAGGGTATGTCGCAAAAACAGCGCGCACCGGTCCTTCAGCTTTGGCAGGCGAGGGTGCACGGCTAAACTCTGTCTTCCATGCGTAGCCCAGATACTTGGAAAATATATGAACCCATTCAGAGCTTGTCTAATGAACCGATTTTCATTTGTTGTTTAATACAATTAGAGGTAAGATATGTGAAATTAGCTTCACTTTCTCACATGGAGAGCGATTTGGGTTTCTCAGCAATAAATTCAGTGTTGGGTCCATGAAATAATAATCACAAAGGAAAGATATTAATTGAGTCAAAGGACTTGATTTTCTCAGACCCCCCACATTGTTGGGGGTTTTGTACCTAGGACAAAATCAAAGCTCATTGGGTGGAACACAGAAGGAGACACTGGTTGAGCTGAAATGTGCACACATCAGGAGTGCAGACTGGTGGAACGGACTGGGATAATTCCTCTTACAGTGGTGCAGGCCACTGTATAAGAGTAAGAAAAGAAATGTATTTGATCAGAATCAGCTGATGCTTTTAACGTTTTAACCAGTCACAAATGTCCTGAAATTAAGTGGGGGGTTTATTAAGAGTGACCCAAGAATTTCAAAGATATGGTGCAATTGTAGACTAGAACTAATTTGTGGTGTGACAGAGAAATTAGGGGACTGGACCTAGATAACGTCGGAACTTTACAACACTGGAGAGCCGGCTTCATTGCATGTGGTATTCATCCCCAGGGCTGGCGTTAGGGGTGTGTGAAAAGGGCACTTACCCTCGGCCACTATTCTACAAGGGACCCACAAGCCTATCTGAAGCTGAAGGAGATACAGCCTGTTGGGTGGGCTTTTGGGCCCCCTCCCAAATTTCTGCCCTGGGCCCCTGCATGTTTAACACCAGCCCTGACCATCCTGCGCTGACAGAAGATCCCCTGGGGCAGCAATTGTTGGGCTAACAGCACACACCCTGTCATCTCCTTGCACGGCCACACAGGGGCAGCAGAGGCCATCAGGGATCCCCTTTAACTCAGGATAGGGTTTAAGTAAAATCTAGACCCTCTAGACCCGCCCTCTAGGCCCACCCATCCCCGCCCTCTTATGCCCCAGTCCCACCCCAATCCTGCCCTAGCCCCACCTCATCCCCCCCCTCCCCCGCTGCCTGATCTCATCGGGCAGGAAGGCTTGCACGGATGTGATGTGATGACGTGATGTTATCGGGTGGCATCCGGGTATACACAGATGCCCTCCTGCCCGACGCAATTTCGAGAAAGCTTTTCAAAATCCAGACACAGTGCCAGGTTTTGAAAAGCCGTCCGGACCTCCGGACATGCCCTCGAAAAGGAGGACGTGTCTGGGGAAATCTGGACCCTAACCCAAGAGGGCTAACCCTCCCGAAACAGTGCCAGCCCTGTCCTTGCCCAGGAGCCCACATTGCAATAATATTCAAAAGGCAGTGGATTTGTATGGGATCATATTTAGCCAATATATTTTCAGGTGAGTTGCGCAAAGGGAATGCAACTATAGTGATGGCCAGACAAATTTTGGTCTTTTCTGTATTTAGTTTCAGTTTAAAGTTGATTGTCCACTGCTCTATCAAGGTCATGATATGAGATACTTGTTTTAGAATGTCATTAGTAAATTCATTTAAAGGAATTAAAATAGAAACATCATCTGCATATATAGAGAAGTTTAAATTCAGACTTTGCTATAGATGTCCTAGGGATGAAATATAAATATGGAATAGAGTGGGTGACAGCGGGAAACCCTGAGGTACCCCAGATGGATTACTCCAAGAATGGGAATAATTGCCATCACAAACCACTCGATACGATCTTTTGGTCAAGAAACCTTGGAACCAATTCCAAACTCTTCCTGAGAGTCCTATCGCATCCAAACATCTCAGCAATATTTCATGGTCTACCAAATCAAAAGCACTAGTAGCCTTACTAAAAAGACCATGAAGTTGATCAAGAATTGAGGCTAAAACTGTCGCTGTACTAAAACCTTGATTGGTGTTCATTAAGGATATTGAATTTATCTAAGTAATTCACTGATTCTAAATTAACCAATCTTTCCAAACCCGCGGGTTAAAACCACAGGCTCGCACTGCAGGGAAGGACGGCAGAGAGCAGGTGAGTCGGGGCCAGTTTAAAAAAAGACAGCAAACACATGCGCAGACCATCTGCGGGCAAAGTAGATGGTCTGTGCATGTGTCGGGATCGCTACCTAGCGATCCATGTCAGCGGATGGGGCGTGCCTCCGATTGCCCCCTCCCCATTAGCATATTCTTGCTTCCTGAATCGATTGTCCCTGCCCGGGTTGGACACAGATCGGTCACGATTGGGCAGGTTAGTGAATCGGGCCCTTAGTGAGTCCTCCTGTGTATCTGAAGAATAATAATAACTTAATTTTTCTATACCGCCACTATCTTGCGACTTCTAGGCGGTTTACATTCAAGAGAGCTGGACATTCAGCGAGTTACAATATGCAGATAGTCAGAGGAAATACAGAGTACATCAACTTTAAGAATGCGAAAATATAAAATGTGCAGTACGCTAAGACAATTCCGAGAGTGACCTGTTAGGAAAAGGTCGCGAATTACAAAAAATACATCGAAAATTACAATATACAGTTTAAGAATAGAATTCACCTTTAGCTACTGCTGAAATAAAAAAAAACCTGAGTTATAGCTGAACCACGTAACTTTCTCTCTCACCAGTGGCATAGTAAGGGGGGGAGGGGGCGGTCCGCCTCGGGCGCCATCTTGGTGAGGGCACAAGCATCCGTCCTCCCCACCCCCACTGCCACACCGCTTCCCTTCCCTTCTGTAATGTCCCTGGTGCGAGCAGCCACCCCCAACCTGTTGTCAAGCCAGCATCGGCTCTTCCTCTGACATCACTTCCTGGACCCGTGCCTAGGGCTTGGGGCTCGCGCCAGGAACGTTACAGAGGTACGGGGGAAGGGAAGCGGCACGCCACTGTCTCTCATATGCACTCTCATTCTGCATTCATTCATCTCCCCGTCGTCTTTCCTCCGTCCCTCTCGCTCGTCCCCTTTTTGTCTTTGTTAACTGTGTCCTTTGCTCTCTTCTCCTGAACAGTGACTCCAGGGATGAAGATTTACATCGATCCCTTTACCTACGAGGACCCCAATGAGGCTGTCCGGGAATTTGCAAAAGAAATCGACATTTCCTGTGTGAAGATTGAGCAAGTGATTGGAGCAGGTAAGGGCCAATCAAGTGCTGCTTCTGGAGCAGGGGAGATGAGCCCCAGTCGAATCTTCAGCTTCAGAGCAGTTCTGGCTTCGGGTTCAGTTTGGGTTTGCACATGAGCACCAGCAATGAAAACTATGGCAAGAGAGCTGATGTGAGGTGGGTAAGATGAGATTAGAACAAGGTGCGGTTTTCTAGGGCCAGTTCCTGCGCTCTGGCTAGCCAAGGCTGAGTTTACTATAGAGGCAAAGTCCACAAGTCCTGATGGGTGGGGGGGGTGACAGGTCAAAAGCGCGCGATGATAAAGGCGCGCCGACAACTGAATGCAAGGCGGAAGCGCGCCGAAGAAAAACAGTATTTTAAAGGGCTCCGATGGGGGTGTGTGGGGGGGAACCCCCCCCCTTTACTTAACAGAGATCGCGCTGGCGTGGTGGGTTTGGGGGTTTGGTAACCCCCCACATTATACTGAAAACTTCACTTTTTCCCTAAAAAAGAGGGAAAAAGTTAAGTTTCAGTAAATGAAGGGGTTACAACCCCCCCAAACCCCCCACAATGCTGGCGCGATCTCTATTAAGTAAAGTGGGGGGGTTATAACCCCCCAAACCCCCCACAACGCTGGTGCGATCTCTATTAAGTAAAGTGGGGGGGTTATAACCCCCCAAGCCCCCCACAACGCTGGTGCGATCTCTATTAAGTAAAGTGTTCGCTTTTTAAATTTTGATTTAGTTCACGCCTGTTAAAATAGGTGCTCGGTTTAGTGTGGGCTGTCTCTATCACCCCCTAGGAGAGTTCGGAGAAGTCTGCAGCGGACACCTGAAGCTGCCCGGGAAGCGAGAAATGTTTGTTGCCATTAAGACGCTGAAGTCGGGCTACACGGAGAAGCAGCGGCGGGACTTCCTGAGTGAGGCCAGCATCATGGGACAGTTTGATCACCCCAACGTCATCCACCTGGAAGGGGTGGTCACCAAGAGCACGCCAGTGATGATAATCACAGAATTCATGGAGAACGGATCGCTGGACTCTTTCTTACGGGTAGGATGCAAAGAGGGGTTGAGGACGGCAAGAGGAAGAGGAGGAGGAGAGACATACGGAAGCAGCATGATGCAGGAAAAGGAAGGAGGGAGGAGAGTGATTATTGCCCTAATTCTGTAGATGGCACTAATTATTGCATGCACAAATATGGGCACGTACCCAATCTACGTACACAATTTAATCGATTAGCAAGTCAATTAGCGCTGATCATTGAGCTGTAATTATCAGCGCTAACTGGCATTCATTAAAATTTGCATGAAGCATCTTTAGGTGGTGGGGTGGGATCCACACTGTAAATTGTGCGTATGGATCTGAAAAGGGGGTGTGGCCACGGAAGGGACTTGGACGGATCAGGGCGGTGGCATAGTGAGGATAGGAGGTATTTTATCATATTTCCCTATCTGTCCCGGTGGGCTCAAACTCTATCTAGTGTACCTGGGACAATGAGGGGATTAAGTGACTTGCCCAGGGTCACAAGGAGCAGCGAGGGATTTGAACTCACAACCTCAGGGTACTGAGGCTGTAGCTCTAACCACTGCGCCTGGTACAATGGTACACTCCCTGGTACAATGGAGGGTTAAGTGGCTTGCCTATAAGGAGCTGCACCGGGAATTAAACCCAGTTCCCCAGGATCTCAGCCTGCCACATAACCACTAGGCTACTACTCCAGCTCACAGCAGCCCTCTCACACTTTCCTTTTTATCTGCATTTTTAAGCAAAATGACGGGCAGTTCACGGTGATCCAGCTGGTGGGAATGCTGCGAGGCATCGCCGCAGGCATGAAATACCTGGCAGATATGAACTATGTTCACCGGGACCTGGCTGCACGCAACATCCTGGTGAACAGCAACCTTGTGTGCAAGGTGTCTGACTTCGGCCTGTCCCGCTTCCTGGAGGACGATACCTCTGACCCCACGTACACCAGTGCACTGGTAAGGACGAAAGAGGGATACCAACAGGCTCAGGGCTAGATTCTCAAAAATCTGCATTAAAACACCGATGTTCTGCCCCCCTGTCTCGCCCCAGACAGTATCTGTGCCTGTGTGGATGCAACGGAATGATGTCACGCGTCCGTCTGCCCGCATGCCCCTTCCCGATGCGATTTTGTCGGGAAGCTTTTCAAAACCCGGATAAAGGGTTTTTGGATGAGGGGGGGTCTTTTTCTCTTTGTCTTTCTGTTAGTCTCCCTCTCTCTCCAACCATAAGTTGAAATCTTCAGTTCTGTCTCAAAGTTAGAATAATTTCATGCAGTGAGTCAGGATTGGTTGGGCAGTTGTGGTACATTTCTGCAGTGCTTCACCATTCCCCAAGGAAGCTAAATATGTGTTTCTATACTTGGCTGTTTTCCAAAAATCTAATCACCTCCCGCTCTCTGGTACCCTTGTCCCTCTCTATCTTCTTAGTTCCTCTCCTATAACCCTTCATTGTAGTTCCTCTCCTCCTAACTCTGTAAACCGTGCCGAGCTCTACGCTTGCGGAGATGGCGCGATATACAAACCTAAGGTTTAGTTTAGTTTAGCTAAAAACCAAATTTCTCTTGTTGGTTTTCTTGACAAGTTATTCGGTGCTCCCGACTCCCTCATTGTAAGAAACTCTTTCTTTTCAGAATTGTTCTTGAACAAGCCAGATCCCAGCTGGCAAATTCTTCTCTAACCAGTCTGGGTTTTTTTTTCTATAGTGCGCTTGCTCCTGGCCCCTTGGGTACAGAGAGTATATTCTTCATTAGATTGGAGGAAAGGAGGAGCAATGGGTAAATGGTCTCCTGCTTCACTTCATTTCTGCAGGGTGGGAAGATCCCCATTCGGTGGACAGCGCCTGAGGCCATCCAGTACAGAAAGTTCACCTCAGCAAGTGATGTCTGGAGTTATGGCATTGTCATGTGGGAGGTGATGTCCTATGGGGAACGACCTTACTGGGATATGACCAATCAGGACGTAAGTTACTGCTGTGTAAGGCCAACACTGGCAAGCTTGAAAATGGGCCCATAACTGTAGACCAGTGGTCTCAAACTCAAACCCTTTGCAGGGTCACATTTTGGATTTGTAGGTACTTGGAGGGCCTCCAAAAAAAATAGTTAATGTCTTATTAAAGAAATTACAATTTTTCATGAGGTAAAACTCTTTATAGTTTATAAATCTTTCCTTTTGGCTAAGTCTTAATAATAATATTGTCATTTATAGCTAAAGAGACATATGATCAATAAACTTTTATTTTACTTTTGTGATTATGATAAACACACCAAGGGCCTCAAAATAGTGCCTTGCAGGCCGCAAGTTTGAGACTACTTCTGTAGTTGACACAAATTTAAGTCATCCATTGGCCTGTGAGGCATGGATTTTCTAGAAAATTATGAACAAAGGATTGTGAATGCCTTCTTTATCTGCTTAGATATGTGGAATTAATGGCCAGGAAACAAACTATAAAGTGATTCCTTTTTATTGGTTGAGAGTTGTATGATAGTGAAAGTAAGGGGAGAGGAACGTTTGACTGAAGTGAAGAAACACTAAAGCTTTATAGAGACCCTTTCAAATGCTTCTCTTTATCTCATCACCTCTGTTGGTCTTTCCTTACCAAACCGTAATGCAATAGTCTGTCTTCACTCAATGAAGAGAAGGTAACTTTTGAAAGCTATAGAAACAAAACAAGGAAGTAGGAAAGGGACACTGATCAGACTACTGTATGGACAAACACATTTAATTAAAATTCACACAAATATACAGTGTGGCAGACATATAAAGTCCTTTATAAGAGAGCATATACTGGACCCCAGCACGGTCCGTGTTTCGGCCACAGGGCCTTCCTCAGGGGTGTAAAAGTATCCCAGTAGATGGCGCCAAATGACAAAAAAGCCGAAAAGACACACTGAGGTGCCTGCCGCTTAGTGAAATGTTGAAAATATAATAACGATTAGGAAAAAACACTGCGATAGCCAGGAACCGCTGCTAGACACAGATAGATTAAGTTAGTTGGGAAAAAAATTACTACCTACAAATTTGATGTTTCTAGAAGATAGTGGGAGCTTTCTGTGCCATAGGTCTTGTAGAATGGCAGCGGTACATTTTCAGCCGGCTAACACTAAATCACCTATAACAATCACCCTCATAAAGAAGCATTGGGTCGATAGGCACAAACATTGCAAAATGATTGGGGACGCCAATTACGAACCCCTGTCTGGCCACAGTGAATAAACTCATTCAAACCTTAAATGTCTCTTTACTCTAAACATTGTAGTTCTCCCCCTTCTCCTTATGTCTCTTTTTTTTCCCTAGTAAGTCTGTTTCATGTCTATTTAAGTATGTTGTATCTTAGTTGTATCCCTCATTTTTTTTATCATTGGTCAACGCTTAGAAATGTTGATAAGCGTTAAAATCAAATTTTAAATAAACTTAAACTTAAACCTATAACCAGATCAGGCAGCAGGCTACAGACAACCATCCTCCAAATGCAGGTTTTCTCTACCCAGTCATTGGGAAACACCCAGCCATGTTGTGTTTGTGACGTAACTGAACTGTATATAGGTTTGCTTGTTTTTTCCTGAATATTAGTAATTAATGCATATGTTCCATTAGGACAATCATTCTCAATCCAGTCCTCGGGGAAACATCTAGCCAGTCAGGCTTTCAGGGTACCCCCAGTGAATATGCATGAGATAAATTTACACGTACTACCTTAGTTGTATGCAAATCTATCTCACTTGTCCACAAACAGAAATTCCTTAGTGTCTATACCAGTGATTCCCAAACTTTTTACTCTCACAGAACCCCTAAAACATTTTTTCAAACACCAAGGAACCCTCAATTTATGTAAACTTATATGTGTTAAATTCTATAATCTAATTTCATGAGGAATCCTGAAGAAAGTTCCAGGAACCCAATTTGGGGATCATTGGTCTAGAACCTGTGACTTCCAGTATATCTGTCAAGTAATGGATGGAGTCCTAGAAACAACACCGTTTTGCATGGTTTTCTCCGTAAAGGCTCAGTATTTCTCTAGACTCCAGCAAATGGTGAGATGGACTTTGCAACTTCTGAACTGTTTGCAGAGATTAGCTCCTGATCCAGCTGGAGAACAGATATATAAAATATAAAGTAATATAAAATAGAAGGGTGGGAGCAACAACCAAAAAGGAAAACGAGAGAGAGAAGAGTTCCCTTCATATAGGGTTCTAATAAGTCTCAGACTTTATTGTTTCATCTCCTGGCGTTGGATATTTCCCTTTTGCAGGTGATAAATGCCATTGAGCAGGATTATCGATTGCCCCCTCCCATGGACTGCCCCAGTGCACTCCACCAGCTCATGCTGGACTGCTGGCAGAAGGACCGCAACCATCGACCCAAATTTGGGCAGATCGTCAACACGCTGGACAAAATGATTCGAAATCCCAACAGTCTGAAAGCCGTGGCACCGCTCTCTTCTGGGTAAGTGTTACAGAGACCAAGGGTGGTGGGAAGAATCTCTAGAGGATCACAGGATCCAGTGGCATAGTAAGTGGAAGGTGTGTGTGTGGGGGGGTCCACCCTTGGCACCTGTCATCCTCTCCACCCACCCTGCTCCTTCTTGATCCCCCCCCCCGTCGTGCGCCCTATCCCTCCCCTTCTGATTGGCATGTGATAGACGCCTATCTTTTTAGACACCATTTACAGAATTCCCTCCCCCCCCAAGTGTCTATATCTTTATTGTCTCTGATCAGCCATCACCCAGATTTGAGCACCCAAAAGAAAGAACTTAGTGGTGGGGATGCTTTTACTTGGGAAGTTCTAGGTGCCTCATTCCTTAGATTTTGTGATTATCTTCAGAGTGTGCCTTGCCACTGTAAAGGCTGTGGAGGGACTGAGTGTTCCAGGAACATCACGAAAGAGACGAGCGTTAATGCGCAAAGAAATCCCAAAAAATGAAAAGGGGAGGATCTAGAACCCACCTAGATGTTTCAGAGACTGTCTACGCAGGACTATTTCGTTAAATTTATTTTATCTATTTTAATTTTTTTCTTTTAATTCCCTTATCTCCGATCTTTTTTTTTTTTCTATTTTTGATTTTGAATTATTTTGCTGGGATGTTTTTTATTCTTTTATTATATTCATTATATAAATTTTATTATCTTTTTATTTTAATCAGGTACCTTAGATTATATGTAAGTCGCTTTGACCTCTTGCATTAAGCGGGATATCAAATGTAAAATCAACATGTTAGGGCTGGAGTTAAATGATTCTTTGCAGGCTGCGAGATGCGTTAGACCCGGTTCATAGACATAATCGCGGAAGACAAAGGCGCGCGCCGACAACTGAGCGCAAGACGGAGGCACGCGCCGAAGAAAATTACTGTTTTTAGGGGCTCCGACGGGGGTTTTGTTGGGGAGCCCCCCCCACTTTACTTAACACAGATCGCGGTGGCATTGGGGGGGTTTGGGGGGTTCTAACCCCCCACATTTTACTGGAAACTTAACTTTTTCCCTAAAAACAGGGAAAAAGTGAAGTTTTCAGTAAAATGTGGGGGTTACAACCACCCAAACCCCCCACAACGCCCCCCACAACGCGGCGCGATCTGTATTAAGTAAAGTGGGGGGGTTCCCCCCTACGGCCCCCCGTCGGAGCCCCTAAAAACAGTAATTTTCTTCGGCGCACGCCTCCCACACTGCGCTCAATTGTCTGCGCTCGCCTTTGTCCCGGCGCGCTTTTGACCTGACACCGTTAGACCCGCGTAAGATTGATGCAATGGGGGAAGCTGGACCTGAGCTTCCAAGGTTTGGCAGGTCCCTTCTTCAGATGTGGCCTCTGAAGCTCCTTAGCAAGCCAGAGATCCATAATTCTCAGCTAATTAGATGTCAAACTGTTGCAATTTAAAAGTTGATTTTGTTTTGAACAAACACAGCAAAATAGCGAGTTAAATAGAGAAACAAAATGTGCCTTAGATCACATGTTAAGGATGAGTCTGCCTATGGCATCTAATCAGGAAAGAAACAGATCTTTACATGAGCCAAATTATGCTTTTCCTTCTTAATTGTGCTCTTCAGCAGTAAGTGTGGGATAGATTAGCAATGGAACAACAGAGGAGCGAGAGGAAAGCGAAAGGGGCTGACGAAATGTGAGCTCTTATGGGCAGGGTCCAAAGTGTGCACTATTTTCAGCTCCTGAACATCCAGATTCATGGAAGGTAGTTTTTGAAAGGCATTTACGCCTTCGACCGATATGGTGTAAGTGGTGCACCTAAGGGAGTGCATAGCATTTCTATAATGGAATCTGGGCCCCAGTTGTAGACTTCTCTGCTTAACCCTTTGTTGCCTCAGGTACAGACGTAGGCTGTGAGCCCTCCAGGGACAGGAAAGTATCTATAGGAACGAATGTAACTCACCCTTCGGAACCCATGCCAAAATTTTGTGGGTTTACCGCTTCTGAGGCAAGATCGTGAGCTGTTCCAATAGCAGGTAGCGTGTTGCTCATGGAAGGTAAGGACAGGGTTAAATGTCAAAGGAGACTTGACTGCCTTAATTGCTTGCATCTTTATAAGTTAGGACAAAGGAAAGACCTAGAATCTGAAGAAGGTCATCCTGAGGCTGAGGTCTTTCCCTGGGCCTTCCCTGGATAGGAGGGAGCCTTCTTTTCACGTAGGTCCTACGTCTCTGACCAGCCTCCATCCTTCCTTGTGTAGGGTCAACCTTCCACTCCTTGACCGAACAGTCCCCGACTACAGCAGCTTCAACACTGTGGATGAGTGGCTGGAGGCCATCAAGATGGGTCAGTACAAGGAGAGCTTTTCCAACGCTGGCTTCTCCTCCTTCGACGTGGTCTCCCAGATGACTATGGAGTAAGTATAGAGGTCAGAATGCTTGGCCAGAAGAAAGGCGTCGTGGGTAGATGAGCGTGGTCTGTGATTGCGCGCTTCTGGAGCGGGGGTTCTTTTCAACCCCAGTCCTCATGACACACCTAACCAGTCAGGTTTTCAGGATACTCACAGTGATGTAGGAAAGGGATGCGGGGGGGGGGGGGGGCGTGGTCTGACCCCCCCCTTCCCTTCCCTCTTTAATTTTCCCTGCACAAGCAGCATTATGAACTTGCTGCCTGCGTCGGTGTCGCCTTTCTCTGATGTCTCGTCCGGGCCTTGCACCTAGGAAATGACGTCGGATGGATAGCCGACACGATGTGGACAGCAAGTTCATGCTGTCGCTCGCACTTGGAAAACTAAAAAGGTATGGGGAAAGGAAGAGGGGGGGCGAGGGGGGGCGGGAAGGAGCGGGGGGGCAGAAAAGAGGGAGGGGGAGGGGCGCCATTGCCGTAGACATCTCTCACCTTCGCTACGCCACTGGATACTCACAATGAATATGCATACGATAAATTTGCCCGCACTGCCTACTCTGTGTGCATCTCCATTGTTCCCCTGGTTATTCGCGGTCCCGGTCATTCGCGGTATTTTCCGACCGTGAACCGCCGACAAGAAGAGGGCAGTGGGAGAGGCAGGAGAGAGCAGCTCCTGATTGGATAAGGCCCTACTTCATGCAGGAAGAGGCGGTCAGAGCGTACCGCGAGTGATTTCCTGCACTCGCGCTCCGGCTGCTCTCCTACTGCACTCTCCTACTGCCCTCTTCAGGCTCCCCCATGAAAAACCGTATGTGCGGTTTTTCAAGATTCGCAGGGGTTCCTGGAACGAAACCCCTGCTAATCGCGAGGGAGCACTGTATTCTGAAAACCGAGGACCGGATTGAGAATCCTTTTTATTTTTAAGATATTTATAACGTCTTGTGTACTGCTTGCAAACCCAAAAATGATCCCAGCAGTAAACCTTCTGGTATGGCAGGTACTTTTCTGTCCTGGTAGGAATCTGAGTTTGTACCTGAGGCAACGGGAGGGTTAGGTGACGTGGCTGAGATTACGAGGTACCACAGTGGGATTTGAACCCGGCTCCACTGGTCTGCTACCTGCTGCTCTAGAGCAAGAGTTGCAGATGAGTGGGACAGAGGTTGAAGTCACCGAGGCCCCAATGCTCAAAAGCTTTCCGCGCTTGTATGACTCATTAAAGCAGCCTTACTGACACAGAAGCTCAGCTACCGATCCACATATCAGCCACGAGAACCCTATGCAAATGCATTACAAGGAGCTCATTAGTATTCTAATGAGTTCTCCTTGTGATGTGCTAAAGGCAAATCTCCCCCCCCCCTCTTTTATGGGGAAATTTTTCCAGCAGTTATGGAGCTGTCACTAGCTATTGTGCTCTCACAAAACACACATACAATAGCCGCACCCCACCCCCACAACCAGGCCGGGTTGTGGACTTTGAGGACACCCCCCCCCCTACTCTAATGTCTTAGGCCATCTCTAAGTGCCATTATTGAACTGGCACTAATTTAAGGCACCAGGTTACACAATTACCTCCTAAACGTCTCCTGTGAGTCACGTTACTTCCGACGGAGACACCCGTTTACCTATAGAGTGACAGAATATGATGCCATTTAGTTCTTAGGTCCATCCAGGCCTCCCAACACTAGGGTTAACGGACCCCTAGAACACTTCCCCCCCTGCTCGACAGCGATTTGATAGCTTTTCAAAACCCGGACAAAGTGCCAGGTTGTGAAAATCTACCCGGACATGTCTTCAAAAGGAGGACTTCTGGTAACTCTACCCAACACCTGCCACCTGTTTTCTTCTTCCAGATGGATTTTAGCAAAGTTCATTTCCCCCCCCCAAAAAAAAACAACACAAAACAAAACAAAAAAACCCCTTCGCGAGCATTTCAAAGCTCAAATCTCATTTTTATAGCACGGTTAATGTTGGAATAATCATCTACCTGCCACTCGGTCTTCTGAAGCAAAATTCGAAAGCAATTCATCAATCTGCTCTCCGTGTCCCAGAACCCAGCTTTCTTTCGTCGCTGGCTTATTCGTCCAGACTCCCACAAGTCCCTCCGCCCCCCTCCCCCCAAGGCAGCAGCATTCCACGCCTGCCGCATGTTTCAACTCCCCCTGGGAGTATATATCAGGAGGCCCGGGCGTAAATCTTCACTGCTCGGCCCCCTGAACTTGTACAGTAAAATCTCTCAACTGTGACCATCTGCAATTGTCGTGTTGTCATAATTTCGAACCTAGCAGGAACCTGATATGTGTAGCCCCTGTTTTAGAGGGTTGTTTTTTTTTTTTGGGGGGGGGGGAGAAATCTCTGTAGAAGACACCCAAGTAGTAACAGCCCCCCCCCCTTTATCAATTCATCATTCCGCTGTTGTTTTTCTTTCTTTTAGTCCTTTGATCTATTCTGAGAATCTCTTCTTTCCCTGGGAGCCGTCATGTTGTGGAAAGTGGCATCTGGTAGCATTGGGTATTGGAGGGAAGGGAGCGAGGTGTGCCGTGGACGCTGTCATGGACACCAGCAAGCGATCTAATAGAACAATCTGAAAGGCCATATTTTACCATTTTTATAGGCAGATCCCTAGGTGCTTCTTGTATGCTGTCTCTTCCCTCCTGTCTGGCTAGACACCTCATCATTTTCTCTTTGCCAGGCTTAAAAGTTTTCACGTTTTTTTCAAGTTTTATTTCAAATTTGATGAATCGCTTAATCTTAATACACAGCGATAAACAAATCTAAAAAAATTCGGGGAGTCAGTACAAATAACATAGACAAATCACGTAACAATAAACAGGACCGAAAGGGAAGTGCATTTAGAGGAGTTATCCAAGATCTTAAGGGTTTCTTTTTGGGCTTGGAGGGAAAGGGAATTTGGGGGCTGGCCCTAGAGCTCCAGAATGGTCTACGAAGGGAAATGATGGCATAAATGAATTTCTCCAAATTTTAAGAGTAGATTGCAAACTTCCTTTTTTCACCAAGCTTTCTGGGTTCAGTTTTTGATTTGAAGGGTCCTTTAAATATATAGGTATGAGATTGCTGGAATGCTCTTGCATGAATGATTCAGGTCTTTCCTATATGTGGATAGAGTTCGTTTCTTTTTAATGTTGATTTGTTTAATAGGTTTTCTATTGTAAACCACTTTAATCTTGCCAAAGGTAAGCAGTTTATAAAAATTTTAAATAAACATAATCGACGTACTGGGCAAGTCACTCACGCCCCCCCCCCTCCCCCCATTGCCCCAGGTACATTAAGATAGATAGTCCGCCAGGACAGGGAAAAATTCTTGAGTACCTGAATACATTACTGTAAAACATTCTGAGCTCCCTTGGGAGAAAAGTATAAAAAATTGAATAAATAAATAATACACTGCTGGTATTATTCCTGTTTCAGTTTTTTTTAATTGTCTTTTTCTTTTTCTTTTCAAGGGACATTCTCAGAGTTGGCGTCACTTTAGCCGGTCATCAGAAGAAGATTTTGAATAGCATTCAGGTCATGCGAGCACAAATGAATCAAATTCAGTCGGTCGAAGTTTGATGTCCAGCCGAGTGACCCTCCCTCCCTCTCCTAGCCGGGGGGGTGGGGGTGGGGGTGGGGGAGGGGGTGGAGAAGGGACTCCTTGCCTTTTCCCTGACCGCATCCCTCTCCCTCATCTCATTCCACTTTGCTGGTCTATTCTGAGCTGTGACACAGCCTCCACCACAGAGACGGGTCAGCCCTTCCCCTGCCAGCGCTGGTCAGTGGAACCACGCCAAGTAAAGACCAAGCGACACTGCGCATCCAAGGAAACACACCGAGAAAAACAAAACCGAGAGGGGGAACAGACATTGGTGTTCTGGGAATGGAAAAGTGGAGAACATTTGTTAAACAGACAGAACGGTTCAACAATTAAAGTAATGACCTTCACATAAAGGGCTGAGAGAGATGGAGTCACATTTCAGGGTAATAAGAGGGGAGCCAGAAGCTACGACATCCCTCTCCTTCCTGCACAAACCTTGAAAAAAGAAATGATATCAATAAAATAAAAGGTATTCAAAAGGACTTTTTTGGGGGGGTGGGAGGGAGCGAGGGAGGGAGGGAGGGTTGTTCAAGGTGGCCTCAGCCACAGTGGAGCAAAGAGACTTTTTTTTTAATTAAAGAAAAGAGAAAAAAAAAATCCGTATAAAAAGAAATTAAGGCATTCTTCGTGCAGCTCTCATTGAGACCTCAACCAGAGTGGGAAATCCCCTGTGCCAGACATTGACCGTCAGAAGAGCTGCTGGAGAGGAGAGCAATAGAGCGTCAGCGGCTCTGATTCCATTAAATGGACCATCTGCATCTCTAAAAAATGAAAAAGAAAAACTCTTTTCCTCGTGAAGATGTGGAAAACAGAAGTGCATAATAATGTTCAAGGTTTTGGCAGGGGCTTTTTTGTGAACACGGAGGAACGTTTCCATCCTCTTTGGAAGAGGGGGAAGATAAGACCATGACAAGACAATTTCCTTTTTAGCTCTGCTTTTCTCGGGCCTAAAATACAGGATTTTTTTCTGTGTGAGTGACAACTTTTACAAAGCATCCGCCGAAACCACACCTCAAGTGACATCATCGCCTCATACATATCATGTACACGAGACCTCTACCGACATCATCACTGTTTGCCAATGACGTTGTTTTGTCAGAAACATTCTGGTGCAGTATTTACTAGATTTTAAATGACAAAAGAAAAGGGAAAATAATGATTTGTAAAACACTTTGTCTCTCGCCGCCATTTGCCATAGAAGTCTTACCGGGGCCTTGCCTGTTTACATTGATTTTGAGGGCTTTTTTCCATCCTTTTTTTAAATGTGTACAGATTTGTTGTTCCAAAAGAAATGGACACCCTGCCGAAGGGGAAGGCTTTAGGCCTGTTCTCTACTCTTATCGAAGTCCATGTATGCAACACATAATCCTGCATGATTCACAAGGGTGCTGTATACCTGTGGTTTGCCTAGCGTTCACCCTTATCAGTTTTGCCTCTAGCGATTTTCTCTACGTTGTGTTCTCTTTCCTCATTGGCTGGTGGATACTGACCCCCTACAATTGCCAACTTACCTCAGTCAGGTCACCTCAAAGAGGTTGATACATTCTTGGACTTTTTTCCTCTTCGGGCTAGGATTGACCACCTCACCCAGGGTCAACCAAAACAGCTGATCCAGGCCTGGTTTTCCCAATGGCACACAAAAATGTATACTGTAGCTCTGATGTTCATAAGGAAGTCAGATGAGGCGTCATTGAGTTGGCCTGGGGTGATTTGGCAGCCCCACAACAGTTGAGGAGGTACAGTCCTACTGTTCTTAGGATTATGAAAGCGGACAGCTCCGTGCCTACGATGGGATAAAACCAGAACTGGAATAACCTGTTCCAGTTGACTCAGGTGAGATGGTAATAGTAGCTCTACCAGATGCTTTCGTAATGCACCAGGCCAATGGCTAAAACAAAATGGCTGCAAATGGCAGCTACTGAGCATGCTCAGTAAGAGAGGGCTTCCTTCCCCACTTTTTTTTTTTTGTACTCTGCAGCTTATTATATAAGCTCTTCAGAAATGTACATAAGTATCTGTAATAGATGAGGAACTGAGAATGAAGTGTGCCCCAGGTGTACAGTAAAAACTCAAAGGACAGCTTCCGTGAGTTGTGAGTTGAATGAATCTTGAAATGTCAACATGTGGCCCCTTTCCACGAGACACTCTCTAACACGTAGCCAGATAAGTGAGATATTCAGCCCTTAACCAACTAGGGCAGGGTTGTCCAATGTCGGTCCTTGAGGGCCGCAATCCAGTCGGGTTTTTAGGATTTCCCCAATGAATATGCATGAGATCTATTAGCATATATAGAGATCTCATGCATATTTATTGGGGAAATCCTGAAAACCCGACTGGATTGCGGCCCTCGAGGACCGACATTGGACACCCCTGAACTAGGGGATGCCGCATAAAGATAGACCTGGGTTTTATGTGGTTAACCTTGTCAATTAAGTGTTCAACATTGGCACTTAACCGACCAATTTCTGACTGCTCCCCTGGAATGCACCCCAAATAGCCAGTTTTTAGTTAAGTGCCAACTGGTTATTTTCAGTGGCAGTAACCGGTTAACTACTGCTGAAAACCAAGCAGGAGCCGTTTCTGGCCAGTCAAATCGCTCTGAATATCGACCTCCCCGGTGAGTTAGCTAGATAATTATCCGAGTCCCAGTTTTGCTAAGTGTGTGGAATTTCCAGTCGTCAGTCCCAAATACAGAAAATTCTGGAACTTGTAGTCCCGCCCCTGCCTTTCGACAAAGATCAGTGGTGTTCGTGGAAATGACTTTCAATTTCTTGGCAGATGAGAAGGGTCCTGAAAGGGGGGTTGGGGGGTGCTGTTGGTGCTTCAGGATCAGGGTTTTGACAATTATGCCAGTGCTCTTGGGTACGGTGCATACATGCTGCCTGCTGTCTCTTTCCTGGGGAAAATAGTCCATTATCCAAAGACACTGGCAAAGAAATTTGACAGCAGGGAAAGCCGGATAACATTGATCTAAAAAATGAAAGTAGAGAGGACAGCTCGGTAAAGTGACCCCTGTGTAGAGCCTATTCTGTATGACTGTCTTCACTAGTGAAACCGGGTACTCGTCTACTTGTTTAGGCATAGACTCGATATAAGAACATAACAATTGCCGCTGCTGGGTCAGACCAGTGGTCCATCGTGCCCAGCAGTCCGCCCACGTGGCCAAAGACCAGCGCCCCCAACTGAGACTAGCCCCACCTGAGCACGTTCTGGTTCAGCAGGAACCCGTCTAACCTTACACCTAGATTCAGGAGATAACTTGCGTAACTAGTCTATAAGTTAGATGTATAAAGGTGTGCCAAGCCCATGTAGTGCCTGTCTGCAATATACCTGCTATCGAAGATATGCACTGACTTACCTTTCTGGCTGGATTATTGTTTGTGCGTGTAGAGTTCACATATGTGCATAAAAGGCTGGAATACCGACACGGAACTTGCTTTCTAACCTTAGTTGGCACCTTCTAGAATTACCTCCAAAAGGTTGTTTTTAACACTTATAAAAAAGATCATAAGTTGTCAGGGACAAAATAACCCTGTGAAGAAAAGTTTGTTTCCAGATTGCAAATACTGGGTTTTTTTTCTGGGATTTCCTGGATCTTGAAGGGGCTGATTTTTCAGCTGGTCCAGAAGAGCTTCCGATGGTGGCCTTCAACCAGATGTCTTTAAGCGTAACATAGCCACCTAGGTTGTGACAGAAAGGAACCTAACGACAGCCTCCTGAAATTCAGCCAGCTAGTCTTGGGCCCGATCATTCGATGGCTGGGTGCCCCCCTCCCCCAATTGCAAGGCTGCTCCATTGGCTGCCTACTTTGTCAGTACGTAAATCCAGTTGTCCTATATGACTAGATTTAACCAGTGGCGGGGAGGGATTTTTACCCTGCAGGATCCAGCCACCTAACTCCTTCATTTTGGGGATAAATCCTGCCTAAAATTGATCCCAAAGAGATGTATGAGGGATGCTGAAAAGTTCTCAGACCAACCAACCAACTTCCTAAATGCTGAGTGTTATTTTGCCCCTGTAGCTGAAAAGAGTGTTATCTTATTTTGTTAAGTGCCAATTCTTTTTTTTTACATTGCTTTCGATCTTTGATTGAGCCATACCCACGTCTTTCTCTTCTTGGTTACCCTGAGAACTTTTCAGCATGCCCCTCGTATAGAGCAGAATGCATTGAGATGCGAGTTGCAGTCCTAGGTCGGTCGCTATGATCCCATTGCTCTCACTGGAGCTGCCTGTATGATCTCCTGACACACTTTTTAACATCTGCCACTACACGTGTGCATGCCTCCTTCATGTCCTGGAAGCTGTAAAAGATGAGGCACTGGAATACCACATAGAACACTAATAACACACATATACCATAGGAGATGTGATAATTTGTGGTACACAGGAGCTATGGCCAGTAATAACACATGGTACACATATCATAGCAGGTATGATAATATGCGGTACACAGATACCTGACCTGTAATAACGTGCCCTACACATATCATAAGAGGTGTGATAATATACGGTACACACATGTATGACCAATGATAACACATGTTACAGAAATTATAGGTGTGATAATATGCAGTACACACATGTATGACCTGTAATAACATGCAGTACACATATCATAGGTGTGATAGTATATGATACACACGTAAATGAGCAGTTATAACATGTAGTACACATATTGTAAGAGGTGTGATAATATATGGTACACAGATGTATGACCAGTAATAGCACATAGGAGGTGTGATAATATGCGGTACACAGATACCTGACCTATAATAACATGCCCTACACATATTGTAAGAGGTGTGATAATATACGGTACACACATGTATGACCAATGATAACACATGGTACAGAAATTACAGGAGGTGTGATAATATGCAGTACACACATGTATGACCTATAATAACATACATTACACATATCATAGGAGGTGTGATAGTATATGATACACACGTATATAACCAGTTATAACATGCAGTACACATCGTAAGAGGTGTGATAATATATAGTATACACATGTATGACCAACACACATCAAAGGAAGTATGATAATATATGGTACACATAATTATGGTATGACATAATTGCACACAGTGTACACATTAAGAGCCTGATTTTCAAAGACTTTATCCCAATTCTGTGTCTGTAGGGAAAAAGTCAATTAAATTAGTCCCTAAATGAGTAATTCTTTCTAGTAGGTGAACATAAAACTAAAGGGTCAGAGCAGAGCAGTCCATGTGCGTAAATGATTGGAATAGCAGTACATCCGTGTATATGTCTACACATAGGCATGTAATGTTGGATGCATGCCTGTCTGCATATCTTTGGTAGTGTGTGCATTGCAGGTGGGCAGCCTCTGGGTGGAGCATGGGCGGGGCACACACAAATGCAGTTTACAGAATGTTAAAAGTTACTAGTGTATCTTCAGCATTTTGGCGCAAACATTTCCGCCAGTTCTATGGCTGGCGTAAGCGCTCGCACCTAAGCGCATCCAAATTTGTCCCCGTGTCATTCTCTACTGCAAACCCAACTGGCTGGGTGTGTCCCAAAGACTGAGCTCCGAACCACAGTCCACTACGCAAGGCTAAGGGCAGGAACAAAATGTGGTACATGTTGAGTATGAGCTGGACTAGCACATGGGTCAGGCTGTGAACAGATATCGCCAAGACAGCGATTCTCAAAACTCTCATAAGAGCATAAGAATAGCCTTACTGGGTCAGACCAATGGTCCATCAAGCCCAGTAGCCCGTTTTCACAGTGACCAATCCAGGTCCCTAGTACCTGGCCAAAACCCAAGGAGTACCAACTTTCTAGAATCTCAGAGTAGCAACATTCCGGAACCTCAAAGAGTAGCAACATTCCGGAACCTCAAAGAGTAGCAACATTCCAGAATCTCAGAGTAGAAAGATTCTGGAACTTCAAATAGTAGTAACATTCCATGAAGAATCCCCAGAGTAGCAACATTCCATGTTACTGATCGAGGGCAAGCAGTGGCTTTCTCAATAACAGCCTATGGACTTTTCCTCCAGGAAATTGTCTAAACCTTTCTTAAAACCAGCTACGCTATCCACTCTCCTGGGGGACCTTGAGCTAGTCAGGTTTTCCGAATATCCATGATGAAAATACAGAAGATTTGACATATAAAAGGGGTAGCAGCATTCATTAGAGTGGACTCTGGGATAGGCATGTGGGATCTCTTGGAGAGAGAAAGAGAAAATGGTTACTGCGGATGGGCAGACTAGATGGGCCATTTGGTCTTTATCTGCCGTCATGTTTCTATGTTTCTAAATTACTCTTTAAAGTGCCCCCTCTATCAATTTATGCATAAGGTATGTTTGCCTGCATTGGAGACAGTGCATGTAAATATATCTCATGAATATTCCTTGTGGATATCGCAAAAAGCCAATGACTTGGGGTCCTTTAGAGCGAGTTTGAAAATCAGTGTCCTAAGCTCTAAAGCAGAGTCGTCAAACCTTGGCCCTCGTCAGATCCGATTTTCAGGATGTCCCCAATGAATATGCATGAGATCTATTTGCATACAATGGAAGCAGTGCATGCAAATAGATCTCATGCAAATTCATTGGGGGAAATCATGAAAGGCTGACTGGACTGAGGGCCGACGTTGGACAACCCTGCTCTGGAACAAAACAACACTCGCAGTTCTCTTTTGACCCCCATTAAAACCCTTTCCTGGAACATCATCTTGGTATAAGGCTCAGAATCTCAGGTGCCAAGAAGAGTTAAATAGAGGGGGTTGCAGCCATTTGAACCTGTCTTAAGGAGGGAAAGACCTGAAGATTTTATTCCTGATCCCATGTTGTTACAGTTTTGCAGAATGCCTAGTTTTTCATTGATAACAGTGTTGTCAAAGGCTGAATGGTAGCTGTCATGATGGCCGTTCTGGGCTATTGTCTTCCATCCTGACCACAGGCTGTGATGTGACTCTTCTGAGAAGTCATAAGAACATAAGTCTCCCCCACCCCCATCCCTCCCTCTAATTTCCCTGTTGTGCCTATTATGTTTCTTATACCATTGCAGGGTACATTATAGGCTAAGGCAGATAATAGTTGGATTACATCTTGGCGAGCCCCGTTTTTGGAATAGATTTTACCTGAGATGTGTCTGACTCTGGTGGTCCTCGAGAGCCCCAGACAGGTTGCCTTGTCTTATTACCCACCATGAATATGCTTGAGGTCAGTGTACGTGCATTCATCCAGTGTGCGCAAACGAACCTCATGTTTGGAGTTGTTGAGGACCTGAGTTGGCCCTTTGAGAGGCTCTTCTTCTGACTGCCTGAAAATGCTTCTGGATACTGTGGTCATGAGATGCTTTACTTACCCACCACTTCCAAGGTGCCCCATAAGACAAAACCACATCAGGCTACCTTGGGATGGAGGTTGGGATAGGGTTCCCATATGGCTCCAGAAAAAGGAGGACAGATTGAAACATCCGGGTTTTACTTCCAGATGTCTCAATCTGTTCTCCTTTTTCTGAAGACATATGGTAGCCCTAATTGGAATACTAACCCTGAATTACTAATTAATCTCACAGAGATGCCAAGTTACCCAGTTCCAGGCTGCAGACTTTTTGACCAGCCTTGGTTTTTTTTGAACTTACATCTCAAAGCAGCGTGGGATTTGTAGTGCCTGATCCTGCCCTTTGAAAGCCACGCTGCAGGTCCCATAATGCACCAGGACTGGGTGGTCAGAAATCCAGGACTGCCCCATAATCTCCAGCCTGGAGCTAGGTAACTTGGGATCTCTGACCTCGCCATGACATGGAGTTGAGATGAGACGGTACTTAACGTTCTTATCAGGGGTACCATCTCTGCAAAGGTTCCCCCAGCTGTTAGTATTCTGAATTCAGAGTTAATCAGCTGCAAGAAATACAGCTGGTAGTGGAATAAAAACTGGGATAGAGGAGATTCTTCTCGAAACATCCGTGGGACTTGTTAAAATGCTCTTCTGAACCAAATATCCCTAGAGGAGGGCCCTGGGTCCAGTGGAAGGAGCTACAGTCAAGATGTAGTTTTCCTTTTACAAAGGTGCACTAAATGTTAAGACGCCCATTCTGTGGACTCCTTAGCATGTAGCATGCACTAAATTAGTTAGCACGCCTTGTAAAAGGACCCCATAGACTCTCTGTGTAATGTTAACAATTGAACCTTTACCCAGAGCTGTCACAAAGCCTCCATCAACACAGAACAGAGAGGGGCAGAAGTACATGAGATATGGGCTGAGAGGGGACAGAACATTTTATTTTTCAAAATGTGAGACGTGTTTTCCCAGGATCTGTTGTCCATTGTGTCCATTGTTACATTTTCTGTTTAATCTTGGAAAAAAAAAAAAAAAAAGATGATTTTTTTGGTTTGCAACCCCAATGGCTTTGGTGAATTTGTGCCACTGCGTTCAGTCTGCATTAAACATATATCAGTGAACTAGGGACTTCATTGTATAGTTAGTTTCTGAGATCCGATTGAGTTTGATAAACATGGGCAATAAACTGAAATCTTTTTGAGAAAAAAAAAAAAAGAAAAAAGAAACTAAACCAACCTAATATTCATTTTTTTTTTTCCAAATATCTCAACACTTGTTTTGTGAAATCTTCTGTTGTGGTAAGTTAAGAAGCGATATCTCTGGTGGGGGAGATATGATTCAGACATTCAAATACTTGAAAGATATTAACGTAGAACAAAATCTTTTCCAGAGAAAGGAAAATGGTAAAACCAGGGGGACATAATTTGAGGTTGAGGGGTGGGAGACTCAAGAGCAATATAAGGAAATTCTTCTGTACGGAGAGGGTGGTGGATGCCTGGAATGTGCTCCCGAGAGAGGTGGTGGAGAGGAAAACGGTGACAGAGTTCAAAAAAGCGTGGGATGGTCACAGAGGATTTAGAATCAGAAAATAATAGTAAATATTGAAGAACTAAGGCCAGTACTGGCCGTTTGGTGGAGGATGGGCTGGAGTGAGACTTCAGTGGTTGAAACCTAAGCACAGGACCGGGTAGAGCTTTAGGTTCTTGCCCAGAAATAGCCAAGAAGAAGATTTAAAAAATGTAAATTGAATCAGGTTGGGCAGACTGGATGGTCCATTTGGGTCTTTATATGCCGTCATCTACTATGCTACTATGTCAGTTGTGGGGGGGGGGGGGGGGAACGATGATTAGCTGTACAGGAAATTCAGTTATCAAGGTGATTTGTTTTGTGTGCACTATTTCTGGAAACTTTCGGCCTCTTTTACAAAGCTGCGCAAACGGCCCCGAAGCCCATAAAGATTTTAAAGGGCTTCGGGGCGGTTGCCGCACGGCTTTGTAAAAGAGGCCGTTTTCTAAAGTGAATTTGTACACAGCTCTGGAAATATACACAATTAATTTCTCTGGTAGAAAAGAAGCTAGAAATTGGGTGTCAAACTGATTTCTAGGAGAATCAGCACCCCCATAAAAAAAAAAAAAAACCCCAGGAGAACCGGCATGAAGATGCATCCTCTTTTCTCTGTCCAACCAACCAAAGAAAAATAAAAAAAAACACGAGTAAAATGTAGCCAATATATCCCCTCCCCCTTTTACAAAAGGCACGCCGGCCTGTGCTATCAACCGCTATTGCGGTTTTGGAAAAGGGAGGGATAATGTTACCAGCCGATTTACTGCAGAACTCTTATATTTAATAACAGGCATGGTTTTAGGATGAAAATGTTGAACACAAAGTACTAATGGGATTATTTTCTTTTTTTTTTTTTTTTTTTTTTGTGACCATTAAAACATTTTGCAAAGCAAAAACAAAAATGGCTGAGTGTGGAAGGGGAGGGCCACAGACCTTATTAATGGAACTTATGAACAGAAAAACGTTTTGTTTGGAGTAGAGATATCAGTCCGTGATATGTCTCGCCTTTGTGCATGTGGGGCCAACCAATGTGGGGCATGTGGGGGATTAACCAATAGGCCAAGTAGGCATGTGCCTAGGGCCCGAAATAGTCAGGGGGGCCCGATGAAAGAGGGCATCAACATTGTTTTTTCCAAACAGCGATGGGCCCCTCCAGCATCAATCGGCAACACGCCCTTCCCCCCCCGATCAGTAGCATAGCCCCCCCCCCCCCCCATCGACGGAAAGTAAGACAAGCAAGCAACGCGGGTAAAAAAGGCAACGGGAACTGTAAATTTGGAAGCGGTGCTGCTTGCCCAAAGCTTCCGTCTGACGCAGCTTCCTGTTTACGCCTGGGCGCATGGTGGGGTGGGGCGGGGCAGGGGGCCCAGTGTACTTGTGTGCCTAGGGGCCCTCGACGAATTAATCCTGCCCTGTGTGGGGCTCTGCAGTTTTTCCTCAAATGGGCTGTTCTTAGCTGAGAAATTTGGGAAGATTAGAAATGTAATTGATTTTCCGAAAGAATTCTCTTTGGAACTGAATGGTAATTATTCTGACTCCCAAATAATGTAAGAATGATGCTTTTTCTGCATTTTGAAACGCCAAAACGTGAAGCAAAGCTTCTTGGCTGCAGTCTTCATGGTCCCCAAACATCATCTACTACTGTTACTGTTTATCGTTTCTATAGCACTAAAAGGTACATGCAGTGCTGTATATTTAAGAAGCAAGAGGTCCCTGCTCAGTAGAGCTTACAATCTAATTTAGTCAAACAGGGTATTTATTTATTTAAATTTACATCCCGTCCTCCCAGAAGAGCTCAGAACAGGTTACAAGTTTACATACATAATAAAACATAACAGGGTCTAGTAATGTAGAGCATGACAGTACATTTTAGATCATGACATGATAGGGCAATACAAAGGGGAGCATGATAATAGTCATAAAGCATGGCAGTTAATAGGATATGACATGACAAGACTGTAGGACTCCCCTGTGGCTCAGCTGTTCGGGGCAGGAAGAGCAGCTTCTTTTAATGGGCACATTTGATGTGCGTATTCCCATAGGATCAGCAGGAGGGTTGCCCGCTGCCTGGATCTCCCACACCCCTGACCCTCCATGCCTTCTAAAGAAGATCGGAAGGAGGGATGGCCACTCCCTCCTGCTGGAAGACCCACCTCTTCAAAATGGCGAGCCCTCCCTTTCCTGGTGCATCCTGGGATGTACTGGGAGAGGCCTAAGGGGGAGGAGCCTTAGATGCCTGAGCCAATCAGGCACTCCTGTTCGAGGACATGTCTGGGTTTTGAAAAGCCTCCCAGTGTACCTGCTGTTCTGTTCAGGATATTAATCATCCTTATCTTTGTTCAATTTGTAATTGTTTATAATGTTAACGATACTGGAAGTTTTACGTCAGGCTGAACCTGCTGTACAGAGGTTTCCACCGTGGCCTGACTTGAGCTGCTTTATTACCTGTCACCATCTTGGCCGCTTCTGCTAGTGGGTGTTAGCTGAAATTTGACCACATCCACCCTCTTCTCACTTTGGGAGAAGCCCCAAGGAGGGAAAATAAAGTAACAGTTGCTGTATCAATCTGAACTAATTATGCCGCTCACACAGGGCATGATTAATTCTTCAAGGGCCCCTAGGTACACTGGGCCCTCCTGGCCTTGCCCTGCCCCCATTTATCAGGGTTTTTTTTTTAATTACTTCTTTATTTCCACTTGTATTTATTTCTTTTTTTCAAAATAAACAAACATGCAGTTTTTCTTCTATGCCACCCCCAAACATCTCTGAACAAATCCCCCTTCCTTCCCTTCCCAGGACTTTAACTCTGAATCCTTTCCATGCATATATAAAAGTGTTCAAATATTTGTAAAGCAGTAATACTATCCGAAATATGTCTATATTAATAACCAAGTTTACAAGGCCTCTCAACTGTCTCACTCTGCATCAACCAACTGTAACCCATATATATAAACAACCAAATCTGTAACTCCTCTAGTACGTTCCACTCCATGTATGTTAACTTGCAACGAAACAACAAGGCAAGCAGTCCACCAAAGAATCCAACGTGAACCAAAAGAAGATCGGCAGAAAATAAGGAGATTCAAATCAGGTTTATTCAAGGTGCTCCCAAGAACCATGCCCGATGCATTTCGCCAAACAAGGCTAGTGAACGCTAAGAGAAAACTGTGTTTTTCATATACACAGATCACAAATACACCCTCACCCGGAATGGAATAAGTCATCACAAACTAAAAATAGAAATATGTAGATAAAGGTTAAATTGAACCACCAAGAAGCCAAACTGCAAACAGTGAAACACCACAGAAACAATGACACATAGCCCCCTAATACTCTGCAAAATATAAATATAGCAGATATACATTTGAAGAAACTGACACATTTTGATCACTATTGAAAATAAAATCATTTTTCCTACCTTTGGTGATTTCAGGAGTCTCTGGTTGCACTTCCTTCTGACTGTGTATCCTTTCTTTCTTC
Organism: Geotrypetes seraphini; assembly: GCF_902459505.1. Lineage (NCBI taxonomy): Eukaryota > Metazoa > Chordata > Amphibia > Gymnophiona > Dermophiidae > Geotrypetes > Geotrypetes seraphini. The sequence continues at coordinate 5,641,960 of NC_047098.1, forward strand.
CTCCTGCATGCTTCCTCTCCTCCAGACCTCATCCCAACCAATATCTCTCGCTCTCTGTCCCTCCTTAAGTCCAACTTTTTCTTCCTCTCTCCCTGTCCCCTCCCCTTTCTTTCTTTCTCTCCCTGCCCCCTCTTTCTTTCTTTCATTCTCTCTCCCTGCCCCTTTCTTTCAGGCTTTCTTTCTTCCTGCCCCCTCCCCTTTCTTTCTCTCCCTGCCCCTTTCTTTCCTCCTGCCCCTCCCCTTTCTTTCTTTCTCTCCCTGCCCCCTCTTTCTTTCATTCTCTCTCCCTGCCCCTTTCTTTCAAGCTTTCTTTCTTCCTGCCCCTCCCCTTTCTTTCTTTCTCTCCCTGCCCCCTCTTTCTTTCATTCTCTCTCCCTGCCCCTTACCTCTAATCCCATCCCTATAATCTACCTCTACTCTTATCTGTACCCCTCAATCCTTTTGTCTTCCAAGTACCTATCCAAAGCTACAGGGGTTCAAAGAAGCTTTGGATAGGTACTTGGAAGACAAAGGGATTGAGGGGTACAGATAAGAGTAGAGGTAGATTATAGGGATGGGATTAGAGGTAAGTTATAAAATTAATCAGGGATCACTGTTCAGGCACTAGGCCTGATGGTCCGCCGCGGGAGCGGACCGCTGAGCAAGATGGACCTCTGGTCTGACTCAGCAGGGGCAACTTCTTATGTTCTTTCTTCCTGCCCCCTCTTTCTTTCTTTCTTTCTTTCTTCCTGCCCCCTCCCCTTTCTTTCTCTCCGCCCCTCCCCCGCTGCTGGTGCTGATTTCCGCCAAGCCACCGCCGTCCATTTTTCTTTGTTTCCTCCACGCGACGGGCCCACAAGCCTTCCCGCCCGACGTCAATACTGACGTCGGAGAGGAAGTTCCGGGCAAGCCAATCGCTTCCTGGTTGCCCCGGAAGTTCCTGTTGACGTCGGGGGCTGGAGGAAGGCTTGTGGGCCCGCCCCGTCGGGAAAGCAGACGACCGGGGCCTGGGGCGGCTGCTCTTGCCTGCTAATAGAGCCGAGAAGGGGGGGATGAGGTGAGGCAAGAGATCACTTGTCCCCCCAGCCCAAAGTATCCTTTTCTCAGGGGCCCCGACCCGGCATCTGCCCCGAAGTTTTCCCGTTTCCGATAGGGGAGGACGGGCTGTAAATCCAAATAACTAAATACCTCCCTAATAGCACTTATGGCTGCAGGTGGCACGTATATAGCAGAGATTGGGCTCTCTATGGTTCACTAGCCCAGCCACCAGGCTACCTGTGTGCAGCTCTACTAGGCTTCCCCATACCAGAAGCTGCTGTTTTAGGGACAGATATGTACCTTTTTGTTCTTATTTTTGTGTGGTGGAAGGGGGTCTGTGGGGGGTGGGGGGGTCTTACCTTGATGCATGCAGTGGATCGGCCACTGTGAGAACGGGCTACAGGGTTTGATGGACCATTGGTCTGACCCAGTAAAGCTATTATGTTCTTAAATCCATCCCTTATAACTTTGTATTCTAATGATTTGAGGGTAACTCACATTTACTTAAAGACATCAAAAATCCGTGTAACTGGCACGTTGGCTCACAGGCACGAGAGAAGCTGGGCAATGTTGCGTGGAGATTTGTGGGACTTTGGGGGCTTTTAAGTGTCTCATTATCTCTGGCTCTGGACAGGTTAATATATAATATTAGGTTTAACAGACACTAACCCTCATCACACTTTTATTCTGTCTTGGCATTCCATGGCAAATGTCCCTGTCAGTTTTGATTAAACGAACAGAGCTTTTCTGTCTTATGCTGAAATACAGCACTTTCACCTATCTAGGTTTTATCAAAGTTTCTGAGCAATTTTTAGTCTCCCTCGGCTGCTGGGGGGGGGATGGGTTTCACACCCATACATGGTAAGGGGAACAGGCCGCTTGCTTCGTCTGGGAGGTTCGGTCCACGTAACAGCTGTGAGCTTGGCTGACCCTTCACCAATCTCTGGTGCCTGAACAGAGTAGAAGGACCCCCTTCCCCCTACACTCACCGAGCGATGACTCCTCGCTAGGAAGCTAACCCTGGGTCATCGTTACAATTCCTAATTTATAATTAAATATCAGTACATCAGCTCTGCTTCTGTTGTGCACGCATGGCTGATGCATGCCTCATGCTTCACTGCCAGTGATGGAAATCACATCTGATGTCTTCCCTTATGGTTGTTTGGGAGGAGATGGTGCAAACGTCCACTGACCTCAGCCTGACTAGCAAAACAGGGGGGTCTATTTCTGTAACAGTTCAAAAGTTCCGTATCATTTTGCCTTTTCTTAGAGTGGAAGAGGGAGGAGGCACGACTGGCTAAGGATAGGACGTTTCCTGAAATCTGTCTGTCTATAGATAGATCCATAGATTCTTTTTTCTTTATCTTTATTGATTTTCAAACTTTGACAGTGCAATACAATTAATTGAACATAAAATACTGTATAAAACGCACTATTAATTACACAAGTAATACATAAAAATCATTTTCTCCCATCCTCTCAATTATTAATACAATAAGGCATATGATGTGATTACAGTATTATAATTAAGAAATTTAATCCCTCAAAATATACTCCCCCCCCCACACCCTGGATGTGTAAGGAAATCTAAGAAAAGAAGAGATATATGACCCTTATTGCGAGGTAACAAATGTAGTCAATGGGCTCCACACTTTATTAAATGAACTAGTAAACCCCATACATTCCGCATTCATTCTCTCGTATTTATAGGTGGAACATACATTTGCCCACCAAAATGTGTAATTTATTCTGTCGTGGCTCTTCCAGTTATGTGTGACCATTTGGATGGCTATTCCCGTCATGATCAAGAAAAGACGGCTACGTATTATTGATACATAGATTCCTAAATTACAAGCATTGTGAAAAATTGCAAGAGGACCTTGTGAGACTGGAAGACTGGGCGTCAAAATGGCATTTAATTTGATCATGTGCAAAGAGGAACCCGAACTACAGCTATGTGATGGCTGGGTCCTGTGTTAGGAGTCACTGCCCAGGAAAAGGATCTAGGTGTCATTGTTGAGGATACGTTGAAACCCTCAGCTCAATGTGTGGCGGCTGCTAAGAAAGCAAAGAGAATGTTAGGAATGATCAGGAAAAGAAAGATGAAAATGTTATAATGCCCTCGTACCGCACCTCGAATACTGTGTGGAGTTCTGGTCGCCGTATCTCAAAAAAGATATAGCGGAATTAGAAAAGGTACAGAGAAGGGCAACAAAAATGATAAAAGGTTTGGGGTAACATCCCTTTGAGGAGAGGCTACAGCGGCAAGGGCTCTCCAGCTTGCAGAAGAGACGGCTCAGGGGTGATATGAGAGAGGTCTATAAAATACTGCGTGGTGTGGAAAGGGTAGATGTGAATCGCTTGTTCACTCTTTCCAAAAATACTAGGACTAGGGGGCATGTGATGTAGTAGATTTAAAACAAACTGGAGAAAATATTTCTTCACACAGTGTGTAATTAAACTCTGGAATTCGTTGCTGGAGGAATTTCTGTTTCTTTTAAGCAGGTCTGCTTGTGAACCAACTTTTATTTTTATGGGGGTCCGCACCCTTGTGGCCAAGATGCCTTTCCATTGCTAGCCAGCAGTGGGCTTGAAAGAGAGTTTTCCATCGGGAGCACATCAGGCATCGGGCAGCCGGTCATGAATCTATCGACAAGGAAGGGCAAGGGTGACACTGAAGGCTGGCAGAGAAGAACAAAGCATTCATTCTTAAAGGGAACACATTTTTTTGCCACCCCCTCCCCCTTCCCCATCTTGACCTTCAGAGCCCTGAGAAAAGTACCTTGTGGTTCAGTTGCCACAGTGTGGAGCTCAGAGCTTTATCTGGAACTCTCCAATTAAGACCCCCGCCATGACTAGAAAAGCAGCAGTCGGCCCCTCGCTGGACTAATTAATTTTTCCTGCCTGAATAATTACAGCTCAGAAGACAGCGTGAAAGTCGAACAAATCAATTTGTGTTTTACTGAGGTTTCCATCAGACATGGAGCATGAAGCAAAAAAAACAACAACCCCAAAACACCCTTCCTCAAATAACTCTACTGAGCCATGAAGCCAAATGCGTGAAATCAGAGCTGTTGACTTAACTCCAGGTCATGGTGAGATTTGGGTCCAGCCCTGGTTTCCTAAATCCCACCCTTCATGTGGCACAAGAAGAGGACAGTCATCAAGCCATGTTAGAGGAAGATCTATATTCAAGGAGTTAAGCTAAGCCCGGGTGAATAATGAGGAAATTTCTTTAGTCCTGAGCAATAATGAGATGTAATAGAGAATATGTAATGGCCGTGCTGGGTCAGACTGAAGGTCCAGGCTGCTAGGCGCACCAGAGGAATTGTAGGGATTCCCTGGAGATCATTGAGAACCAAACTGCGAGCTCTAGGTGAGAGAGACCGAAGGTAGGGGTCCCAAATCTGCAAAAAGAGTGGGAGATTTGCGAACCTTCCAAACTTCAAACAAAAGCACCCTATGGAATTGGTTTCTCCCATTCTTTTATGTGAAAAAAAAAATATTTAACAATGTAACGGAAGTTCAAACATGCAACTTTTGCAGTCAGCTAATGAGCCCATGACATGAAAAAGTCAGCCACGCTCAACATTTTGGATCCTGCTACCTAGTCACCTTTTCCCAGAGATGATCATATATTATGACCTCTCCTTCTTGCTCTCACTTTATTTCCCTCATAGGAGCTCTCATATAAAACCAGCCTTTTGAAAGGATGTAAGTCTACAAAATTGGAACGTCAAGGGTGCTCCAAGAAGTCCCCGTATGAGTCACGACTCATTGCTTTTACCAGTTGACCATGCAATGTCTGGTCTCCTGTGTAGCATTTCATCTAAAGCTTGGAGCGATATGGGGACCAAAACTTTGCCAGGGTACACCTGGCGGGGCTTCCGCGTGTGCGGATCGCCGGACTTGATGGACCTAGGGTCTGTTCCAGAGATGGCGCTTCTTATGTTCTTATGTTATTAACTATGCTGTACACGGATGTGCTCTGGATTCTCATGATGGGGAGAGGCACTTCAAATGTCAGACTGATTTCTTTTTAGTTCATCGGACGAGTCTGCTGCTGGCAAGAACATGCTTTAGCTTCGCTCTTCAATGCTTGCCATGTACAACCAGTTGGATGGATTGATGAGGGTGTTGCTGAAGGAATAAATTGAATCTGATCTATTCTCGGGTCATGATCATTCTATGGAAGTTTCCCTTTTGTTGTTCTTGAATGCAGCTGACTCCGGGTCAGCAGAAGCTTCTTGCTTACAGAATTGTAGTTCCAAACGTTGAGCATTTGCTGAAACGTCCAAGAATTACTCATCTATCGCAGCTAGTTCCGAATGCTCCAGGCAGTTTTCAGATCCCTAGCACACATTGGCTGCCCTCTGCAATCATAACCACCCTACAAAAATTCTAGAAATTGGACTGCATGCTTTTAACCCTTTAATTGGCAGAGGGCGAAACGGCTGCTTAATGTATCTTGATGTTGAACGAGAGCAAGAGTGCCAAGTAAACAGGAATTTGAAGATGCAGATCTCCCATAAGAGTCATAGAAACGCTTGTTGCTTCTGAGCAATAATGCCAAATAAAGGACTATATATTAAATTTTGTTTTGTAGGTTATGGTGGATGCTGAAGGTTGTCATAGTAATGTGGAGGGGCTTGCAATTAAGCACATAAGCATTGCCTCTGCCGAGTCAGACCATACGTCCATCATGCCCAGCAGTCCACTCCCGCGGTGGCCCCCAAGGTCAATGACCTGCAGTGATCCATTACTCTACTACTCTTTTACTCTACAGCCTTTTGTATTGTATAGTAACCCTCTAATTGTACCCCTGGATCCATTTTTTCTTCAGGAACTCGTCCAATCCATTTTTGAATCCCAAAGTTGTACTCTGCTCTACCACCTCCTCTGGAAGCGCATTCCAGGTGTCCACAACCCTCTGTGTGAAGAAGAACTTCCTAGCATTTGTTCTGAACCTATCTCCCATCAATTTTTTTGAGTGCCCTCTAGTTTTTGATGCCCCCGCCAGTCTGAAGAATCTGTCCCTCTCCACCTTCACTACACCCTTCATGATCTTATAAGTTTCTATCATATTCCCTCTAAGTCTCCGCTTAATCGAAAACGTGCCTATGTCTGAGGTTGGACGTTTTGTGCAAGACATCCACAAACCCAGTAGGAAAAATGTCCATTTTATTTTTGAAAATGAGCTAGGTATAAGTTTTGGTCCTTAGGACGTCTACCTTTTTGCCCATTTTCAAAAAATAAAAAAAATTACGTCAGTTTTGTAGACGTACCCACCAACTACCTTGTCTGATCGCGGCAGAAGGAATCCCCATCAGCTGAGCCGGTTTCAGGAATTCCTGGCAGCTCAGCTGAAGGGGCTTCCCCCTACCAGGATCAGCTGAGTCGCGGAGCCCTACACCCCTCTCCCTGACATCACCGACATTCCCCACATCCGCCTGACATCCCCCACATCCTGGAGCCAATCTCTATGGCTCCTCCCACTGCATCCCAAGACACAAAAACAGAACAACAGCGGGAGAGATGTTCAGTCTCTCCCACTACCAAGTGAACCCCCCCCCCCCAACCCCTCTTCCCATACTTAGATGGCTGACCGGAGGGATGCCTACTCCCTCCAGCCGGCTGGCCCGCCTCTTCCAAAATAATAAATAATAATAAACAGTTTATATACCGCAGGACCGTGAAGTTGTATGCGGTTTACAGTGATTAAAAATGCTACAAATAGAGTAGAACTAACAAAGTTAAAAGCTAGTGATTAACAGCTCTAGAGATCAGTTATTATGGGAAAGATTGTACAAATCAACTGCCTAAGTACTTCAGATATGTTTTTATGTGTCTCCTGAATTCCCCATAAGTATTAGCAAGCGGAGGTAACAGCTCGGACGCTCATAGAAATTCTATGAGCGTCGGACCTGTTACCAAGGCGGCCAGTGCTAAAAATGCTAGCATGACTTAGTAAAGGAAGAGGTTGGAAGGTGAAAATTACTGCAGAATATTTATTTATTCAATTTTCAGTACCGTTCTCCCAGGGGAGCTCAGAATGGTTTACATGAATTTATTCAGGTATTCAAACATTTTTTCCTGACTGTCCCGGTGGGCTCACAATCTATGTAATGTACCTGGGGCAATGGGGGGGGGGATTAGGTGACAGAAGGTCACAAGGAGGAGTGTGGGTTGGAACCCTGAACCTCAGGGTGCTGAGGCTGTTGCTTTAACCACTAGAAATCAAAATGTAGGAAAAGTGAGCTGAGTGTAGGACAATCAAGCCATTGTGACATCACCGATGAGGTTGGCCCTTATTGGTGGAATGAGGCATTATGATGTCACAATACCAGCTCTGGTTATCAGAGGCTGAAGCTTTTCACACTATTTCTTCAATTCTGTTCTCCCAGGGGTGCTTAGAATGGATTACATGAAATGAATTTATTCAGGTACTCAAGCATTTTTCCCTGTCTGTCCTGGTGGGCTCACAATCTGTCTAGTGTACCTGAGGCAATGGGGGGATTAAGTGACTTGCCCAGGGTCACAAGGAGCAACGTGGGGTTGAACCCACAACCTCAGGGTGTTGAGGCACTCTCACAAGTTTCCCTTTATCCTTTCAAGAAATCTAATGGATGGTTCTAATCTGGTTTTCTGGGTTGGTTTGTTTTTCATTTATTGTTCTTTTTTGTTTTTTTCTGTTTGTGACATTTGCCACCAATAAATATGGCGGGACGTGTCGAAGTGGAAGATGATATTTTCTTTCTCAAGGGACCCTCGGCCACAAGAGGGCACCCGCTCAAACTCAGGGGCGGAAAATTTCATGGCGACACCAGAAAGTATTTCTTCACGGAGAGAGTGGTTGATCATTGGAACAAGCTTCCAGTGCAGGTGATCGAGGCAGACAGCGTGCCAGACTTTAAGAAGAAATGGGATACCCATGTGGGATCCCTACGAGGGTCAAGATAAGGAAATTGGGTCATTAGGGCATAGACAGGGGGTGGTAAGCAGAGTGGGCAGACTTGATGGGCTGTAGCCCTTTTCTGCAGTCATCTTCTATGTTTCTATATTATTTTTTGTGCTGGTGAATGCTTTTGTTTGTTTGTTGCAAACTTTGTGCATATCTCTAGTCCTGGGTTCTGTTCTTATTCCTGACCCACAACACAGTAATCCGATTGATTCTCGTCCGAATGGCCATATCTGAGTTCTAATTCTTGCCTGGTTTGATGTGTCATTTGTGCACCGTGAGATTTCCTCCGACTAGCTGTGCCTTATCACATCCCCATGGACTGACAATCATTACACAGCAACACCTCCTCATAGCACCCCCGGATTGCTAAATCTCCCCACAGATGCACAGTCATTATACATAGTGAAAATTCGCTCAATGACCCCTTGGCAAAGGCAGCCCTTGAGAGAAAATCATTAACTAGACCAAAGGGAATTGGAGATTTCCTTAAATTACAGATGCAGCTACAGCCCGGAAGCAAAGCAGGTTTTCTCCTAAAGAGAAAAGGAAAATTACTCACCTTACCGCTGAACACTTCAAATTCTACCTCTGAGAAGATTCATAAAACACGGCATTTCAAAATAAGAAAGGGGCTAGCTAGTACTCATACATAAAAATATAAACCTATGTCCTGGATTTCTGGATCATGGGTGACTATTACTAAGGTTACTATTTATTATTGCTTTAGTACTACCAGACACACGCAATGCTGTACATTAAACACGCAAGTGTCAGTCCCTGCTCAGAAAGCGAATCACAAAGGGAATGATGAGGCAGATAGGGTAGGGGATGTAAAATCTGGAGCCCTCTGTGTTCTTTTCCCTATGCTCTGTCCCTGCACAGCATCTCTTCTCTGTGTCCCTGTCTCTTCTCTAGCTTGTCTTCTCTCTCTTCCACTCCTCCTGTATCCCCCACCCTGGCCCAGTATCTCTCCTTTCCCTTTCTCTCTTTCCAGTGTCTAGCATCTCTTCCTCCCTCTTTCCAAGAAGTTCTTTCTCTCTAACTCTCTTTTTCCCCCAGTCTGGTCTCTTTTTCTCTCTCTTTCATTCCTCCTGCCCCCCCCCTGGTTTCAGCATCTCTTCCTCTTCCCCATTCTGATCTCCCATTGCAAATCCAGTATATCTCCCTCTTCCTCTGTTCCTTGCTCTCCCCAACAAGTTCAGAATCCTTCCCTCTAGCTTCCTCTTCTCTTCCTTTCTCCCCCTCTTCCAATATCCTCCAAATTGCCATTCTATTGCCAGCAATAGTAGCAATTAAGACAGGTTGCTTCAGGAGGGCCCTGGGCCTTCCTTCTGCTACATCCTGCCCAAGAGGAAAACAGAAGTTGCTTCAGAGGAGACGGCAGAGGGAAGGTTCCGGGGCCAGATAGAGGTAGCCTGTCTTCGTTGCTGCCACTGCCAGTTTAGATGATTGTAGGAACGGCGAAGAGGGGAAGGACGGGAGTGATGCTGGACTTGTGGAGGGGGCAAAGGAGGAGCAGAGGGAGAGAGAGAAAGATTGGACTTGAAACTGGGCATCTAGGCCCCCTTTATGCCAGGGCCTGGGACAGCTACCTCTTTTGCCCATTGGATGGGGCTGTACCTGCTGTGCAGTGCAGGTTACTTTCTCCAGAATTCATGGATGTCCAGATGTTTTGTGCCAAAGTTGCTCTAAGTTTGGTTTCCTTTCTCCTGCTCTTTTGGGATTAAAATGTGCATATCCCACTTCTTTGAATTTTGGCATTGTTGCGACATTCACCATCACTTTCAGGAGCAAATTCCAAGCATCCAGCGGTCTTTTCTGTGAAAAAATATTTGCTGATGTTGCTTTTGACTCTTCTTCCCTCCAGCTTCATATCACGTCTTCGAGTCCGAGGCGCTTCTTCTCATGTGGAAAGGCATGAAACTCAGTCTGATGTCCCTGACTATAATGTATGAGCATCGACTGACCGTGAAATATTTTTTGTCGTTTTCTGTGCCGTGTTACAGAGAGTCGATCATCACTCTTCTGATTTTGGAGCCAACAATAGCAAAAAAAAAGTAACAGTTTCTTGGATCTGGATGGGAACCACAGAATTCTGAAATACTGCAATCCTTTTTAAGTGAGAAAAGCCAGGAAAAGTGGACCATCCAGCAAAGCTAAGCTGTTCTTTTTCTTTAGAAATAGTCTTTATTTTTGCATTCCTGCTTGCAAAAAAGAAAAAAGAGAAACTCATTTTCAGCGTTCACGAGCCATCGAAATGTCATCATAACGTATCAAACATTAGGGTCTCTCTGGAATTTAATGATTAATTAACAACAATAACCCCTGCTCATTTTTCCTTTCCTCCCCCTCCTCCCATCCACCTACTGCCAGTGGGATACTGGGAAAAAAGTATGTAGGCAAAGCACATGGAGAAAAGAGACCCAGTTCTATACGGCATCGTATATCAGGTTATTAATAACACTTGTCATCTGTGTAGCACTAATGGACATATTTATTTATTTACGGCGTTTGATATACAGTCATTCTAGCTCAGCAGACTCATTAAAATGGTTTACAATGGTTCAGTTCTAAAACTTATAGTATCAATCAACTACACAAAATATATAAAATTTAAAAAGTACAATAGGACCATTTTCCTTTGTCAAAATAGCCAATAATAGTACAGTGGTGCCTCACACAACGAACTTAATTGGTTCCAGGAGCAAGTTTGTTATGCGAAAAGTTCGTTATGTGAAACGCGTTTTCCCATAACAATACATGTTAAAAAAAATAATTCGTTCTGCAGCATAAAATATGCTAAGATGACATAAAAAAAGATAAATTTGTCAAAATGGTGAAAATGGTGGTCTTGCTGAGGCCAAACTCTTTGACGAGGTCACACTGTTTGACCCCACATTCACTCCTTCTAATTATTTCCCGTTTCATTTCAACAGAAATCACCTTCCTGCTTTTTTTAGAAGCCATGATATATAAAAAATATTGAGTTTATCTTAAAAGGACGACTGTATACAGTGAGAGAGGGCAGTTAAGCGCAGTGACTAACGACTGCCTGCAGTGCCTGCGCGGAAGGATGCAATACATCGGCAGCTCGGGCGACTTCGTTGTGTGAAACGAAGTTCGTTGTGTGAAACAAAGTTCGTTGTGTGAATCAAGACATGAAGTTCGTTGTGTGCAGCGTTCGTTGTGTGAGGCGTTCGTTATGCGAGGCACCACTGTATAAATATATAAACCCTCCCAACTAGCATAAGCACTAGAGTCATATTAACAGTCGTTGCATCTGGGGAAGCTGAGACCTTGGAAAGGCAAGGGAGAAAGCATAAGTTTTCAATCCTTCTTGAAACAAAGTCCATTTATTTCCAGTCGGAGATGGTTTGGGAAGGCAGCTGCAAAGAAGAAAACGGAATTACTAGTATTCAGATGTGATGCATCCCTGTTCTACAGGGTTTACAATCCAAGGCAGTGCTCTTCAATGCAAGGTCCAGGGGACAATGGTGGCCCCTGGAGACCTGTTTGGCGAACCTCATTGCTACTCTGCCTCTCTACCCAGGCTCAGGATAGAAAGGGGAAAGTAGATGGGAGCAGCAGCCCACGCTTGAAGGACACAGAATTAGCTACAAAATTTTACTTTTAGCACTCACAACTAAACTGAATAATCAACCTGATTTTATTAATAGACTTTTAATCCCGTATAGCACTCCAAAATCTCTCCGTTCAGCTTCCCAAAATCTCTTAGTTATACCTTAGTTATATAAAAATGCTGGGGCTGTTCTCCCTGGAGAAGAGGAGACTTAGAGGGGACATGATAGAAACCTTCAAAATCCTTAAGGGCATAGAGAAAGTGAATAAGGACAGATTTTTCAAACTGTGGGGAGCCACAAGCACTAGGGGTCACTCGGAGAAACTGAAAGGGGACAGGTTTAGAACAAATGCTAGGAAGTTCTTTTTTACCCAGAGGGTGGTGGACACATGGAACGCGCTTCCAGAGAATGTGATAGGCCAGAACTCTGTACAGGGGTTCAAGGAGGGTTTGGATAGGTTCCTGGAGGATAAGGAGATGGAGGGGTACAGATATAACTTGAGGTAGGTTATAGAAATAGGCAGAAACCACTTCACAGGTCGCAGACCTGATGGGCCGCCGCGGGAGCGGACCGCTGGGCGAGATGGACCTCGGTCTGACCCAGTGGAGGCAACTTCTTATGTTCTTATGTTCTTCCTTAAAATTGATTAATACGTTGCGCTCCAATAACTTTGCTGTTACTACCCCTAATCTGTGGAATTCATTACCGATCCATCTGCGCTACGAATCTGATATAAAACAATTTAAAACTAAATTAAAAACATTTTTATTCCAAGATGCTTTTGGATAACAATTGCCTTTTTAAGGGCTAAATTTAAAATTTAAATTTATATTTCCGCTACTTTTTACCCAACCGATTGTTTTATCCTTTTATGTCTCGCCTTTTCTATATTAATTGTAGTTCATCCCTACTATCCCATTGTTGTGTAGTCTATATGTATCTGACTTTTATCCATTATCCCGATTTTATAGTTTCTATGTAAGTTATTTGTTTTTATGTAATTTTATATTGTTAACCGCTTAGAAACCAGAATAAGCGGTCTAAAAAATATTTTAATAAACTTGAAACTTGAAACTTGACAAGGCATCATTTCTCAATAGACAAGAGAATATGAAGTTTGTTCAAAAGGTTCCAGGACAGTTTGAATTGCACGCCAATGGGAAATTCTTTTGAGACATGCTAGGTGGCACTGAAACGTCATGAGTAGCCTCCTTTTTTCCATTTGTTGATATCTGTTTTCAACTTTGAGCTACAGCAGTTTTTGCGAAAGTGATTTTTCGAGATCGGCTATTTTTCATCATGTACAACCTCAATGAGCAGCGCGCTACAGCGTGAAGTTCTGTTTTAAATTGGGCAAGACCGCTACAGAAACTTATGAAATGTTGAAAGTGGCTTATGGGGAACATGTCATGAGTCGTGGAAGGTGTTTTGAATAGTATTCACGCTTCAAAGATGGTCGTGAATCAGTGGAAGACAATTCATTAACTAGAAGACCATCAATATCAACTGATGCTGATCACGTTGATCAAGTGAGGGTTCTCGTGCACGCTAATTAGTGATTAACTGTTAGAGAATTGGCAGAGGAATTCAACATCTCCATTGATTCATGCCACAACATTCTAACAGAGAAGTTGGAGGTCTCTGGTTGCGGCAAAGTGTGTTCCATAGTTGATGACCAACAACTAGAAGAACAACCACGTCATGATCAGTCAGAATTTTCTTGAGCAGGCAAATGAAGATGAAACATTTTTATGTTATGTTATGTCATAGGAGGCCAGCGTGGCTTTTATGTTGCAGTTCAGGACATTTGTAAAGCATGTTTCTCATTTCCTGGTTTCATGACATAAACAAAGGGATCCTTTTACAAAGGTGCGCTAGCGTTTTTAGCGCACGCACTGGATTAACACACGCTATAGTGCGCGCTAGCCGCAAAACTACCGCGCGTTAAGGCCCTAACGCACCCAGGGCAGGATTAACCAATAGGCCAAGTAGGCACGTGCCTAGGGCCCGAAATGGTCAGGGGAGCCCGATGAAGGAGGGCATCAACATTGTTTTTTTCCTCCAGCATCGATCGGCAACGCGGACCCCCTTCCCCCCCCCCCTCCCGATTGGCAATGCGGCCCCCCCATCGACAGAAAGTACGACAAGCAAGCAACGCGGGTAAGAAAGGCAACGGGAACCGTAATTTTGCAAGCGGTGCTGCTTGCCCAAAGCTTCCCTCTGACACAGCTTCCTGTTTCCGCCTGGGCGCATGGTGGGGTGGGGGGGGGGCAGGGGGCCCAGTGTACTTGTGTGCCTAGGGGCCCTCGCCGAATTAATCCTGCCCTGAACGCACCTATGTAAAAGGAGCCCAAAGTGTAAGATTGCAAAATAAATAAAGGAAAGGAGCAGCACGGAAAACCAGAAAACACCACAACAGAAATGCAGCTTGCCTCTCCCTCCCTTCCCTCCCTCCACTGCTCTCTAGATGGGTAGTAATAATTCTGTATTAATGCTTGTGCTCTTATTTAATGAGACTCCCAATTACGTTGCCTGGCTTCAGCTTGATGCTTATTAGCACATCATATCCCAGCAGGCTATGTAGGGCTGCAGTGCGTGGAGGTGTCTGTCTATCTGTATGCCCACGTGTGTACCATGTCACACACACACCGCTGTCCTCGTCCCCCTCACAGAGCTGATAAAAGGTTAAGTTGCGATCGCATTCGCAGCACCTGCCCCCCATCTCCAAAGCCCCTCCTGTGCGCGAGTCAAGGTGAATAACGAGCAGGTCCCTGAAGCCTGGGGGAAGCAGGCCTCGGAGATGGTTGCTATGGGAACCAAATGGCTTAGGGTGGATAATATTGAATGATGCATCGCATTCAAGCCTCACAGCACCGAGGCAGGCCAAGCCCAGGAACGTTATGAGAAATTCAGGCTAAGCCAACGAGGAAATTGAAATAAAACAATTTGATTATTTTATGTTTTAACCTTCCTTGCAGCCTATCTGTCCATCCATCCACTAAGCCACTCCTTCTGTCTCGTTTCCGAAATGGCTCCTAAGGGAGCTCGTGGGGCAACCGCGGCTCTAACATCCCTTGCAAAGGTTCCTTTGATTCTTTTCTGAATATAACAAGAGAATCCAGAGCAAAGAAAGTCCTGTGGAGGGCTTTGATATGCAGACTTTGAAAGGGGGTAGAAGATGAGAATGAAGGCAGGGGTCTCCCAGGGGAATCGAGTAGACATTTCATCATCAGCAAAGCGAATCCATGATCAGAAGAGTCCCGCATTCCTAGAGGCCTCTTGTTCTAAATAAGCAGCACGGTACCGTTTCTTCTGTTCTCTGACCCTCTTACAGCGAACTCTGCGGCTGAAAATTTCCAGGTCCACGTTCCTTTCACTGTATCTGATGGAGCTGGACTCCTGTCGTAAAGATTAATCCCCACGTGTTAATGAACTCAAGAAGCCAGACAGGTAGAAAGCTCCCTTAGGATCTCCAGCACTAAAATATCGTGTTTTCCATTCAGAAAATGGGGCAATAATTTGTACATTAACAGTGGGATGCTATATGTAGAATAGTTTGTAATAAGAACAGAAGAACTGCCATATTGGGACAGACTAAAGGTCCATCAAGTCCAGTATCCTGTTTCCAACAGTGGCCAACAGATTTTAAGCTGCTTATCCTAGGAATAAGCAGTGGATTTCCCCCCACCATCTCAATAATGGCCTATGGACTTCTCTTGTAGGAAATTAGCCAAACCTTTTTTAAACCCCGCTAAGCTAACTGATTTCTCCACATTCTCTGGCAACGAATTCCAGAGTTTAATTACACGTTATGTGATGAAATATTTTCTCTGGTTTGTTTTAAATCTACTACTTAGTTGCTTCATCTCATGTCCCCTAGTCCTAGTATTTATGAAAAGAGTGAACAAGCGATTCACATCTATCCTTTCCACTCCACTCAGTATTTTATAGACCTCTATCATATCACCCCTGAGCCACCTCATCTCCAAGCTTAAGAGCCCTAGCTGCTTTAGCCTTTCTTCATAGGAAAGTTGTCCCATCCCTTTTATCATTTTTGTCGCCCTTTTCTAATTCTGCTATATCTTTTTGGGAGATACAGTGACCAGAACTGCACAGAGAATGCGAGGTGCGGCTGTACCATAGAGTGATACAAGGGCATTATAACATTTTCATCTTTGTTTTCCATTCCTGTCCTGATAATTCCTAACATTCTATTGCTTTCATAGCTGCCTCAATGCTGACACCTGGATCTTTTCCCTGGGTGGTGCCTCCCGGCAATTCTGGGATCTGCACCCAACTTTGGGCGAGAGGATTTATACCAACTGAACAGATCCCCAAAACTTTGTACAACTGCACACCTCTCAAGTTAGGGTTGCCAGATCTTCCTAGACCCGCTCCCCAGGTCTGCCCAGTGTCTGAGCTGTTACCACCGCGGCTGGCACTAAAAACGCTAGTGCAGGTTTGTAAATGAGGGGGTTAATCCTTACAGAAAAAATAAGGACATCTTATTTTATATATATATATAAAAAAAAGAAACTCTGACAAATAGATGGCAATCAACTACTTGTAATTGATGTTAATTGCACTTAATTGGAGGGTAGATGCCACGTCCCACCAGACAGGAAAGAGGAAGTGACACCAGCAGCAAAAACCAAAATGCAGGGAAGCATGAAAGGATAAGGTGGAGAGGGGAAAGATATTGAATGGGTGTAACCCCCCCCCAAAAAAAAAAAAAAAAAACCCTTGATTTTTAAAAATATCTTCATGGGGGGGGGGGGAGTGTTTCGTTGGAAGGGCTCATCCAAAATATCGGGTCTGGCTACACCACTGCTGTGAAATGTTCCTGGCTGCTCTGTAAATCAGGAGAGTGGTGCAAGGGCTCCCCCCCAGGGATGCACAGGAACTGCTAATGAAGGTCCTAGTCTTAATCACTGCTCTAAACACACACACACACACACCCCCCTGCAGATTCAAAGGTTTTCTTCAAGTCTATTTCCTGGGATCTGAATGGGCACTAGGAGTTGGAGGAGCACTGTTAATTCATTGAAAAGGCCAAAAGCAGCCATTGAAATCTTTTCTCTCTATTTATTTGGAGTTAGGTCACCCTTTTTTCACTAGTAGTTCAATGTGAAATTCCTGTTGCACCTCAGTGCATTTCCCTGTCCCTGGAGAGCTCACGGTCTAAGTCTGTACCTAGGGCAATGGAGGATTAAGTGACTTGTCCAGGGTCACAGGGAGCAATGTGGTATTTGAATCTACAGCCTCAGGGTACTAAGGCTGTATCTGTAACCACTGCACCACACTCTCCTCCAATCCAATATCAGAAGTGAGCCAAGTATAGAACAGTGAAGCCATTGTGACGTCACAGATGAGGTTTGCTCTTATTGGTGGAATGAGGCATTATGACATCAGGGAAAGGGGTTGGGACTTGGATACCTACTTTATGTCATTTTTACAACCACATTCAAAGCAGTTTACATACAGGTACTTCACGCATTTTCCCTATCTGTCACAATCTATCTAATGTACCAGGGGCAGTGGAAGATTAAGTGACTTGCCTAGGGTCACAGGGAGTATCAGGGGATTTGAACCCACAACCTTAGGGTGCTAAGGCTGTAGCTCTGTCCACTGCACCACACTCTCCTCTGTACAGGCTCAAATGTCCAGAATACAGCTTCTTCTAGAATTATCCCCCATAATGCTGAAACTTCATGGATAGAGTCAAATTCTGCCCTGGAAGTGGGTAAAACTAGTGTATACGGCTCATAAATGACTTTAAAAATGGTCTCCTGCTTACTAGATGTCCAAGTTCAAATGTATTTGATATACTGCCAATATAAAACCAAGGTTAAAATCGAAACAATTTTCAATATAATAAAAATATAAAAGACAGTGAACTCATACAAGAACTACAAACATCTCCGAAACATAAGGAAAAGAGATATGGATTGATTTCAATCAAATCTAGGGTACGGGAAAAGGAAAAAAAAACATACAGGGTAAAAATATGGAGGGGCATAATCAAAACATACGTCTAAGTTCGATTTGGGTGCTTGGTGCTAGATGACCAAAGTCGGCAGTGGGAAAATGCCGAAATTTAGGCACTGGTTATAGGATTTCCCTCAAAATGCCTGAGAAAAGTAAGCTTTTCTGTATGAAGGTAAAACGGTAGAGAATTCCAGAGTGTAGGAGCCATAACAGAAAAAGAGGAATTCCTGTGAACATTGAGAAATAATTGCCTGAATGAAGGAACAATCAACAAATGTTGATGTGATGATCGGAGCGTTCTCTGTGGAGAATATTGAACTAGAAAGCTAAACAAGAAGGAAGAAAGACGATAAAATCTGATGAGAAAGAGTATTATATTTAAAAGGAATCCGATACGAAACAGGAAGGATTTGGCTCAGCTTTTAAAAGAGGTGAAACAAGATCAAATTTTGAATGGCGATAAAATAGTCTCGCTGCAGTATTTTGGACTAATCGTAACCGATATAAATGAAAATGAAAGTTGAGTTGCAATAGTCAAGTTTCGATAAAACCATAGAATGTCTAAGAAGATGAAGAGAGCTTTATTGAAGAAATGAACGAATGGATCAAAGATGGCAGAGAGCAAAAAAAGGAAGAAACCACCTTTGAAATATGAGAATGAAAGTTTAAAGTATTATCTTACAGGGGTCTCAAAGTCCCTTCTTGAGGGCCGCAATCCAGTCAGGTTTTCAGGATTTCCCCAATGAATATGCATGAGATCTATTTGCATGCACTGCTTTCATTGTATGCTAATAGATCTCATGCATATTCATTGGGGAAATCCTGAAAACCCGACTGGATTGCGGCCCTCAAGAAGGGACTTTGAGATCCCTGCATCGACTCCTAGAATTTTAGTTGTAGAGGAGGCAGAGAATTCCTGGTTCTGTTTGTATGACACAATCACTTCCTGAAGGTGGCAGTGTAGGATTAATCTTTCTCAGCAGCGCTTGAAAGACCTGGGAGCCAAGTGAATAAAATCCGGAAGCCCCTCCTCTTCAGTGTTATATTAGTTGCCAGGAGCCTGGCTGCAAATTCAGGGCTGCCTCGCAATCCAGTTCCAGAATGGGGATTTTAAAACCGATCTAGGCTTTCTGACAACCCTACCACCCTGATGCATCATGGGAGCTGCAAATCCCATACTGCTTTGAGATGCGAGTTTGAAACTAGAGCTGGTCACAAGGTCTCCTTCCTTGAAATGGGCAGCTCTTGTGAATTTCAAGTGCTCTGTTTTTATGTAGGATCATCAGCTCATCTCCTCTTGGTTTTGCCCCATTTATATATATATAAAAGGTAGGGTTACCAGATGTCCATGAAAACCCGGACATGGACGGCCTTTCCAAAACCCGGTAGTTTGTCTGGATTTTGGAAAGCCCTGATGAGCTCCGGCCGCATCTGGAGGGCCTCTGAGCACGTACAGATGACACCACACACATCCACTCATGCTCCAGTCTTCCAGACGCGGGCGAAGCTCGTCAGAGAAGAGAGGAGGATTTCTGGGAGCGGAACTGGGGGCAGAACAGGGCAGGGCTGGAGGTGGGCCTTGACAGGCCGGAGGTGGAACAGGGTGAGGCCATTCGTCTGGGCCTTTGCAGCCCAAAATATGGTAACCCTATAGAGCAGGGATCTCAAAGTCCCTCCTTGAGGGCCGCAATCCAGTCGGGTTTTCAGGATTTCCCCAATGAATGTGCATTGAAAGCAGTGCATGCACATAGATCTCATGCATATTCATTGGGGAAATCCTGAAAACCCAACTGGATTGCGGCCCTCAAGGAGGGACTCTGAGACCCTTGCTGTAGAGTATATAAGGGAAGACAGAGGGACTTTAAACACTTGCAAGATCCTACACAGGCCAAGCAAGCCTTGTCCAGTTGAGGAGGCAGAATCAAAAGTAACCTAGGAAAATATTTCTCTAAAGGAAAGAGTGGTGGATGCCTGGAACGCCCTCCTGAGTGAGGTGGTGGAGGTGAAAAGGAACTGAAATTCAGGAAGCAGTGGGATAAACACGGAGGATCCCTAAAGAGCAAGAGGATGGAAACTGAGAAGGGAGAAATTCAACTGAACACAGCAGAGAAATGACCATAGGGAAAGTTACCTGTTCTGTGCAGTAGATTTTCACCCCCACCCCCAACCCAAAAGCCCTGACAACTCTACTGGGCGGACTGAATGGACCATATCAGTTTCTATTTGCTGCAATTTGCTGTGTTTTGTTTTCATAAGGAATTCAGAACTAGAAGGCCGTAATTGCAAACGCTGCAGATCCAAATGTGGTTTGGGCTGGCGGTCCCATTTTCTGAGCTGTGCTGGGACTCATTTCTAGTTCAGTCCTGGTTTTATGGCAATTACATTCCAACACCTGCGAGTGGGGAAAGCAGACTACAGATCCCACAATGCACAGGGGGAATCTTTTCTTGAGATGTTTGTTTAAACTCTTTATATACAACAGGCATAACTTATGCGCAGATCTGCCACACAGGTTAGGCACCCTGCAATAAATGTACTCTTAGAGGGAAGGGGCACATGGTGCATGTGAATTGTCAGGCATCTATTCTGAGTCAGTTTTATAAAGACTGAAGTTAGTAGATACCTTACACTTCCTTCTCTCACTGAACAAAGTACAGCCCTATCCTTGTTACCTCAGGAAAGTAGACAAGGCAGATGGCTTGAGTTTCAAGGGCAAGCTGTTTCAGGCAAAATATACTTTCTCCTACAAACCTACTTAACCTCCCGACCCCTCTTATAGATTTGGGCTCCAGGCAGACCTTTCTTCAACACCAGACTTAGGTCTGTCTCCTTTTACTAAGCCGTGGGAGTGAGTGCCACGCAGCAAATGATCGGACGTACATTCAGTCCAGAGGAAGGCTTCTAAAATGGTGCGTGGTCTTCATCATAAGGCGTAAGTGGACAGACTTAAAGTTCTCAATCTGTATACTTTAGAAGAAAGGCAGGAGAGGGGAGATATGATAGAGATGTTTAAATCAAAAAATTCAGAAGTTATATATATTACTTGCCAGAGGTGGGCTAAACACTCCCGATAAGCATTTCACATAAACGGTGGAGAAAAAGCCTCAAAATTCAAATTAAGAGCAGTCCACAATCAAAACTTGATAAACATTCGATACTGCTTCATTTCTTATCATAGGCAAAAAACTCCACCACCACTGAAATGAATTTATCAAACGGTGAAAAAAACCCATCACTGTGCACAGGAAAAGAAAAAAAAAACAAAACAGTTTACTTAGCTTTGGAAACATGGTTGAGAACACGCCATAGATGAAAACGTCTGGCCAGAGAAAATATTGTTGGCGCTCACTAGATGAACCTTTCACAAACCACGTCCTCTTTTAAATTCCCAACAAGTCCTTGTTTCGCCTCACACCAGGCTGCGTCAGGGAATATAATGCAGCTCAAAACTCTGTTCTCATTCCGTGCACTTCGGCACTAGAATGGCCGTTGCGGAAGCCAAAAAATTACACTTCCGGGAGAACTTCCCTATAACAGTAAGGATTGATACAAGGCTCGCGAAGGCTCACAGAGAATCTTTCCTTTATCTTTTCTTTTACTTTTTCTTGATGTATTAGTACCCTGCCCCCCCCCCCCTGTTTTGTGGGCTTAAAAAGGATTTATGTATGATGAAATTATGTACTTGGATTGTAGATTTCTCTTTTTTTCCTGATATTAATGGATAATGTATTATTCAAATTATAATTTAAAAAAAAACAAACAAACAAACCCCCCCCCCAAAAAAAAAAGAAACAACATCAATTGACTTCTCACACAAACAAGATAAGTGATCACTTTTTTGGAAATTTTACCATTATTTTGGATGTGTTGAATATCTAGTATATGACATACGTTTTGGAACTTTGAAGAAAAGTGTGATGATGGTCCCAACTTGTTTCCCTAACGGTTCGTTCCTGCTGGAAATATTTTGATACTGAACACTTTTCACTATTTAATACTAAATTATCAGAAGTTTATTATTCGATAGGCTATGTATTTTTGAGCCTTCAAGTACCTCCAAGACATCTTCCTTAATCTGTTTGAGGTAAAGGTCAAAGCCGGTGTCTTCGTTGGACCACAGATAAAGAAGATCCTGGAGTTCAAGGAATTTCCCAAGAAACTAACTAGGAAGGAGAAAGTGGCTTGGACCAGCTTTGTCGCAGTGGTTCAGGACTTCCTGGCCAATCCATAAGGCTGAAAAGTATGTGGAGTTGGTTGAGGATCTGGTGAAGAATTACAGTAAACTGGGCTGCAGGATGTCTCTGAAAGTCCATGTCCTTGATGCTCCCCTTTTGATATTGAAGGAGAACATGGAAGCATCCTGAGAGGAGCAAGTTGAGCACTTCCACCAGGATATACTGGACTTCAAACATCACTACCAAAGGCTATATAATGAGAGTATGACGGGAGACTACATCTGGGGGTGGATTTGTGAAAGTGACTTACAATATAATCCCAAATCTCAATAAACTACTGACTTCTAAATCTTCTGTGGTCATCTTTGAATAAGTTCAATATAAATACATTAGTTGTGATTCATATGTTGCTTTTTATGACTTTATTACATTACATTAGTGATTTCTATTCCGCCGTTACCTTGCGGTTCAAGGCGAATTACATAAATGATCTATCTGGCCATTTCCAGAGGAATTATAGAATAGATAGATTGGTTCAAAGAGATGAGGTAGTTCTTGTGGCGTTAGGTTGTTTTAGAGAGTAGAGATGGCATTAGGTTGGTTTCGGTTGTTGGGTATCAGGGTTTTTTAAAATAGTATGGTTTTTATTTCTTTTCTGATTGTTCTGTAGTCTGGGGTAGTTATCAACAAAGTAGAGAGTTGGTGGTCTAATCTCGCTGCTTGTGTGGCCAGGAGGCCATTGTACAGTTTTTTCTATTTGACTTCTCTGATTGGGGGGTATGTGAATAATAATAATAATTATAATTTTATTCTTCTATACCGCCACAATCTTGCGACTTCTAGGCGGTTTACAATCAAGAGTGCTGGACATTCAGCGAAATACAATAAGTAGATATTCAGAGGAAATACAGAGATCAGAGACCTCAGGAGGCAATAGTATAGAAATACAATTTGCTGAGCGAAAATGTAATATGTACATTTTAGTAGGTAATGTCCGACAGGACCTGTTGGGGATAAATAACAACGTAAAGTTACGATAAGATGAAGATAACAGATTATATTTATAACAGTGCTGTAAGTTCAGGTGGAATAGGGAGGGGGGAGGGAGAGGGAAAGCGGGTCAATTGTTTAGGTATTTCTGGAACAGGTATGTTTTTAGGCGTTTCCTGAATTCCCCGTATGTAGTGGGCGAAAGCAGTTGGTCTAGGTCTTTGCCCCATAGGACTGCTTGGTGAGAGAGAAGGTGTTCGTGATGTTTTTTTCATTTTGCAGCCTCTAACTGGAGGGGAAATGAGTTTTGGGTGTGTGTTTCTCTTGAGTTTGTTATTAGAAAACGCGAAAAGGTCCGTTATGTACCTGGGGGTCAGGCCGTATAGTACTTTGAAGCAGAGGCAGGCAAATTTAAACCTTACTCGGGCTTCCATTGGTAGCCAGTGCAGCTGCCGATAGTAGGGTGTCACGTGGTCGAATTTCTTCAGCCCGAAGATAAGTCTGACCGCAGCATTTTGCGTTATTTGGAGACGTCTCATATTCTTTTGAATGGAGCATGGGTTCTACTTTGTCTGGTTGAGGTGGTTCGGATTAGGCGGTTGCCTAGGTAAGTTGGGCTGTTGCCGTTTACGGTTTTAAATAGAAGACAGTAGAACTTGAATTGTATTCTTGCTTGACAATAAATTATCATACCATGACCACATAAGTAATGTTGTTAAATCTACTTTTTTCAGACTACGTCAAATTCGTTCAGTTTCTAAATTCTTATGTTCAAAATCTCTCAACATTCTGATTCATTCTTTAGTCATCTCTAAACTCGATTACTGTAATGCTTTATTCAAAGGTTTATCTCATAAAGAAATTAGACGTCTTCAAATTGTGCAGAATGCCGCCATTAAAATAATTCACAATGCAAAAAAATTTGACCACGTCACACCCTTACTTAAAGAATCTCATTGGCTTCCTGTGGCACACCGCATTTTATTTAAGATATGCTTACTCACGTTTAAAACTATTATTTCTCAAACTCCTGCTTTTATCCATAGAGTCTTAATCCCTTATACCATTTCTAGAACATTAAGATCACAGGATCAACATCTATTAACCATTCCCTCGTTAAAAATCATTAATACAAGACGTCTCACTATTTTTTCGGTGACAGCCCCTCAATCCTGGAATGATCTCCCAATATATATAAGAGAAGAAAAGAACCTCGAAAAATTTAAGATTAAGCTCAAAAGTTTCCTTTTTAATGATGCTTTTAGTGAATAGTGATCTTTTATTATTTTTATCTATTTTTTTTATTGTTTTTCTCCCCCCCTTATGTTTTTACCTTTGTATCTTGAATTTAATATAGAATGTAACCATTAATGAATTTCCCCATTGTTTCGATATAATTAGTACCAACTTAATTTTTTTAATTGTGTTTGTTTTTTGTAATATTGTCCATTTATATAATATTTTACCTATGTTTATATAATATTTTACCTTTGTTTGTAACTATTTGTTTTATCTTGTACATCGCCTTGAATGTAGAGTAGGCGATTAATCAAATCATTTAATAAACTTGGAAACTTGAAACTTGGAATTGGTAGCCAGTGCGAGTGGAGGTACGCTTCGGTGATGTGGTCATGTTTCCTCAGTGAGTAGATGAGTCTCGGGGCTGTGTTCTGAAAAGATGCAAATTCAGTGTTTTCACTTTTTAAATAGGTAAATCGCAAAATATGACCATCCTGGTCACAAAAGCAAACTTTTTAATGGAAATAACTTTTTAGGCATGAGCAGTTAAGAAATTACACTTATGGCCCAGGAAGAAAAATTGTGTTACAAACCGGTAGTTTGTTCATTGTGAAAATCCTGAAAAGCTGGCTGGATTGTGGACCTCGAGACCTGGATTTTGTCTACATAAAAATGCTTTTGGAAAGTTGTCCTTACTGAGTGGGAATAAAAGCATGCAAGTTGTTTCACCAGGTGCCTATTTTTTTTTAACCCCCCCACTGGTTTATAAATCCTAATAAATCAATAGATAGGACAGGAGAAGAGAAGTGGCCTGTGGTGATTTCATTACAAATGTTCTCTGTCATGGACTATCCATTACATTAGGGATTTCTATTCCGCCGCCACCTTGCGGTTCAAGGCGGATTACAAAAGAATTATCGAGGATATGTTACAAAAGATATTACAGAAGGTATCTGGTCATTTTCAAGGAGAGTAAGAATGAGTATGGCTGGTTGTTTTGGGTGGGGGGGCTTTAGTGAGAGGCAGGATTTGAAACTTGCGGTGTTCTTTTTCAGGGATTTCTTGAAGAGTATGGTCTTTATTTTTTTTCTAAATATTTTGTAGTTTGGGGATGCCGTCAGTAGATTGGCGACTTGGTTGTCCAGTTTGGCTGCTTGGGTGGCTAGGAGGCCATCATATAGTTTTTTTTCCATTTAACCTCCTTGATTGGTGGGTGCGTTTTCCTATGTCTGGTTGAGGTGTTGTGGATGAGGCGGTTGTTCAGGTAGTTTGGGCTGTCTCAGTATAACATCTTAAATAGCAGACAGTAGAATTTAAATTGTATTCTTGCTGGTATTGGAAGCCAATGCGATTTGAGATATGCTTCTGTAATGTGGTCATGGTTCTTCAATGAGTAGATGAGTCTCCATCTGCTGCGAAGTATATACAGTTTCTGTAGGTGATTTTAATACCTTGGCAGAGTTCCCACATGGAGTTTGGGACCACATTTAGGCCATAGATACATCATTTCTCTTTACCTCCAAAGAGCCACACAGTTATATTTGGCTGTTGTCAGAGGGTCGTGACCATAAAACGATTCCTAAGTACTGACCTATGATGCACATTCTCATAGGATGAGATATGAATTGCAGGGAATTTATGGTCAGATGGCTTCTCTGTCTATTTTATTATAGATATTCTTTTATTGAACTGATTTATGATTGCACTCAAACCTTTTTTATGGCTGGAGAATATCAAATATAAGAAAATCACGTGGGGACTTTTCCTTTGAAAATGAGCTATTATACCTGCAGACCTGTAAATTATATTCTGCCTCTTTATTGCCTATCGAGACATGTGAACTGCAGATGGACAGGGATAACACTGAGGTCTCTCAAACCGAGCACAGGTAAGGAGTTAACCATGGATATGACCTACATAGATAGAGGTGGTGGAGACAGAGACTGTGTCTGAATTTAAGAAAGTCTGGAATAAGCACGTGAGATCTCTTAGAGAGAGGAAGAGATAATGGTTACTGCAGATGGGCAGACTGGATGGGCCATTTGGCCTTTACCTGCCATCATATTTTTATAACCATATAGTTCTATGACATCACAATGCAGGAAGGGAAGATAATAACATAGTAGATGACGGCAGATAACGACCCGAGTGCTCCATCCAGTCTGCCCAACCTGATTCAATTTAAATTTTTTTTTTTCTTCTTAGCTATTTCTGGGCAAGAATCCAAAGCTCTGTCCGGTACTGTTCTTAGGTTCCAACTCCTGAAGTCTCCGTCAAAGCTCAATCCAGCCCATTACACCATCCCAGCCATTGAAGCCCTCCCCAGCCCATCCTCAACCAAACAGCTATATAATAATAATAATAACTTTATTCTTCTATACCGCCACAATCTTGCGACTTCTACAGACACAGACCGTGCAAGTCTGCCCAGTACTGGCCTTAGTTCTTCACTATTTATTATTTTCTGATTCTAGATCCTTTGTGTTCATCCCATTCTTTTTTGAACTCTATCACCATTTTCCTCTCCACCACCTCTCTCGGGAGCGCATTCCAGGCATCCACCACCCTCTCCGTACAGAAGAATTTCCTTATATTGCTCTTGAGTCTACCACCCCTCAACCTCAAATTATGTCCTCTGGTTTTACCATTTTCCTTTCTCTGGAAAAGATTTTGTTCTACGGTAATACCTTTCAAGTATTTGGACGTCTGAATCATATCTCCCCTGTCCCTAATGAATATGCATAAGACATATTTGCCTGTCTCCTCCATTATATGCAAATCTCTCTCATGCATATTCATTAGAGATATTCTGAAAACCCAACTGGCTGGGGGTCCCCTAGGATAGGGTTGAGAACCACTGCTTAAGGGTATACATATTCAGGGCTTCGAGTGCCCAGATGAGGGTAAGAAGCGGCAGGGGGGTGCCCAATTGTGTCGGGGGGGTGCCCAATCGTGGCGGGGGGGTGCCAGTTCGAGGCAGGGGGGTGCCGGATCGCAGGGGGGTGCCGGATTGCGGGGGGAGGGGGTGCTCGTAAATCGAGCCATGCTCGGTTTCCGAGGCACCGATTTTGCAAATGTTTTGCTCGTCTTGCAAAACACTCGCAAACCGGTGCACTCGTAAACCGAGGTACCACTGTACATGTGACTGTGTGCAGGGAAAGTGGGATAGATTCACTAAACTCACCTATGCGATCCGATCCGTGGGCGATCCATGGCTGAGTTTTCCCAGGCAACCGATTCACAACGCATCCTCATGCAAATTGCAGCGATCAGAGGCACGCCCCACAGTGACTGCACGGATCGCTGCAGAGCATCTTGTTTGCCTGTAGATCAGGGGTGTCGAAGTCCCTCCTCAAGGGCCGCAATCCAGTCGGGTTTTCAGGATTTCCCCAATGAATATGCATGAGATCTATTAGCATACAATGAAAGCAGTGCATGCAAATAGATCTCATGTATATTCATTGGGGAAATCCTGAAAACCCGACTGGATTTCGGCCCTCGAGGAGGGACTTTGACTCCCCTACTGTAGATGGTCTGCGCATGCGCTTGCTCTCCGCACGTGAGGTCAAAACGAAAGGGGGAGGGGTGGCTACACTCGCTGGAACACGCTTTGCAGGGGAACAGAACGGTACACGCCATAGAGCCCTGCTTTAAACCCGCGGATTAAAACCACGGGCTTGCAGAGAGGCAGGGCAGCAGAGAGCAGGGCGCTTTTTGCATAAGGGAGATGCTGTAATTTGTTTTTACTTTTGATACTAGTGGATTTCAGGGCTGGGATTTCAGGGCGGCAAAGAGCAGGAAATCAGCAGTCGGTGCTCCTTCTTCAGTTCAGTTTGCATGCCATTTCCCCTCATTTGCATGCACAGATCAGATTGGGAGGAAGGTTAGTGAATCAGGTCGGGACACGATCGGTAAGCTTCCTGAACTTAGCCCATAATCCCTTTCTGTTCTTTCTCTAGGAGCTACCAGTTCAAATTCTGCCAGGTTATCCATTTGAATTAGAGCTGGCGAGGCCCTGCCTCAAGGGGGTCTAAAGCCTGCCCCACCGGCTCTTCCCTATTCCTTTGGTCTCCCAGAAGTTGACGCAGGGCTCCACAACTCCTTAAACTGTCTCTGATGCAAATGCTGGGAAAAAGGGAATCAAAGAAAAGTCAGTTTGGGATTATATATATTTATATCATTAGATGTTTATTTTTGCATTTACAAACAAATCATAGCCATATAATGATTCAAAAAGTTGTGTGATCCTGGCACCGAGGTATCCCCCTCTTCAAAGCCAGCATGCAGCCAAAAAGAGGGAGAAAAAGCCTCAGACTAATGTAGCAGTCGAGAACCAAAAGGTACAAATCCAAACTGCTTTTGATACTTTCACTGGCAAGAAAACTCCCTCACAGAACAGCTCAGGTTTAGTAAAAGGGCAAAGTCACCCGAAGGCATGTTCAAGGACTTAGCTGACAAAAGACGACTTGAGCTCCAACGCTGTCACGTCTTCTCCAACCTTCCCAACAACTGACCTTGTTTCACCAATGTTTGTCTCATCAGGGGAACAATCAATACAGCCTTTTCAAGTGCAAAGTCACCCGGAGGCACGTTCAAGGACTTAGCTGACAAAAGACAGCTTGAGCTCCAACACTGTCACATCTTCTCCAATCTTCCAATCGTGTACAATTTACAGAACCATTGCACTATAACACGTGCAAAATTCACCATAAACATCAGTAACATTCTGCAGAAGGAAAGAAAAGGGGGCAATCCCCCTTCTAATAATAACAAACCATCCTTACCAGCCAGCCCCCACCATCTTGTTGCCCCCCTCCCCAACCTTCTTTCTCCCCTGCCAAAATATCTCCTGCTAAAGCATCAAAACTAGGCCTCATAATGCCCCAACATACCACCGTTTGGGATTATCATTTATTTTTCTTATATTATCCACAGTTTCTTAAATCACTGCATCGCAAGCTTTTCAAAGTGGTTTACGATCTCAGCGTAGGCACAGATTCAAAGAAACAGCGACTAATCCTTAAACAGAGATATTGGCTGACATAAAAGGGAGGATGAGTAGCCTTTCACTGTGAAACATATTTATTTATTCAATTTTCTATATCGTTCTCCCAGGGGAGCTCAGAATGGTTTACATAAATTTATTCAGGTACTCAAGCATTTTCCTCTGTCTGTCCTGGTGGGCAATGGGGGGATTAAGTGACTTGCCCAAGGTCACAAGGAGCAGTGTGGGGATTTGAACCCACAACCTTAGGGTGCTGAGGCTGTAGCTTTAACCACTGCACCACTCTAGAAATCAAAATGTAGTAAAAGTGAGCCAAGTATAGGACAAAGAAGCCATTGTGACATCACTGATGAGGTTGGCTCTTATTGGTGGAATGAGGCATTATGATGTCACAATCTCAGCTCTGCTTCTCAAAGACTGGAACTTCTGACATTATTTATTGATTCAATTTTCTATACTGTTCTCCCAGGGGTTTACATGAATTTATTCAGGTACTCAAGCATTTTCCTCTATCTGTCCCGGTGGGCTCACAATCTATCTAATGTACCTGGGGCAAACGGAGATTAAGTGGTTTGCCCAGGGTCACAAGGTACAGCATGAATTTGAACCCACAACCTCAGGGTGCTGATGCTTTAGTTTTAACCACTGCCCAACTCTCTCCCCTTGGGGGGGGGGGGAGAGAGGCTGTACCAAAAGGAGGTGTTAGGAAGTGGAATGTGAAGGGAAGCGTTAGTTTTGTATACTTTTATGCTGGTACAAATCGCCACATATGCCTGTGATTTAACAAATATGTTCATAAGGGTGATTACTCCCCTGCGTATATCACAAGAAGCACGGGCTGTGGTTTCTGAGTGCCTGTGATGGAACAGTGCTATAAGTACTCGCTTGACTGAGCTTGTAAAAGGCTCATGTCTGTCTGTGTGATGGTTTTCTGTATCCTACTCCACCCTCCCTCCACCATGGCAATGAGCATCAGAGCAGCGGGTTTTTTTTGCCACATTTATTCACCCGGGAGACAAGCACTGGCACCATTTGGTCCTAGCATGTGCCAAGTGAGGAAAGGGCTGGCTCTCGGGACTTTGGCGCTCTGATCAATTTTTGCATTGGCCCCCAACTCTACAGTCTAATATTTTTTCTCCCTCTCCCCTCCCCCCTCACCTGTAATATGGTATTTCACCCTATCTCTCAACTCTCTCCCCTCCTGCTGGAGGCCCTGGCTCAGGGCACTGAATAAATGGTGCCAAAATCCCAATCCAGCATCTATCTGGGATTTAGGCATCCTTTATCACCGGTGCCTTGGGCCAGGGCCTCGCCTGGTCCACAGGTTGAGCCCATTCCGAGTGGGAATCTGTAATTGTGAGTGGAAGGCAAAATGGATGCACGAATTAATTTCTTCATGAAGCGCATGGCTCACGTTTACCTTAATAAATATTCAGACAGACCTTTTCACAGTCTCCTGAGTACATAAGAGCATAACAATTGCCGCTGCCGGGTCAGACCAGTGGTCCATTGTGCCCAGCAGTCCATTCACACGGTGGCCCCCAGGTCAAAGACCAGTGGTCTAAATGAGTCCAGCCTCACCTGCGTTTGTCCCATTTAGCAGGAACTTGTCTAACTTTGTATTGAATCCCTGGAGGGTGTTTCCCCCTACAACAGCCTCTGGAAGAGCGTTCCAGTTTTCCACCACTCTCTGGGTGAAGAAGAACTTCCTTACGTTTGTACAGAATCTATCCCCTTTTAACTTTAGAGAGGGTGAACAACCTGTCTTTATCTACTTTGTCTTGAATCCCTAGAGGGTGTTTCCCCCTACAACAGCCTCTGGAAGAGCATTCCAGTTTTCCACCACTCTCTGGGTGAAGAAGAACTTGCTTACGTTTGTACGGAATCTATCCCCTTTCAATTTTAGAGAGTGCCCTCTTGTTCTCTCTGCCTTGGAGAGGGTGAACAACCTGTCTTTATCTACTTTGTCTTGAATCCCTGGAGGGTGTTTTCCCCTATAACAGACTCCGGAAGAGCGTTCCAGTTTTCCACCACTCTCTGGGTGAAGAAGAACTTCCTTACATTTGTACAGAATCTGTCCCCTTTTAACTTTAGAGAGGGTGAACAACCTGTCTTTATCTACTTTGTCTTGAATCCCTAGAGGGTGTTTCCCCCTACAACAGCCTCTGGAAGAGCATTCCAGTTTTCCACCACTCTCTGGGTGAAGAAGAACTTCCTTACGTTTGTACGGAATCTATCCCCTTTCAATTTTAGAGAGTGCCCTCTTGTTCTCTCTGCCTTGGAGAGGGTGAACAACCTGTCTTTATCTACTTTGTCTTGAATCCCTGGAGGGTGTTTTCTCCTACAACAGCCTCCGGAAGAGCGTTCCAGTTTTCCACCACTCTCTGGGTAAAGAAGAACTTCCTTACTAGCTCAGATGTTAGTGGGCAAAAAAAAGCAAAGTGAAGTCATCGTTTTCTCTGTGCAAACATTGTGGACGCAGTCTCGCACTCTCTGTTAACACATTCTACAAGAGTTTGACACGCTTAGGCGCCTTGTAATCAGTTTTAGAGCAAAAATATAAGGACAAGCGCCTGATACTGCTGCAGAACAGCTTGTAGCCATTCTGCCTCTTAAATCATTGGTGCGTACACCCAGAGGCGTAGGAAGGGGGGGAGCGAGGGGGGCAGTCCACCCCAGGCGCTGTCTTCCTAAGGGCGCAGCTCCCCTCCTGCTCCTCTCCTTGTAACACGCGCCAGCCCCTTACCTTTCACCGTACCTTTTTTTTTTTTATACTTCCCAGCGCAAGGTTGCTGCCCGCATCGGCGCTCTCTCTGACATCACTTCTGTGACCCACACCTAGGAAGTGACGTCAGAGGGTGAGCTGACACCAACGTATTTGTGCTGCTCTCACCGTACAAGTTAAAAAGGTACGGGGAAAGGGAAGGCGGCGTGCGTGCTCGTGGCAAGGGAAGTGTGGAAGAGGGCGGGGTGGGGTGCCGCTCACCCTTATGCCACTGGGTCTATAAGCCAATCCTTATAAGCTTTAAGATAGAGACCACTGACCAATTTCCTTCCTGTGTATATCATTTTGAACCAGTGGCGTAGTAAGAGGGGTGCGGTCCCCCCCCCCCGGGCGCGGTCTTTCTAAAGGTGCGGTGTCACTTCTCCTCTTCTCCGCCCCCCCCCCATACTTGCTCACCTGCTTGTGGGGACGGGGAATATTTTGTCCCCGAGTCATTCTCTAATTATTTGGAATCCTTGGCAGGAAGTGATGTCACAGTGAGCACTGTACGGCCATCTTGGCTGGCTTCCTTGATTCTGTCGTCTGTCTTCTTTCAGTTTTCTCTTTTCTCTGACTCTGCAGTAGTGAAATGATTGATTCCCTGGACTGTTCACCTCATATCTGATCAAGCAGGTCAATAACTTAAAATTAGCTTTGGAGAAAGTGAGATTTCATTACTTTCTCTCTATCATCTCCAAGATAAAAGACATAAATGATCGGAGAATAGAGAAATTTGTCAGGTGTCTCAATCAGTGTGATGGAGAAATTGGTTTGGTCAACATATTTCATGATAAGAGCGAACAGCGAGAAAGCAAATAAATTCTTAAGTAGCCTGAGCTGTTTTCCCCAAGATGATTACGAGATGCAAAAAGGGAAGAGAAAAACGTGTCTTTTTCTCTCTCTCTTTGTGATTAAGGAGCTCTCCCAGGACTTCTCAGATTCCCTCCCCCTCCCATATGCTCATCTGGAAGGTCACCACCCTTAGTATTGTTTGCAAAAAAGACAATCCGTTTCTAACTCCTCTGCATAGCGAGGCAAACTTTTAAACCTCGGTGTCTGAAAAATCTCATTTAGTGAGTCAGCAGAGTGGAAGGTCTGGACCGTGGTTCAGTGCAAATCTGTCATTCATATTGTCATACCACAAAACAGAAGGGGGATGAGTGTCAGAGGGGAAAGAGAGTAAGGAGGAGTGTGTGGCGCAGTGGTTGGATCTACAGCCTCAGCACCCTGGGGTTGTGGGTTCAAACCCCGCACTGCTCCTTGTGACCCTGGGCAAGTCACTTAATCCTCCATAGCCCCAGGTACGTTAGATAGATTGTGAGCCCACCGGGAGGGAAAATGCTTGAGTACCTGATTGTAAAAACCGCTTAGATAACCTTGATAGGCGGTATATAAAATCCTAATAAACTTAACTTAATTAATTTAATTTAAATCCTAATAAACTTAAACTTAATTTAATTTAATTAATCAAAAGAAGAGAATGTGAGAGCAGAGGGAAAGGGTAGAAATGAATGGGTTGAGTAAAAGAGAAGGGAGAATGGGAGGGGGAGTGTTAGAAAGATAGAAACATGACG
This sequence comes from Geotrypetes seraphini, assembly GCF_902459505.1. Lineage (NCBI taxonomy): Eukaryota > Metazoa > Chordata > Amphibia > Gymnophiona > Dermophiidae > Geotrypetes > Geotrypetes seraphini. The sequence continues at coordinate 5,675,254 of NC_047098.1, forward strand.
GCAGATAAAGGCCAAATGGCCCATCCAGTCTGCCCATCCGTAGTAACCATTATCTCTTTCTCTCTCTGAGAGATCCCACCTGCCTATCCCAGGCCCTTTTGAATTCAGACACAGCCTCTGTCTCCACCACGTCTTCCGGGAGACTGTTCCACGCATCTACCACCCTTTCTGTAAAAAAGTATTTCCTCAGATTACTCCGGAGCCCATCACCTCTTAACTTCATCCTATGCCCTCTCATTCCAGAGCTTCCTTTCAAATGAAAGAGACTCGACTCATGCGCATTTACATCACGTAGGTATTTAAACGTCTCTATCATATCTCCTCTCTCCTGCCTTTCCTAGCATTTGAGAGTTGGAGTTAAAGCTTGAACCACGTCTCCATGAGAAATACAGTGGTGCCTCACACAACGAACTTAATCCGTTCCAGGAGCAAGTTTGTTATGTGAAACGTTCGTTGTGTGAAACGCGTTTTCCCATAAGAATACATTTAAAACAAAATAATTCGTTCTGCAGCCCTGTTTTCCCATAAGAATACATGTAAAAGAAAATAATTCGTTCTGCAGCCCTACATTTCCCTCCCTCCACCTCACCTTATATGCAGAGTCTGCCAGCCCTCTCCCTCACCCAGCCGCACGCTTCCAAACCTGTCTGGCTCTTACGTCGGGTTGAGAACCTTTGCTCTAGGAGAAGCGATCCTTGTTAAAGAGCCCCGAACCTGCTACCAAAGGTTAAACCGGAGGCGGAAGGGTTAAACAATTCTCATTTTAGCTCTTGAGCCTGACTAACATCGGCTGTTCCCTGCAGAGACGGTACAGAGGGTTTTACTTTATCGAGCGGGGAGGGACGGGGGAGAGGTGGGGCCGCCCAGGTAGAGAGAGAGAGACCAGCATCAAGACGCATTTACCGTGGCCTGGGACGCCAGTTCCCACCGGAGGCCCAAAAGTTTTCTGTTTGGTGAAGGCGGCCGGGGACGGGAGAGATGTGCGGAGCTGGAGGTGCGGGGCGGCTACTGCTGCTGCTGTGCGGACTCTTCCAAGCCTGGCAGCGGATAGGTAAGCGCAGAACCGGGCGCAAGTCCTCGCGGGCCACCTCTGGGGGAGAGGGTTTGCGGAGTGGGCCTCGAGACTTGGGCGGGGGAGGGGGGGGCTTGTTTTGTGCTCTCTTTCTCAGGCGGGTAAATGCACCTTTGTGCTCTTCAGGTTGGGGAGGGGGAAGGACTGAGGGCGAGTTGGGTGGAAGAAGGGAACTGAAGACAAGACTTTTTTCCGGCTTGTCTGTTCGCCTGGGAAAAGGCTTCCAGGAGCGCACAGTTTCGGCTTAATCCCGCGCCATGTGCGTGTAAAGGGTGGGAGGGAGGGGAATGTCCTGTCCTGTCCCCAGGCGGCGGGGGGGGGGGAGGTTTAAAAATATGCGGTGGCGGCGGGGGGAGGTTTAAAATATGTAGCGCCACTGAACGATGCAGCTCGGGCGACTTCGTTGTGTGAAACGAAGTCCGTTGTACGAATCAAGACAAGAAGTTCGTTGTGCGCAGCGTTCGCTGTGCGAGGCGTCCGTTATGCGAGGCACCACTGTACTCGATTTATTTGGTGCTGGGAGAGGAACTGGGTTTGATATCTGTCCTCATACAAAAGGTTTTCACTGATTCCCTGAAGAAGCCTTGGGTGAAACGGGTGCCACAGATAAAAAGGTACGGGAAGGGGCGTGTGGCGGGGGTGGGGGCAGGAGAGGGGTACCACCGCCCCGGGTGTTCACCCTCCCTACGCCACTGATCTCTGGTAATAGTTGGGCAAGACCTACTACTAGAGGTGCCATTTTGAGGGATGGTGCCTGAAGGGCCCAGGACCCACTAGACCACCAGGGAATTAAAATATGGCTATGGGGGTGGGGGGGGGGGGGGGTCTGGTTCACAGAGACTCTACTTCAGGGGGGCTGAATTGAGGGGGGTCTAGTTGAGGGCTCTGCTTCAGAGAGGGGCTGGTTGAAGGGGGTTGGATCAGTTGGGTTTCTTCAGGATTGAGGTGGGGTCCTGAAAGTCATGGCCTGCAGCATCATTTGCTAGACTCTTCTACCAGAGGTTGGTGATTCACACGCTAAATCAAGGTGCGGTATAAGCTCCCCTTATATCGCACCTTGATAAATTCCCTCCTTAGTTATAGTACATGGCTGTGATAGGACAGAGTACACTATGGGGTTTCAAAGAAGGATTGGATTAAAAAAAAAACAACCCAGAGAGAGGCAATGAATGTTGTTTTCCACCCCAATCACTCTGAAATGTTGATGTCCATGTGCCATACAAGTTATTATTATTATTACACATCTCCCTCTGTATTTGCGGTGATTGAGGCTGGACTGACCCGCGAATAACTTTTCATATGGTGTTTCAGCCTTCCCTGCCTGCGGCCTCCTTCAAATTGAGCCCGGTGCCGCCATGAGGGGTCCTCCTCAGCAGTTGAGAGGGGGGGTGGGGCAGAGGGTACCTCTTTCCTGGCCGGAGGAAGCCAAACTCACGCGTTATCCACCAGCTCCCGCACTTTCCATATATTCAGCATGTCAGCAGCTTCCCCACAATGGGGACGGACCAGCCTCGGCTGGTCCCTACGTGGCCTCTGGAACCGGATGGGAGGGCGAAGGGGGTGGCGGCCCACCACGGATTTCCTCTCCCGCTTCCGGGAATCCCGACGGATCAGACGCGGCCTTGCGCACCTGCCTCCCTGAGCCGCTGCAAGTCCAGTCGCTCAAGCGGAGAGCAGTGGCACGCGCGTTACGGCGCTCTGCGTGGGAAGGCACATCCTCTCGCAGGGCGGCTCTGGGAGGTGTAGTTTGTGGGGACAGGAGCAAGGACTTTGCTTCCTGTTTTTTCAGTTTAGTATCCATTTCTGCACTCATGGAAAAACTGTGAATAATCAAAATTGCAAGTGCAGAAACCGCGAATACGGAGGGAGAAGTGTATTACAATTCTTGATATTCCACATCATATCTACTATGTGGTTTACAACCAGGTAATTATATCAGGCACTCTAATTGGTTTTCCTTCTCTGTCCCTGGGGGCAATAGAAGGTTAAGTGACTTGCCCAGGGTCACAAGGAGTGGCACTATCACATAGCTTCTGACCAGTGGTATAGTAAGGGGGGGCATGGGCTGTGGGTACGGACCACCCCATGAGCCGTCATGGTGGGGTCCCCCCATGCTACGCTCGCCCCCTCCCTTTCCCACCCCCATACCTTGTTAAAATGATTGCCAGCGAAAGCAATTACTCTAGTCATCTGCTTGCGCAGGCTTGGCTTCCCCTGAAATCATTTCTGGGTCGGGGGGGCCAGGAAGTGACATCAGAGGGAAAGCCAATGCCAGCGTGAACAGCGGGCTGGAGAAGTTGCTTGCGCTGGTGAAGATTTAAAGAGGTACACAGGGGTAGGGAGGGCACGAGTTTAGCGTGGATGCGTCGAAGGAGCGGGAGGGGGGGGGCTGCCATTGCCTGGATGCCTTCTACCCTCGCTACGCCACTGCTTCAGACTCATTGTCACACTGCCTGCGTTATTGCAAGATTCTGCATCCAATTTCACAGTGAAAATACAAACCCTGGAAGCAACTCTAATGTTATGTGCTAAATGTCTTTTTCTGTAAAAACATGTGTGAGCTGAAGTATTCTTACAGAATACTAGTGTAAACCTTCAGGTGTATGGCTGGGGGAAATGGGCAAATTTAAATGCAGCATTTGCGTGCTGTAAGCTACCTGCGTAAATATTTATTGATTTAATCATTTTTCCCCGTCTGTCCCAGTGGCTCACAATCTATCTAATGTACCTGGGGCAATGGGAGATTAAGTGACTTGCCCAAGGTCACAAGGAGCAGTGTGGGGATTTGAACCCACAACCTTAGGGTGCTGAGGCTGTAGCTTTAACCACTGCACCACTCTAGAAATCAAAATGTAGTAAAAGTGAGTCAAGTCTAGGACAATGAAGCCATTGTGACATCACTGATGAGGATGGCTCTTATTGGTGGAATGAGGCATTATGACATCACAATACCAGCTCTAGTTATCAGAGGCTGAAACTTTTCACACTATTTATTTATTCAATTTTCTATACCGTTCTCCTGGGGGGGGGGGTTTAAGTGACTTGCCCAGGGTCTCAAGGAGCAGTGTAGGTTTGAACCCACAACCCGTGCCGAGGCTGTAGCTGTAACCAATACGCACTCCAGGTCGCGGTAGAAACCTCTACTGTTGCTTAATAAAAGGGAGTGTTAGTTACCTGCGTAAATGACCCCTATATGTCCAGTTTTTCCAGCTCCCTTTATTGAATTTGGAGGACAGACAGTCGCACTTTTCCTGGTTAAAAACAATGCACGTAATTTTGGAAAACAAAGCTGCATGTTTTCATTGCTGCAGTCCATGGCCCGAGCCCCGCCCTGAGCAAGGCCTCCACTCAGTGCAGGTAAAAGGATTTGCACGATGGAACACCTACATTTAAATCCGAACAATGGAGGCGCAGTTTTCAAATAGCTCATTCCCACGGGCAGAACTCCGCTTTACTTGTACAAACAGTATTGGAAATCGTGTCGTTAAGTAATCATCTTAGAACTGTCCATAATGGTGAAAAGTGTGGGTGCAATTTTCACAACATCTTCCGCCTCTCAGAGCCTCGTGGGCTGTACCACAGGAATCGATGATATCAGCCTCATTCCCATGTGTGTGGTACAGAATGCAGTACGCCAGTATTTAGACACGTCGTTACATGTAAGATGTCTCGTCTTCGTTAGACCAGTTCAGGTGGGCGTTAACAGGCCGAAACCTGTACTTCTTAGAGGCGGCCTTGTCTGGTAGCCCTACCGCGTTTTCCATGTGGGAGGGGCTCCTGTGAGTCTTGCAGAAGGCTGGGGAGCTGCTGTACGAAAGAGAGCTGTCAGGATTGCGACAGACAATTTCCCGGAACCGTTCCCGAAACTTAGTGGACAGGAGATTATAGATGATAGGGTTGACGGCAGCGCTCAAGTAGAAGAAAACCCCCGAGAGGATGTGGACGTACTGAAAGGCGGTGTGCATGGCGTCTGTCCAGCGAGAGATGAAGCTCCACAGTAGCCGGTCCGTATGAAAAGGAGCCCAGCAGATAATGAACACGGTGACCACAACACCTGCAAAGCAGAAGACAACCCAGAGGTCAATCAGTGCGAAGGTCAAGACGCTCCCCGCTGTCCATTCAGGCTGTTGCAATAAATAATATTTCAGGTTCGCAGATAGCCTTTCTTATATACATCTACCAAGGCTTTGACCAAGCAAGCTGGATATAATGTTTTCCTGAAGGCATCTCGGTATACAAGCTATGCTGGGCATCTTGAGATTAATTTAGACAGGTACCACTGACCACATTGCACTAGTATTGTACAGCTATGAGGTCTTGCTCTTAATTCTAGGATGAACAATGACAGCAAATATTTTTGTGGCAGTCTTGTAATGTAGCAACAGATGTAGCATTGACATACCACCTATAGCCTAAGCGGTTTACATTCAGGTACTCAAGCATTTTGCCCCTGTCTGTCCTGGTGGGCTCACAGTCTATCTAATGTACCTGGGGCAATGGGGGGATTAAGTGACTTGCCCAGGGTCAGAAGGAGCAGCGTGGGATTTGAACCCACAACCTCAGGGTGCTGAGGCTGTAGCTTTAACCACTGCGCCACTCTAGAAATCAAAATGTAGTAAAAGTGAGCTGAGTATCACTGAGGAGGTTGGCTCTTATTGGTGACATCACTGAGGAGGTTGGCTCTTATTGGTGACATCACTGAGGAGGTTGGCTCTTATTGGTGGAATGTAGTTAAAGCTTGTTAAATCTACAAATGCAGGGAACATGAGCCATTTGATTTAAGGGGGAATTCCTTGATAAAGCCCTCTGGGCAAAACATAGATCTACCCCCACCCACGTAGATAAAGATGAGTATCTATATATTTAAAAATAAATTATTTAAAGTATGAAATGTTGAGACCGATGACGACTTTGGGTGCCTGAACACTGTATGTTTAAAAAGTTTATTGGCATACAGCTGTAGGGCAGGTCAAAGGTTAGGCTTCATATTTAAATGGACATCTACTGCAGTGGTATGACACAGCTAGAGAAACCATGAATACGTTTCAATTTTCCCCCTGCCCCCACTGCCACACCCATGCGCACCACTTCCCTTCCCCCGTACATCTGTAACGTTCTGGGCATGAGCAGCAACCCCCCCCCCAACCCGCGCTCGCGCCTGTGTCAGCTTCTGATGCCACTTCCTGGACCTGCGCCTAGGAATTGACATCAGAGGGAGAGCCCACGCAGGCAGGACAGCAGATTGGAGGTTGCAGCTCATGCCAGGAATGTTACAGAGGTATGGGGGAAGGGAAGCAACACGCATGGTGGGGGGAGGGGAGGAACATGTAGAGGTGGGGGTGGAGAAGAGGGCGGGGGCGGACCCTCGCTACGCCACTGGACTTAAATGTATAAGCTTGAAATCTTTTGGTGGCCCTCAGAGCTTTCTTCTATTCACATTGTGGCCATAAGAACATAAGAAGTTGCCTCCGCTGGGTCAGACCAGAGGTCCATCGCGCCCAGCAGTCCGCTCCCGCGGCGGTCCATGACCTGTAAGGTGATCCTTGTCTAAATCATTTAATCCCCCTTGTCCTTCTATCTATACCCTATCATAACCTATCCCTCAAAATGGCACCTCTAGTAGTAGGTCTTGCCCAACTATTACCAGAGGTCAGTGGCGTAGGGAGGGTGAACACCCGAGGCGGTGGTACCCCTCTCCCGCCCCCACCCCCCCCCCCGCCACACACCCCTTCCCGTACCTTTTTATCTGTGGCACGAGCAGCCACGAACATGCTGCCTGTGTTCGCTTCGGCGCTCTCTCTGACATCAGTTCCTGGGTGTGAGTCCCACAAGTGATGTCAGAGAGAGCCCTGAAGCCTATGCGGGCAGCAAGTTTATGACCTCACTCTGAGGAAGACCGCCCCACCCCCACCCCTTGCTACACTACCGCCAGAGGTCATCTTTGAAGGCCATGCCACAACTTGAAATATGCACCCCATGTTCACTACAAGTCCTGTTATGGGATTTGCATAATAATGAGCTGCTTTACATGTACAGTATTTGCTTGTTTTGAATCTCATTATCGCATGGCCTGCAGTGACTTAAATATTGTCACAACCGCATTCGTGCTCTTTACGTTACCTTAAGGGACAAATCACTTGCTTGATAAGCTCCCCCCTAAACTGAGGCATGTCCTTAAGAAAAGAAAGCACGAGATGCAGCTGGCAGGTCCCCTTTATGAAATGTTGCTAGAGCAACACCACTGTGCCTTGAACATGTTCCAGCCAGAATGATTCATTTTTCCACTTGACCACATCATCCTACTTGGAAAGAGGCAAACTGACACAACACTACTGAAATTTGAAGTTGCTTTATTATCATTTCTTGCTTACCCAGTCTTTATTCAACGTGGCTTTTTAAAATTATTTTATGGGGGGGGGGGGGGCCATCGCTTCCCTTGGGCTTCCAGCTCAGCTTTATTCAGCTTTGATGCCATGAACTGTTATTCACAACTATCCCAGGCCCTGTTTATCCTTCAAGAAATCTCTCAAATCATACCTCTTTGATAAATTTCTCCAACCCCTTCCCTCCCGGCCAAACTACCAAACTCTAACCATCTCTCCTCCTTTTCCTGTCCCTCCTTGTAATTGAAAACTGGTTACCAATACACTTGACAATTACTCTCTGTATCTTCGCTGTATATGTACAGTCTCTTCCCCTGTAAACCGCTTTGAACTGTTGTTTATTATTATTATTATATCCTCCTTTCCACCTGTTAGGGCAGTCATTGACATGCCACAATGCACTAGGGCTCTCTTCAGAACATTGCAACTGTGCTCCTTAAGCCCCGCCACTAGGTGTCACTGTGAGTCATGGGGGGCTCTCTTCCTCCCAGGCAGTGTGTGACTGCTGCCTTCACAGCATCCTGGTGTGGGAACTTACCCAAGGTCATTTACATTCTAGCGCTTGCCACATATACCATATACTGAAGTCTCTTATATCCCACAATTCTCCACAAGGAATCATTGTAGCATACAATAAGATTGGGATCAGTTATTACATCAGCATCAGGCCCACGTCTGAAGGGACTCATTTGAAGTTGAGATTTTGAATGTTTTCATGCACCCGGCTCCAACTGAAACTTTTCTCCCTCCCCCTTCCCAGAAATAAAATTCTATTTGTCACTCACACAGCATCTTGGTGATTTGCCTCCTTCTTCCATGCTCCAAATGGATTTTCCAGTTGGTATTGCTGTTGCAGTTTTTCCCCAGTTTGCCAATGGGAAATTTCTTCTCTTTGGTCAACTGGCAGCCAATGAGTAGGTAGAGTATGGTAATAACAGCTACTGGAATGAAGTAGAAGACGACAGTGGTGATCTGGATGACTAGGTTGTACATCCATTTAGGTTTCAACAAGCTACAAGTGGCTGACTCTTCAATCCTCTCCAAGGACGGCAGGTAGATATAATATATCCCATGCAAGGAAGTGTTGGGAATGGCGCATAACAGTGACGTCATCCAGATGGTGCTGATAACCCTCCTGGCGTGGGTGTTGGTCATGACATGCTTGGTCTTTAGAGGGTGTACCACAGCAATATATCGCTCCACGCTGAGTGCGGTCACGTTCAAGACCGAGGCAAAACACACGGTCTCAAACAGAAATGTTTTGAAGTAGCAGCCACTTTCCCCGAATGGGAACGGGTAGTTTTGCCACATGTCGTATGTTTCCAAAGGCATTCCAAAAATCAGAACCAGTAAGTCTGAGATGGCCAGACTTAAGAGGTACAGATTGGTGGGGGTCCTCATTTTCCGGTGTTTAACAATGACCATGCAGGTAAGCAAATTCCCAGTCACCCCCGTTACAAATATCAGTAGATAGGTGAGAGAAATGGGCAGACAAAACGATGATGTTCTGGGCCCCAAAATTCTAAGGAGAAGTTTTTCAAGGATCTGACTTTGGTTCTGGTTCCTATTCCAGCTTTCATTTGTGTAGGTCCAGTTGCAGGCGTCCAGCTGAAAATCTTCAGAGCAGATTTGGTAAAGATCCTCCAGGTGTAGTGAAGTCATGGCTATAAAGCAACTCAAAGGTTTACTGCCCGTAGCTAGAACTCCATTCTACAGAATCTCTTTCCTTGGGCTTCTTGGTGGACCCCTTCTATCATTTGCCCAGATTTCTTCTGGAAACTTCTGTGCCTAAACTTGCAGAGATCCTTCTGGAAAGCACACATTCCAGACCCTGGCTCCTTTTGGGGGTCAGTGTTTCTGTACTGGACATTTCAAGAGCATTACAAAGTCTGCAATTACAATGGGTAATGGGTCTCCACTTTTCTTTCACGTGAGCTGAAGGTCTTGTATGTCAACATTTAACAGTAGATGGCTTATTGGTTTTCTTTTTAACAAGGATCTTCTGTTTCCTAGGCTAGTGCTCTGTAAGTCTCTTCAAGGCACTGCTGTAGATTTATCTATAAGATCCTGAGAACTTGCTGATAAGTGATGGAAACAAACCTGGGAGAAAAAAAAGCAAGTCTAGTATTAACCATATGATCGGTCACTTTAACACGGAGAACACCTCAGCATACTAAAGATAAGAACATAAGAATAGCCTTAACTGGGTCAGAACAATGGTCCATCAAGCCCAGTAGCCCGTTCTCACAGTGGCCAATCCAAGTCACTAGTACCTGGCCAAAACCCAAGGAATAGCAACATTCCATACAGAATCCCAAAGAAATAGCCAGATTCCGGAACCCCAAAGAGTAGCAACATTTCAGAATCCCAAAGAGTAACAAAAGATTCTAGAACCCCAAAGAGTAGCAGCATTCTATGCAGAATTCCCAGAGTACCAATATTCCATGCTACCGATCCAGGGCAAGCAGTGGCTTCCCCCATGTCTTTCTCAATAACAGACTATGGACTTTTCCTCCAGGAACTTGTCCAAGCCTTTCTTAAAACCAGCTACGCTATTCGCTCTTACCATAACTTCTGGCTTAATTCTCTGAGTGAAAAACAATTTCATCCTTCTGCCAGCAAAAGTTTTAGGATGGGATCCATGTAAGATGGCCACAGATAAAAATAAAGGGCAAAATATTCAGTCAGCGGCAGCGAGACTTTTGCTGACCACTGCCGGCGTTATTTTCAGATATTCAGTGTTGGCCTATGTCTGGGCTTCAGCACTGAATATCTGGTCTATGCAGAAGTGGCTAGCCCAAAGCCAGTTAAATCAATATTCAGAACTCAACCACGGGTTGCTGCTTCATGCAGTCTCATTTACGCTGTTACCCTGGATGGTTAAGTTCTGAATATTGGCACTTAACCACTTAAGTACTAACTCTGCCCCCATAAAGCCCCCAAAGAATCAGTTTTTACCTGGGTTCTAAGGTCCAGAATCTCTACCAGGCACTGATTTTTTTTTAGGCCCTTGTAGGATCCCAAACTCAGTTCAAGAAACGCAGTTGGAACAATGTCTTGAACTGAGTTTCAAGATGCCTACCAGCGCCTAAAAAAACCGGTGCCGGAATTGCACTTCTGTAGGGCTATAGGCCGCCTAACGTCACTGTGGGCGTGGCTAGCGCTGGAAGTAACGTTAGGCGGCCTTAAGCGCATATGGAGGCACAATTCGCATCATAGGTAGGCACCGGAAATGTAGGCCAGGAAAACCCTACCTTTGCCAGAGGCGTGATTCTGTACCTGGATGTGATCGGCATCCGCTTTCAAGGCGGCTGCGGACAACGGTGCCAGGTGCAGAATCTGGACCTAACTGCTCATTTTCAGCGGCGATAAATGGTTAAGTACAGCTGAAAATCAGTAGATAGCCCCAAGGAAGCAATTTAATAAGTCAGCGCCAATTAAATGACTTTGCATATCAAGTAGCCTAGAATCAGAAGTTTCCAAGTTTATTCTGTACTTGAAATACCGTCTATCAACTAAACTACAAAAAAAAGTTTTAAAAAGAAAAAATATATGTTCAACAGATAAGACAAATGTACAGAAACGGGAGGATCAAGGGTTAGGTAAGAGTAAAATACGTCAAGATACAATAAACAGAAATGGGTGGAAAGGGGGCAAGGAGAAGACAAAAGAGGGGGGGATGACGCTTCTTAAAAGCTGAACAGAGGGTAGAACCCTAAGGTAAAAGCAGTGGCATAATAAGGGGGGCAAAGAGGGTGGTCTACTCTGGGCGGAGCTGCTGGCACCCCGCCTCCTCTCTGCCCCCTCCGCCTCTTCCCACTCCTACCCTCGCCCAGGGCAGGATTAACCAATAGGCCAAGTAGGCACGTGCCTAGGTCCCGAAATAGTCAGGGGGGCCCGATGAAGGAGGGCATCAACATTGTTTTTTCCAAACGGCGATGGGCCCCTCCAGCATCGATTGGCAACGTGCCCCCCCCCCCCATCGATGGAAAGTAAGACAAGCAAGCAACGCGGGTAAGAAAGGCAACGGGAACTGTAATTTTGGAAGCGGTGCTGCTTGCCCAAAGCTTCCCTCTGACGTAGCTTCCTGTTTCCGCCTGGGCACATGGTGGGGTGGGGGGGACAGGGGGCCCAGTGTACTTGTGTGTCTAGGGGCCCTAGATGAATTAATCCTGCCCTGCCCTCACCACGCCCGCGACCCCTTCCCCCGTACCTCTAGTTGCTCACTGCCGTGAGCAACAACTTCAATGTGTTCCTCGCAACCGCATCAGCTTTCTCGCCAACGCTACTTCTGGGTGCCACGCATGGGAAGTGATGTCATAGAGAGAGCCAGGAGCACATCGAAGTTGTAACTCGCGGCAGTTAACAACTAGAGTACGGGGGAAGGGAAGGGGGCGCGTGCATGTGCGCAGCAGGGGGCAGAGATGAGGGCAAGGCAGGGGCACCTCCACCCCGTGCACCTCTCACCCTTGCTACGCTACTGGGTAATGGTTTCCCTCTCTTATACCATTGAATTGCATTGGCCTCGGTCTATAGGAGACCTTTTTGAGATAGTTTTCAAACTATCTGCACTGATGTTCGGAGGGACAAAGGGGTAGATACTGCCTCATTCGTGTCCCATGGCTTTTTCATTTCCTCAGGGACTGCCTGTGGTGCTGTCCTTGGTCCTGTGCTGAATTCTACACAGATTCCGAATTGCCCAGTCCCAGAATTCTCCCAGAGGTATCCGTGGTGAGACTCTGCCCGTGTAGGGGGGAAGGGGAGCTGGAGAAACCTGCACTGCTGCCATTGGTGCTGTATGTTTGGTAATGGAATGGCATATTTGTACGGATGTCTGTGGGGCTCTTACGCTTCTGTCTGTGCCGTGTTTGCCGCCTCTCGGATGATAGACGACCGTTTCTGTGAAGTTACTTTGCGCTTTTCAAAAGCACCAGTCAATTCATTGCGCAATATGCTTCTTCAATTTCTGGCACTCAGAAAGAACAGTGTGGATCATCGGAGTACCCACCGCTTCTCCAACACAAACAAGTGGATTTGCAAGTCCTCCGGTATCAATCCCACCCACTGCACACCAAGAAAAAGAAAACGAATCTTCTGACCTCACACCTGCAGCACACTTACAACAGAACCTGAGCTTTGGAACAACCTCCCTGCCCCCGCTGCGGAACCTAGGCTCATTCCAATTATTCCGAAAGCATCTGAAAACCTGGCTTTTCTCCAAAACGTAAAGCTATCTATTTAAAATGTAAAGCTAGCTATCCTTTTCTTAACCTCTAATTTCTTATTATGTCCTTCCCTCATTTATTGAATTACCTGTAAACTGTTCCGAGCTCTATCTTTATGGAGATGATGCGGTAGACAAACTTAAGGTTTAGTTTAGTTTCTCTTCCTCTCTTTCTGTTTTTTTTTCTCTCTCTCTTTGTCTCTCTTTTTTTTCTCTCTCTTTTTCTCTCTCTTTGTCTCTCTTTTTTTTCTCTCTCTCTTCCTCTCTTTCTCATTCTCATTAAAATGCATCATGTATGCAAGTAAATTAGGGAAATCCCTTTTCTTCAAATTCACTGAGCTTTGGAACAACCTCCCTGCCCCCGCTGCGGAACCTAGGCTCATTCCAATTATTCCGAAAGCATCTGAAAACCTGGCTTTTCTCCAAAACGTAAAGCGATCTATTTAAAATGTAAAGCTAGCGATCCTCTTCATAACCTCTAATTTCTTATGATGTCCTTCCCTCATTTATTGAATTAGATTTCTCACCCCTCTTTGGAACGGATAAGCGACGGCTTTACCGAGTTTATCTAGTCAATTGCGTTAACTCTGGGAACTTTCCCAGACCTCTTTTGAATGGCATTATATTAGTCACCTTGGCCGCAATCGCAGGGAACAGATTACACGGTTTAATTATACATTGCATGCAAAAATAACATCTGGTTGTTACTTGCATGGAGCATCCCACCTGTTGTAGTGTCGCTTGAAGAGTTAAACAAAAATTCTCTACTTCAGTATTCCACCCCACTCGTGATATTATATATTTCTATCATATCCCATCTCAACATTTCAGGCTCAAAATTTATAAGCACTTAAATCTTGTTAGGCAGACTGGATGGACCGTGCAGGTCTTTATCTGCCATCATCTACTATGTACAGTCAAACCTTGGAGAACGAGTAACGTGATGTGCGAGTGGTTTACAAGACGAGCAAAATATTTTATTAAATTTTAACTCGATAAACGAGCGCTGTCTTGCAGTACGTGCATCACGTCAAGTACGCACAATATACACGTCGCATCGCTGAGCGCAGCTGAACATAATACGCACATCTCACGCCCAATTCACCTACAGGTTATTTGTTTTACTGTATAATAGTTTTATTTTATACAGTACAGCATTTTGTATTAAAGTTTATGGGCTGTGGAATAAATCGTCTGAGTTTTTTAAACCCGTCTACGCTAACCACTGTTACTACATTCTCTGGCAATGAGTTCCAGACAGCTTAACTATTCTAAAGCATACGATCAAAACCAGCAACAGCGTCACTCCCTGTATTAATCTCAATGCTGCTGTAAACAGTCATTTATGCACAATGAAATTTGGGGATGACCCCTGATGCAGGCCATTTAACTGGCCGGGTCAAGTCTTCCCTCAATAAACCTTGCTGCATGATCTCTGGTGACTCATCCTTCCTTTGACCCCCTTTGTTCCTTGTGACAACTGAATTAATATCACCATCACTCCTTGGATCAACCATGCTCCACTCAAGTATAGAGAGTATTGGGGCAGTCAGTAATAATTTTCCGTAGCACTATCTGGATAGTGCTACGAAAAATCCCTGAATACAACCACCTCCCTCCCCAGTGGCAGGGGTTACTTACATATACGGTGAGGGGACATAACTGTGATGTGTTTAATTACTATTGCTTTACCTTCAAATATTAAGATTTTTCTAAATTGTTTTTTAACTAGAGTTGAACCAGTCTTTAGTAGAACTTGTTGTAGGCATCTATTCTATTAGTTTATAGGATTTTAAATTGTATATTAGCTACTGCTGTATTGATTGTTTACGATGTATTACCATTGCGGAACAGTGTAGTTACTTACCTGTAACGTAGGTTCTCCGTGGAGAGCAGGATAGGCTGAACTGCTCAGTTTTATTCTTGTGTGAACCGCCCAGAACTGCTGGTGGGGGGTATATAAAAAAATAAATTATTATTATTATTAAAGGCACATTTTTCCGGTATATTATCCCGTTTGTGATCTTTATACCATTGAATTGGTTCTGAGCACCACTGACACTTGCAAGGTGGGTGGTTTTCGTATTAGTATTTAGTCAGTACCAGAGCCTGAAGGAACTTTATCCAGAGGGCAGGATCTGGGGATTAAGGAGATGGGGTACAATGCATCCTAGTGCCTGCCCAGTGACCCCCAGCTAGTCCTCAAGAAGTGTCTCCCTCCCTGTCTGTGCTGGGTGTCTCTCATCACAATGACTCCCTTCTCTACAGTTCTTGGTTTTAGACGGATCTCAACCGATCTGCTCTACATAGTCAATGCCTGAAGCTCATCTGTTCCCATGGGCAGGAACATCGTATTTATCCAGATCCTCAAGGGAGAAAAGAAACGATTGGAGGACATCAGTCTCTGAGCAGGGCAGGAATGATTCCAGCAAACTCTCAATTCACCTCAAAAAGTAGAACTTGATGCCTTCCACAACGGGGGGGGGGGGGGGAGGTCTGTCTGTCTGTCTGTCTCTGTCTCTCTCTCTCCAGATACTGTATTAGGACGTGGTTATTCGTTTTCAGAATCGCGCGGATACCTCTGGATCCGGCCACAAGGGATTTTTGGAACAACACACACCGTATCCATCACATCTTACTCTAGAATAGATTTACTAACCTGGTGGGATGGGATGGGATGGGCAGGCAGTGCCAAACTTTCTATTCAAGAGCTCTACGGAGTAATTGGATTGCCCTGGATAGATTTTAAGAGACTTCTTTCAAAGGAACCTCCCCCCCCCTCCACCTCCCAAAAAAAACCCCGTGGATGTGTGAAGATCCCCCCGACACGTCTAGTGGGAAATCACTGGCTCCGTGGCGGATTATGGAGGATCAGGGGAAACTCCAGGTTCTCCATTTAAATCAAAACAGGCTAAACCGAGCTTAAATACTTGACACATTTACTCATCTCATGTGGGACCTGCCAGGGACAGAAAGTCCCAGATCGCCTCTGGGTCCTCTCCTGCACAACGCATAGGGCTTTTTGAGCCGAACTAAGGGACTGATTTGATTTCTGGAGTGAGTCAAGACGATTTGATGCATTAACTTTAATGTCGGGGAGGCAGAGGAGAATTCGGGGGAGCGGGGAAGGGATGGAAGAGACAGGGGACGGGGAAGAAAAGAAAGGCGTTACTCACTGCCCGGCTCCGATGCCCGAAGGAGAAAGGTCCAAGTTGTGGTCCAAAGGGCGACTCACAGCGCTCGGCACGTCCTGGGCTGAACCATCGTTTGCCACTCTGTGGCTGCAGCTCCCTCCCTCCCTCTCGGTATCTCTTCTCCCACTCCCCCCCCCCCCCCTGTCTCTCGGCGTCTCACTCAGCTGTCACACCCCTACTGAATCTCCCCTCTTCGTCTTTATTCCCCGTCTCTCTGGATTTCAGCTTGAACCAAATCGTGGGGGAAATTGAGTTTATTATTCAATCCCCCCCTAAATTCCTAAATGGAGAAAATATCAGTTTCTTGTAAGGGGGATGGCAGTCATCACTGGTTTCCTCCTTTGTGCAGGGGCCGTTGATTTTTTCAGCTGGTGGGTGCTTTTTAAACACAACGAATTCAAGGTTTGCACTCACTCCCTATAGAGATTTGTGTGACTTCAGTACAGTAAAACCTTGGATTGCACCTAACTTGGTTTGCAAGACAAGCAAAACATTTGATTAAATTTTAACTTGATAAACAAAAGAGGTCTTGCAATACAAGTACATACAGTAACATGGGTCACATCATCCCAACTGAGCCAATGGTTCTTCTCTCTCTGACGCAGCTGGAGTGTAGTGACTGTTCCGTCAAAAATGACAAAGACTAGGGGACACTCGATGAAGTTCCAGGGAAATACTTTTAAAATCAATAGGAGGAAATTTAAGCTCTGGAATGTGTTGCCAGAAGATGTGGTAAGAGCGGATAGCGTAGCTGATTTTAAGAAAGCTTTGGACAAGTTCCTGGAGGAAAAGTCCATAGTCTGTTATTGAGAAAGACATGGGGGAAGCCACTGCTTGCCTTGGATTGGTAGCATGGAATGGTGCTACACTTAGGAGATTCCACATGGAATGTGGCACTCTTTGGGGTTCTAGAATCTTGTTACTCTCTGGGATTCTGGAATCTTGCTATTCGTTGAGATTCTCCATGGAATGTTGCTGCTCCTTGGGTTTTGGCCAGGTACTAGTGACCTGGATTGGCCACCGTGAGAATGGGCTACTTGGCTTGATGGACCATTGTTTATTCTTATATTCTAAACGAGCGAGGTCTTGCAATACGAGTACATATAGTATTTTGTATTAAAGTTTTGGGGATGTGGAACAAATCGTCTGAGTTTCCATTATTTCTTATGGGGAAATTCGCTTTGACATACGAGTGTTATGGATTACAAGCCTGTTTTTGGAACGAATTATGCTCGTAAAGCAAGGTTTTACTGTATCTGAAAACAAGGCTTTTCCAGAAGGCTTTATTAGAGGTTGGATGCGATTGAGGTTTTGTACTGAACGTCTGTTCTGAGGAACCCATAATGCTGTTTGTAACTTGCTGTTTTCGAAGTTGCTCTTTGGGTTGACATCTGATTTTATTTTACGATGTAGGTTTGTATGATGGAATGTACAATAATATTTCTTGTAACCCGCCTAGAATTGTGAGGATTTGGCGGGATATAAGATTGCATATAACATAACGTACTTAGGGCGTCCTTTTCTTAAGCCGCGAGAAACGATTTAGCGTGCGCTACAGATTAGTGTGTGCTAAATGCTAAGACGCCCATAGAATATAATGGATGCCTTAGCGATTAGCGCGTGCTAAATTGGTTAGCACGCCTTACTAAAAGGACCCCTTAGTTATTTAGTTAGTTAGGTTTCTAGCCCCCAGGAGCCCAGAACGGGTTACAATGATACGTACACGGTAGTTTTCAGGACCGATAACATACATGACATCTTACAGGAACAATAACGAGCTACATGAACAGTACACACAAGCTACAGAAAATTGTGATGGGATACGATAATGCATATGTTATGGTGACTCTAAGGGCTCCTTTTACGAAGCCGTATTAGCGGTTTAACGCGTGCTAATTTGCCAGCCGCGCTAGCTGCTACCGTCTCCTCTTGAGCAGACGGTAGTTTTTTGACTAGCGCGGGGGTTAGCGCACGCTAAAAAGGTGCATAACATAAAGCCGCTAACGCGGCTTCGTAAAAGGAGCCCTAAGAGTACACAAGCTAACTACAGTGGTATCTATTCGGCAGTGGTAGATAAGAGCACATCAATGGCTGTCAGAATCCGATGCCCCGCATTATGGAGCGTTAAGTCTCGGTCGGTTAAAGTCTGAGACCGGGAGCGAGCTGGTCTTTGAACAGTAGCATCTTTATTGCCCTCCGGAAGTGCAGAAGGTTGTCGATTTCCCTGAGGGCAGGAGGGAGTTGGTGCCACATTATTTGAGTAATTAATCTGTGATTTATTAGAGCAGTGAATTATTTATCACAGATTTGTTTTATTACTGTCCTTTGATACTCAACTTCTGGAAAGCCATTTGAGGTCAAATTATTTTAATATTGGAAGTTCCACTATCAATATCATACGATATAATATTATTTGGAACGACATGACAGGAGTGGCCAAGCAGATGATAAAGAAAAATTGAAATAACTTGGATTATAGTTTTTGATGGGAGTCCGTTTGTCAAATTTATAAGTTTGAAAACATTTTTTCTTTACAGTGGGGTCATCATAGGAAATATGGGACCCATTAACAAAATATTGCAAGTTATGATATTGTAATATTAATTCCCTTTGGTTTATGAAAGATTGGTATACATATCCAGGAGGGGAGGGAGGGTGGGAGGTGGGATTTAATAATTGTATAGTATTTGATTGACTCAAAGTGCCGTTGTTTGTTTAATTGTTTGCACGATGTATTTGATTTTAAAATGAATAAAGAATTAATTAAAAAAAGATATACGTATATATATTGTCCACATAGAGATTGACACGGGAGGAAAATTTTTCCCCATCTATGGAACATAAGAACACAAGAAATGCCTTCACCGGATCAGACCCTAGGTCCATCCTGTCTGGCGACCTGCACACGCGGAGGCCAATCCTCCACCCTCTTCCCTGCCCTCCCCCGCCAAGCACATGTCCCCTTCTCTTTCCCCTTACCTTTTGAACTTCTCTGGCGTGAGCAGCATGCCCTCGTCAGTGTCGGCTCACCCTTTGACATCACTGCCTAGGCGTGGATCCCGGAAGTGACATCAGAGAGCGCCGATGCCAACGCGCGCAGCAACCTCACACCAGGGAAGTAAAAAAGGGACGGGGGAAGGCAAGGGGCGCATGCGGGGGTGGAGAGCAGGAGAGGCGCTGCGCCCTTAGGAAGACCGCAATCGTGGCGGATTCCCCCGCCACCCTTACTACGCCACTGATGAAGCGTGCAGATTAAAAACAGGACAATAGACTTGAAGGTCTCGCTGTTTTTACCCAAAGGACAATAAATGAACCGGAAGGGGGGAAAAAAGGAGAAATGCTCTAATGTTGGAGTTTAATGCGTGGCGGCAACTTTTTTCTCGCTACAGGAATTTTGAAGCTAAATTTTCTTTCCAAAGATTGGAGTAAATTAGATGATTATGTTAGAAGCTGGAGAAGATTTATGTAAATTCCTAAACAGCTTTGTCCATGTTAATGATGGTTGGCTGTAATGTTCATTCATAAAAGCAATAAAATAGATTTGAACTTTAAAAGAGCATCTTCTGCCTCTCCATTTTCTCTTTCTTAATGGAGCTAATGACGCAACCCGGCCTCTGAGCGTTGACTTCCCTCCATCCCAGACATGAAACATGTTTTTTACATTAAAACAATGGTCCCCCAACCCTGTCCTAGAGGACCACCAGGCCAATCGGGTTTTCAGGCTAGCCCTAACGAATGCATTGCAACACTGATAAATCTTACACTGCTTTGGGATGTAAATTCAAACCCAGGACTGGCCATAAATCTTCAGTCTGGAACGGAGTAACTTGACTTCTCTGGTTCATATCTTACTACCTTTATTACAGTATTTTGAGATACGTTTCCAAATGTTTGATCACGAGACACATACACACAAAGTTACCTGTATTAGATTGGTTGTTTGGGGCCTGATTCTGGAAGCAGTGGCACCCCTCCCCCACCACCACCACCACCACCACCACCTCCCCCCCAGCTCCTTCCTGACCCCCCTCTGCCATGCGCACGCCCCCTTGCCTTCCCTGTACCTTTTAAATTTTCCATATTTAAATTAAAAACTATCTTTACAATACATATACTATAAATATTATTATTTTGAATATTCATATTCTTTTTAATAATTTATCAATTTTCACATATAAATTCAACACATTCTAACACACAGAACCTCCCTACAATTCATACAAATAATCTATAAAAGCTTAATAACTGTTCACCTTTCAACGAAGGAATATAAGACATTGGGTCACAACTTATTCGAATTCCTCTGTATCCACTTCAATACTTCCTGTATGAAAACCTGTCCAAATTGCGGATGAAGATATAATTCACCACAATCTCAGCTGGTTGTGTCCAATAAAATCACTTGCTCAACACAAGACCGTGTTTCGCCTCACAGGGTGTCTTCAGGAGCTAATGTCCATTTTCGAAGCCGCAAGAAATCTATCTTTTTTTTTTTTTTTTTTAATGATTTAGATGTTTTGACCCTTAGTGTGTCCATCTTTTTTGGGCCATTTTCAAATAAAGAACATCCGAACAAAAAAACACTCACAAACAAGCCGTTGGGATGTACAAGCAGCCAGTATTCTTAGCAAACTGGCCACAGCAGAGGGGGACTCTAGGGGGTACTGCAGTGAACGTCACCTTAAAAAATCCCAGGAGCACATCTCACCATAACCCGTTTATATTATATGGTGAGCCCTTCAATACCCACCCAAAACTTACTATACCCACCTGTACACCCCAATAGCCCTTATGCCTGCAGGTGTCATCTTTACTGCCACAAATCATTTCCTGGGGGTTCAAAAATGATCACACATGTACCCACTTTCTCCCTCCCAAAGTGTGAAGCAC
This sequence comes from Geotrypetes seraphini, assembly GCF_902459505.1. Taxonomy (NCBI): domain Eukaryota; kingdom Metazoa; phylum Chordata; class Amphibia; order Gymnophiona; family Dermophiidae; genus Geotrypetes; species Geotrypetes seraphini. Next base: position 5,696,017 of record NC_047098.1, read on the forward strand.
TATTTCCCAAGAACCTCAGCGATACCACTTAAGGCTACAGGTTTCTGAGTCCATTGGATAATGACCAAGCAAACCAGTGTGTGATAAAGCTGTTGCTTCCGTAACACACACGCGTTACACCCACACCCACGGCAGACTTGTCATCTTAAACCCAGAGCCAGAGAATCCATGCCGAGCGCAAACTTTTCATTTACTCTGAGAGCGAGTCTTAAAATCAATCAGAGAATTAATTTTGCTTTGCAGGAACTAAAGCATCTTCCCCCAGTGTTGGCTCTGGGGATTATGACTCATAAAACCATCAGCGCTTGCATGGATAATGAAGTTGAATTGAAAATGATTCAAATAAATCCATACTATGGTTTGTATGTGCTTGGCTGTGGGAGCTGGATTCAAAAGGGAGAGACATGGTCCACGTATTATTAAATCATACTCTCTTCCTTACATAGAGAGTGAAATGGTTAGTCCACTTTGCAAGGTAGTATATCAAGTTTCAAGTTTAATTAATTTTAATATACCGACCATCGACGTGCACCTGGCCGGTTTACAATGCTAAAATTGAAAGGTTAAAATAAATTTTTGTAGGGGGGGATGTGAACGTTAAATAGACAAATTACAAATATGAAAATGAGCTGGAGGGGAAAGTTAATAATTACATCATTAAAAACAAATTAATTAAAGGGAAGAGAAATAAACCAAAGAAATAAGGTGATCCCTTTTTTATTGGACTGACTCAGTGCATTTTCTGATACGCTTTCGAAGGTAACCCTTCTTCGGATCGGAAATAAGCAAATGTTGGCAAATATCAGTACACTTCTCCCTCCGTATTCGGGGTTTCGACACTCACGGTTTCGCTTATTCGCGATTTTTCACATGCTGACTCCGCCCCCTCCAAATTACATCATGAATAAAGTTCCTTTTCTTTTACTGTACCGATAAAAAAGTTTAGCGCTTACCAACATTCACTCTGAAAATCGCTGCTTACACGCTTTCTCCTACAAAATCGCTGGTTCAAATTTTTCACCCTGAAAATCGTTGCTTCCCAGCATGCATAGAGAAAATTGCTATTACTGTACCCTGAAAATCGCTGGGAATCGCGGCTTGCCTGCCTGTAAACCTCTTTGATTGTAAGCACAGACAGGCAGCATATCAAGTCCCACCCTTTTTCCTTCCTTCTCAAGTTTCAAATTTCTTTATTTTTGATATACCGTCTATCAAAATAAGTGTCTAAACGGTGTACAATATAGAAAATTGCAAAAAAATAATTAAAATAAATAGATAAAAGCAATATTATATCAAATATTAAAAAGATTCCTAGACAAATTTAGGTTAACGTACAGGAAACAGAAGGAAAGGGGAGGGAAAGATTGTTTAAAATACATCGAAATAAAATTAATTATAAAAAAGGAGGGTAAATGGGAGTGGTAAAAACATTAGGCTGGGAATCACTTCTGAGGAAGCATTAGATGTTTCAAAGCTTCACTAAAATTGAGGGATTGAGAGGCAAAAGCTGATATTAAAGAGTAACGGCATCTTTAAAGAGGAAAGTTTTAAGTTTGACTTTAAATTTTTCAAGCGAGTTCTCTAATGGGAGAGCATGTTTTTCTTTTCACTCCTGTACATTCAGAAAATTGCCTCAAGAAATCCAGAGAGTAGACCTCACGCTTGCTTCCCTGCTGTCCCGAGGCTCCCTGATCTCCTCTCTATAGGTGTGTCTCTCTGTCTGAACAATCGTCTTGCTTACAGCGCAGCTCTGACATCATCAGTGAAAAGTCACAGGTCCTGGATTTGGTTTAGATGGGCAGGGCACAGAAATATATTTATTTTATTTAACAGACCCCACCTAAAACCTAAGCGGGTTACAAAATACACACATAAAATATAATAACATATAATATTTGACGATAGTATAACAGAAATGCTATATTTTTCACTCCGAGAATAGTTAAGCTCTGGAATGTGTTGCCAGAAGATGTGGTAAAAGTGGTTAATGGAGCTGGTTTTACAAAAAGATGTGGACAAGTTCCTGGAGGAAAAGTCCGTAGTCTGCTGTTGAGAGAAATATGGGAGAAGCCACTGCTTGCCCTGGATCAGTGGCATAGAATGTTGGAGATTCCGCATGGAATGCTGATACTCTTTGGGGTTCCGGAATCTGAGATTCTGGAATGTTGCTACTATTTGGGTTTTTGCCAGGTACTTGTGACTTTTTTGAAGCCTGAACACCTGTTCAAGTAGAGATTCCAGAATGGCAGAAGATGCTTGGCTGTCAAGAACGGAAATGCACCAGCAGAATGACTCAGAAATCGGAACGCAAGCGTGTGTGAGGGCCTTTGAAGTCCTTATCTCTGGCCTTGCATGGCTGTTCGATTCTCTCTCCTGCTTCATGCTCCCCTCCCCCTTCTCTGTCTCTTCTCCTTTTCATCACTGCTTCGTTTTCAAAGGGCTCCGACTTGGAATAGGATCCCAAATCAGATTATCGCTGAGTTCTGACATCAGTGCTGGACAATCATCAATTTGCAAGTGACGGTTCATTCCTGGTCTGTATAATCATTTTTAGCAGTTCTCGGAGCGCGATACTCACCGTTTTGCATTGGCTCAAGCCCTGAATGTAAACACACAGCACTTGTTTCTTTTTAAGATATTTAGGGGATCTCTTACTAAGCTGCGTTATCAGCGTGATAGACAGTAGCGCAGGCCTCCGCTATTGGCTACTATTCCAAACCAGGCGCCTTTGTGTGCAAGATGCCACATTAAGGGGTTCTTTTACTAAGGCACGACTAGAACTGCACAATGCTTGATGTTTGCTTTATCGGAGAAGGCAACGCATTCCAACAAATCGGCCTTTGTACAGTCAACGTGGTTTCACGATAACCTGAGAGTCTGACCATACTCAAGGACATCTTATCCATGGAGTGTTAGTTGAAAAGGAATATGGCAGAGCTGCCCCAGGCGCTCTGGGTCCTCAACCTGACGGCACAACACCACCTGAAGCCCTCCCTGTGATGAATGAACCCCTTTGAAGCCCAACTTCAGAAAAAACTCTGATCCTGACATTGAACCCTCCCTCTCCCGACCCCTCCCCTCCCTCCATCCCTCATTGGGACTTATCTGGAGGTTCATCGGTAGTTCAGGGGGCAGCAGCAGTCACCCTCTGCTTCTACCCAGGTCAACTCCATCCTCCAAAATGGTGCTGATGACCCCTAGTGGCAGTGTCATGGTACTAACCCTTAGAGGCCATCCTTATGTGGGAGATAGAGGGAGGGTTAGGAGTCTGAAGAGACGGATGTCACGATGTGGGGCGTGTTCTCGGGATGGGGTGCTGTGCTTTTGGGGAAGGGGTCGGGGGAGGGATGTGGCTGGAGGGACTGCACCTGCTCTGCCTCATTGATTTGCAGTGTGCCCCCACCACGTTACAGGCGCTGCCTTGCTATCGAGCCCTGCATATAACATGGAACCTGCGCAGTAACTCTCAGCTGTGCTGTAGCCCCTGCTCTTATCGCATGGGTTTTACATTTTCTGCATGGTAATTTACCATACTTTACTAAAAGAGTCCCTTAGAATTTAGAAACTTTGCTGTGTTTTCTAAGTTGTCCACCTTAGGAGCAAACCTCCCACATATTTGGTCAAAACCTCTCCCCTTATGCTATTATACACAGTTCATAGCTATCATATTTCTCAGGACGATTAATAGCCTTTCTTTCTTGCTCCTCAGTATTCTCTGTGTTTCCTCTGGGTCTCAGATTCACAACTATGACCCTGTACTCTCACGCCAGCTGTCTCCGTCCCTCCTGCGGCTACTTCTCCTCCCCTCAGGCACCTCTCTCCCAGAACGTGAGCTCCCTGCTCGGCTGTGACATCTTCCGTCGTCGCTGAAGTCATGAAGACCATCTAACAGCAGCAAGCCTGAGGATTTATTACGCATCACATCCTCACCCAGCCTAGAGCAGAATATGTTCAAGATTGGCAGAGCCTCACTCGTTCACTCGGATTAATGCTATCCGAAGTCAGCAGACCCTGACCTGCAATACAAAGGGAAGTGGGTTCAAGTGAGACCAGGAAACTGTAAGAATAGAAAAGTTTGCAATGGCCATGACGATGCCACTGGCACTAGGAAGAGAGAGAATATATAGGACCGCAATAAATAACCCTACTATTAATTTATCTTTTTCGTTTTCTATTCCCGTCTTCCCAAAGAGCTCAGAACGGGTTACGGGCTAACATATATAGGTTGGAATTTGCCTAACTGAGGCAGGTCACATGATGCAGGAGTGTCCAATCCAATCAGTACAACTGCTTCCCCTACGCTATTTGCTTCTGTGACATATGTCAAAGTCAGAATGTAAAGCCAACACCTGAACGAGTCATTCAACCAAGAAAGGGGCTTGGGGGTAATGGTGGACATGACAATGAAGCCGACGGCACAGTGCGCAGCAGCCGCTAAGAAGGCAAACTGAATGCTAGGCATAATCAAGAAGGGTATGAAGGAGCCCGAGAGCTTGTCTTGAAGGGCGGAGATTAACACGGGGCTGGGAGGCCCTGGTGTTACATGCAGGCAAAGTAGGGAAGGGGGGGGTGGAGGAAAACCGTTAAATAGAAGGAATTGTAAAGAAGAAGGGGAGGGGTTCGCGCCAAAAGGAGAGGCTGGGATTGGATAGCGTAGGAAAAGGGGCGTTTTATATAGGGTTTTGTTAGAACGAGCCTTGGAGGACTAAGTTCGTTGCAGGTCCTCCAAGGCAGAATTTTGTCCCACCCTCCCTCCCTTTGGTGAGGTTTTAGTGACATGGGTGGCGGGTCTCCCGAGCTACTGGGTGCTGGGGCTCATCCGGCGATGAGCGGTGGGCCGGCTGGGAGCCGTGCCTTGGGGTCAGGTGACCCGGGTTAAAGGGGCATGAGGTCATGCCACCCCTCAGACACTTGCTGTTGGTGGCGGGGTTGGGGGCAAAGGTACTGTTTACACAGGGTAGCTCGGGAGGAGCTTGCTGAGGTTGATTGTTAATTGAGGTTCAATATGTTAATGATGTTAATTTATGCAAGTTAATTTATTGGTTAATGTGATATAATAAAGAGCTGCGGCTATTTACCACAATAAGGTGTTTTGTTTTATTAATGTGGGGTGCAGAGAAAAGGAGGGATAATGACAACAGAAGGGACTATCCAGATCCCGAGGTTATACAACCAGAACGAAAGAAGTTATCCTGCGATGGTGCGTCCGCATCTGGAGTACTGCGTCCAATATTGGTCGCCGTACCTTAAGAAGGACATGGCGTTACTCGAGAGGGTTAAGAGGAGAGTGACGCGTCTGATAAAGGGGATGGAAAACCTTTCATACGCTGAGAGATTGGAGAAACTGGGATTCTTTTCCCTGGAGAAGATGAGACTTAGAGGGGATATGATAGAGACTTACAAGATGCATAGAGAGAGGAGAGAGGGACAGAAAGAGAGAGAGAAAAGGAGACAGAGAGATAGAAAGAAAGAGAGAGAAAGGGAGAGAGACAGAAATAGAGAGAGATAGATAAAGATTGGAGAAACTGGGTCTCTTTTCCCTGGAGAAGAGAAGACTTAGAGGGGATATGATAGAGACTTACAAGATCATGAAGGGCATAGAGAGAGTAGAGAGGGACAGAAAGAGAGAGAAAGGGAAAGAGAGAGAGAGAAAGAGAAAGATTGGAGAAACTGGGTCTCTTTTCCCTGGAGAAGAGGAGACTTAGAGGGGATATGATAGAGACTTACAAGATCATGAAGGGCATAGAGAGAGTAGAGAGGGACAGAAAGAGAGAGAAAGGGAAAGAGAGAGAGAGAAAGAGAAAGATTGGAGAAACTGGGTCTCTTTTCCCTGGAGAAGAGGAGACTTAGAGGGGATATGATAGAGACTTACAAGATCATGAAGGGCATAGAGAGAGTAGAGAGGGACAGAAAGAGAGAGAAAGGGAAAGAGAGAGAGAGAAAGAGAAAGATTGGAGAAACTGGGTCTCTTTTCCCTGGAGAAGAGGAGACTTAGAGGGGATATGATAGAGACTTACAAGATCATGAAGGGCATAGAGAGAGTAGAGAGGGACAGAAAGAGAGAGAAAGGGAAAGAGAGAGAGAGAAAGAGAAAGACTGGAGAAACTGGGTCTCTTTTCCCTGGAGAAGAGGAGACTTAGAGGGGACATGATAGAGACTTACAAGATCATGAAGGGCATAGAGAGAGTAGAGAGGGACAGAAAGAGAGAGAAAGGGAAAGAGAGAGAGAGAAAGAGAAAGATTGGAGAAACTGGGGCTCTTTTCCCTGGAGAAGAGGAGACTTAGAGGGGATATGATAGAGACTTACAAGATCATGAAGGGCATAGAGAGAGTAGAGAGGGACAGAAAGAGAGAGAAAGAGAGAGAGAGAAAGAGAAAGATTGGAGAAACTGGGTCTCTTTTCCCTGGAGAAGAGGAGACTTAGAGGGGACATGATAGAGACTTACAAGATCATGAAGGGCATAGAGAGAGTAGAGAGGGACAGAAAGAGAGAGAGAAAGGGAGACAGAGAGATAGAGAAAGATTGGAGAAACTGGGTCTCTTTTCCCTGGAGAAGAGGAGACTTAGAGGGGATATGATAGAGACTTACAAGATCATGAAGGACATAGAGAGAGTGGAGAGGGACAGATTCTTCAAACTTTCGGAAAATAAAAGAACAAGAGGGCATTCGGAAAAGTTGAAAGGGGACAGATTCAAAACGAATGCCAGGAAGTTCTTCTTTACCCAACGTGTGGTGGACACTTGGAATGTGCTTCCAGAGAGCGTAATAGGGCAGAGTACGGTACTGGGGTTCAAGAAAGGATTGGACAATTTCCTGCTGGAAAAGGGGATAGAGGGGTATAGATAGAGGATTACTGCACAGGTCCTGGATCTGTTGGGCCGCCGCGTGATCAGACTGCTGGGCACGATGGACCTCAGGTCTGACCCAGCGGAGGCATTGCTTATGTTCTTATGTTTGACTCAAATAAATCAATGATCAATGTGCCTTAATTCCTAACTCTTTTGTTTAGAGAAATACAGTAGTCACACAACAGATGTTGCTGTTTCTGTGTGGCTTTCACAGTCAGAACAAATGATTTCCACACGACACAGGGCTTCCATTTCAGAGCCTTGTCGGAGTTTTCAAACTGAGCTGTGGGTAATGCTCAGCCTGAAATATGTTTCAAATGTTGCTTTGGGGCACGGTTAGAAAATGTTATTAATATATTATGTGCTACATTATTATGTAAATAAGCTACAGTCTTCTGATTCCAAAGGAAATTTTGACCCTAGGCGGCAAGCATTTTCCTCACACACACAAAATGCAAATGGTACCCCTGACGTTGTCCATGTTACATCGTGGATGAGATCAAATAATGGCTGGAATATGTTAAACACGTGAATGTTTTGTTTCTCTGGGCAAGTTTATGCTCCTTTGAGTTTCCAGCTCAGAAAGAACCAGTATCTATGGTGGTACACGGACCCTTCATTCACCACCCAGTCATCACAGGAGCAATCCCAGAGCAGGAGGTACAAGCCACACATCTGTCTGGACTCAGCTTAACCTGTATCCAGTTGGGCCATTGGATATTGCTGTAGATCAGTGGCCGCTGGAAAATCCCCAGCCCTGGCTGGTCCAGGGAGCCCAAGTCTTTGACAGGGTAATGGATATTCCTAAATTCTGAATGTAGCTGAAAAGAGGGTTATCGTATTTTGTTAAGTGCCAATTTGCAGAAACGAAATTCTATGTTTTGACATTGTTTCAGATCATTGATCGAACCATATCCAGGTCATTCTCTTCTTGGTTGGGCTGAGAACTTTTCACCACCCCCTCGTACTGTGAAGAGTTTCAGTCTCTGGTATCCAGAGCTGAGATTGTGATGTCATAATGCCTCATTCCACCAATAAGAGCCAACCTCATCAGTGATGTCACAATGGCTTGATTATCCTATACTTGGCTCACTTTTATCACATACAAGGGGGTGTTGAAAAGTTCTCAGCCCAACCAACCAACTTCCTAAATTCTGAGTGTTATTTTGCTACTGTAGCTGAAAAGAGCGTTATCTTATTTCCTTAAGTGTCAGTTGGCAGAAATGAAATTCTATATTTTTGGACATTGATTGAACCAGATCCACGTCCTCTCTTCTTACTTGGGCTGAGAACTCTTCAGCACCCCCTGACCATTTTCATACAAAGGCTTCTTGTGATGACAAAAGGGGGAAGGAACCCCCTAAAAAAACAAATATCCCTATAAACACACAGGAAATGAAACAAAATTGACATTTTCTGACTGCCCTTCCCTACTGGGCACTACAAACAAGTCACTGCGCTGGCCCTACCTTTGTTTATTTGCATATTAAACCTTACCTGTTACGTTTCCGAGCACATGACCCTATGTTGCTTCTCTTCCTCTCAATGGATATCCAAAACTGGTCATTTTAGATCTCACACCGGTCAAGTAGTCTTCTACAAACATCTGGAAAATTGCTGAATGATATAGGAGCAGAAATGACTTATTATTAAATTGTATTTTGCTTTGATTTGGGGGAGGAAGGAATATGATACAACCCTTGGCTTGATAGTTAAATGGAACCAGGATTTAGGCTTAGAACTTGATGCAGAAGAGTTGACAAGTGATGAATAAATTGCTCCATGGAGCAACATTTTTCTCCAAATGTAGCTCTGCTGATTCTTGTTGTTGGAGAGGTTGTGGCCAGAGGGGTGATTACATACATATGTGGTGCGATTATGATAGGGTGCAAATATTTTGGGAAGCCATTGAAGGTAAAATAAGAACTATTTGGAATGTCTCATAAGAACATATGAACAGCCATACTGTGTCGGACCAATGGTCCATCTAGTCCAGTATCCTGTATCCAACAGTGGGAAATCCAGGTCACAAGTACCCGGTGGAAACCCAAATAGTAGCAACATTCCAGAATCTCATAGAGTAACAAGATTCTGGAACACCAAAAGAGTAGCAACATTCCATGTGGAATCCCCAAATAGTAGCAACATTCCAGAATCTCATAGAGTAACAAAATTCTGGAACCCCAAAGAGTAGCAACATTCCATGTGGAATCCCCAAATAGTAGCAACATTCCAGAATCTCATAGAGTAACAAGATTCTGGAACCCCATAGAGTAGCAACATTCCAGAATCTCAAAGAGTAACAAGATTCTGGAACCCCAAAGAGTAGCAACATTCCATGCTCCTTGATTTCACACCTCATCAGTGTTTGCTGGGGAAGTAGAAAGGTGACTAACCTGCTTAAGTGGTGGATAGCACATTGTCTTCATGCTGCCTGATAGTCTATTGCCTACTTATGGAAAAGATGGCCGCAGCTTCTGGACATTGAAACCTTGGAGTTGCATACCAATAAAGTACAGGGGAAGAAAGCTATGCATGACAAAATGTGTGGTCTTACTGGACTTGGCAGTGAATGGCAGCCTACACACCTGCTGAGTGGGTAGGAAGAATGGGATGCTCTAGGCAGAACTGTTTCTTTTTGGGGAGGGGGGCTTTGGGGGCAAGCTCAGTTACTTAAATTGTAGACCTTGTTGTGTTTTTGCACTTGTTTGATGGTGACGCTAGTCTGTGGATTATTTTGTTGATTGCTGGGGTTGGTCTTTCTTTTGTACTTCTATGTGCCATGTTTAAATAATGAGGGTTTTTTTGTTTGTTTGTTTGTTTGTTTTTTTAAAAGGAGGAGACATGGAGCCCCATGGAACACATGTAGGAAAATATTTATCCGGTTTGTTTACACTACTCGTTTGTCAAATTAGAGGCCATAACAGGATAATATCTGAAAATAAACATGTTAACAGACCAGAGAGCCTCCAGTTAGCTAAGATACTGGCATATATTCAGAACCAGTCTCTTCCGGTCTCACTGTGCACTCTGATAGATGGATGCGAGACCTTCATCTCACCTTAGTTAATCTAATAGAACAATGGCATGGCTCTCAAGGGCTGGCTAGAACAGCTGCATGGTTTCGAGCTCTAAAAGCCAATATTACCCATTTCCAGATATGAAGAGGCAGATCTGAATAGCCAGGAGTGTTATAAGATATGCATGTCTCTATATTCTCGTGCGTTAAATCATTATGAAAAGTGAGCTCGTCATCAATAATGGAGCCCTAATATATCCCAGTGAGGCAGATAATCTCCATATACATTCACCCAGGTAATAAATTTGTGGCCGATTGGATCCAGTAGGTGTCTCTTGTTACACAGAGACTCCCTGTGGCTGTCTTTTATGATGTGTTGAGTTCCTTGAAATCGAAATGAGCGGAAAGGTCAAATGCCTTCATAGGGAGGCTTAACCACTGCATTTTCCACGTCTCTGAGCCTATCGGCACACTTGTGTCAGTCTGTCTTGCCCTCGGAGACCTCTGTTGCATTTCTTTAAGTAAATGCAGTCCGTATATCTGATTTTGGCCCTTCAAGGTTCATCATTTCTTCTAAAAAGAGAATTTGCCACCATCGGTTTCTATTATGTACGACCCCTTTCTCTATTAAAAAAAAAGACTAAAGTGGTGTACGCTGCATCTGGCAGAATCAGACTGATTGATATTTTCTGGGTGTTTGCTTGGTGATTGATTTTGCTCTGTTACCCATTCTGTACTGGATGAAAAAGTGAGGTAGAAATACTAAAATTAGTTCATAAATTATGGAACATCATAAGTAATTACAAAAGCAAGGGGCATGCCATACCATTTGCATAACAAACACATGATAAATTAACAACTCCATACCCTGCAGCCCCCTAAAAACATCATTCTATGTATTTTTATATTTATTAGGAATTGTAAATTTTACATCAAGCAAGATAAAAGCGAGATCGAAAAGTGCTGACTGCAGATAATTGAACAAAACTAATTCATGCTTTCATTACTAGACGCTAGATTACTGTAACACGTTATTTTTAGGGTCAAGCACAGCCAATCTCTCCCGCCTACAGCTAATCCAAAACACTTCTTAGGGGAGATTAAGGAGAGCCCAAGCTTTCATCCCTCCAATGATCAGCTGCTCCATCAGGGCAGCCTTGTGTACGCCGGAAGTAATGGAAAGAGGTCTCGATAAAAACATCCGTCTTTTTAGACTTGGGCGTTTCTTCCCATTCCATTATCACTGAAAGGCGTCCTACTTTTAGGCCTGCCCCAGTCCCACCCAAAACATGCCTCCAATATGCCCCCTTGCTAGTTGGATGAATTACAGCGTAAAACAACCATATTCTGTCTTTCAAAAATTGCAATTTGGATGTTTCAGCAAATGGACATTGCTTTATCCGTTCTGAGATATCCATCTGCTTCAAAATTCAGTGTCAGTGTCCAAGGTCATATTTGCAGGTTTACTCATAAGTGAATCTGGAAGGCCACAGGGAAAATTTTTTCTCACAGTCCTTCCCTATTTCTCATCTCTTTCAGTCGAAGGTAATTGCTCTCCAACGCTGAAAGGTTGTTCCACGGTGAGACTCAATGCCAGGGGAGGTTGACCCAGTAGAAGTGTAACCGCCGATGCTTCCTGAGAAGGCCGCAAGGTCCAGGTGTGATGTTCCATTGGTGAACCTATCGCTTATGCATGTGGAGTGGGAGCTCTGTAATATGGGCTCAAAGTTGGCTCCCCTAAGGATCCAATCTCTTCTTCATAGAGTGGATACCCAATTGCTCCCCACCAAAAACCATCTCTTTAGAACCAACTCTAAAAAGAGTAGAGAAGTAGGCCTAATGGACAGAAAAGCAGGAAAACTAAGATTCAGATCCTACCCTCTCACTTCTCCTGGTTATCTGGGCAAGTCTTTTCACCCTCCATTGGCAGGGCTGGATTTAATAACCTGCAGTAATGCATTAATGTATTTAATGTGATTAATGCCGGTTATTAGTAAACAGGCTTATTGATCATAATGGGACTTTAACTTAATTACATTAAGGCATGTTACTACGCAATAAAACTCATTCAGATGTTGACACATTATTAACTCTAGCCCTTAGGTTGTAAACCTGTCAGCTTACCTCGGCTTTCCCCGAGGCTAGATATTGAAAGATGAATAATTAAAACCAGGCCTGATATTTAAAAGGATTTAACAGAGCAGGAAAGATTCCTCCCCCCCAGTTAAAGCACTCTGACTAGGACAAACTGGAGAGTAAGGAACACCTACGTGGCCACCATGACTGAATATCCAGGCAGACAACCTCGGCATTAGCTAGGCGGTGCCAGGGCAGTCTGAGGGTGGAGTCTGAGCAAAGACATGAGCTACCTGGTTAACGGTGCAAAGGGAGTCTGGGAGCGAGTCTGAACCAAGACAGGAGTTACCTGGTTAACGATGCTACGGGAGTCTGGGGGACGAGTCTGAACCAAGACAGGAGTTACCTGGTTAACGGTGCAAGGGGAGTCTGGGGGACGAGTCTGAACCAAAACAAGAGTTACCTGGTTAACGATGCTACGGGAGTCTGGGGATGGAGTCTGAACCAAGATAGGAGTTACCTGGTTAACGGTGCAAGGGGAGTCTGGGGACGGAGTCTGAGTCAAGACAGGAGTTACCTGGTTAACGGTGCAAGGGGAGTCTGGGGATGGAGTCTGAGTGGAACTGGGAGTCACTCGGATAGCAGTATGGGGGAATCCGGAAATGGAATCTGGATGGGACTGAGAGTTACCTAGACAGCAGTATGGGGGCATCAGAGGATGGACAGAGCTGGGAGTTACCCAGTTAGCAATACAGGGGAGTCTGGGGGCAGATTCTGGGCAGAGCCAGAAATTACCCAATTAGCAGTGCCAGGCAGTCAGGGGACTGTCGGGGGTGGGGGGGGGGAGCAGTGAGTTTTAGTCCACTACATGGTAACATAGTAAATGACAGTAGATAAAGACCTGAACGGTCCATCCAGTCTGTCCCCTATTCACACACATTACACTGGCCAACACTCATTTTGCTGTCTGAAATGGTGAGACCTGTTTCTGGGTATATTTGACCTGCTGATTCCAAAAATGGCACCAGTTTTCTCTTATCAGCTCCAGTTTTTGAGATACAGAACATGTGCCACATATCATTCCTCACTCTGTTCGACCATTATAAAATAAGGTTATTTTCATGCAGTGTTTAAATTAGTGTCTTTTAAACATGAAGGAAACAGATTACAAATTAAAAGACAAGTATACAACATGAAAATCTACTTATTTCATACCAAAAGCACAAGTTTGCAGTCATTCAACACACAAGAAGCTCCTTTGGTAAGACTTCCGAGAGTGGGATCTGCCAGGACCATCCCGCATAAGATTCCAACGATAGTCTGCCATCCATGTGTGCATCCCGTCTTCCTTGGGTTATATTCTGAAAGACCTATTTTCTTCTTCAGGTTTCCAAGAGGGATATAACTCTGTTGGAGAAAGTGCAGAGGCGAGCCACGAAACTCATCAAAGGGATGGAGCATTTGAGCTACAAAGAACGACTCAGGAAACTGAGTCGAGAAGAGAAGAATGAGAGGGGATTTGATAGAGACTTTTAAAATATTAAAAGGATTTGATAAAATAGACCAGGAAGCAGCATTGCTAACATTTTCAGATGTGACGCGGACAAGAGGTCATAGCCTGAAACTGTGTGGCAGCAGGTTCAGGACAAATGTCAGGAAGTTCTGTTTCACACAGCGAGTGGTGGGTGCCTGGAACGCTCTCCCGGAGGAGGTTGTGGCGGAGACTACTGTACTGGGATTCAAACGCAAGTTGGATGCACACCTTCTTGCATATCATATTGAGGGATACGGTAAAGTCGGGTCTCCAAAAAGGAGTACCTAAATGGGCCGCCGCGTGTGCGGAGCACCGGACTGGATGGACCTCGGTCTGATCCGGTGGAGGCATTTCTTATGTTCTTATGTTCTTAATATCATTGCAGAATAAATTTGTTGTCTTTGAAAAAGAATGGCAGCAAGTCCTTTTCTCTCCTTCGATAAAATGTAATTTTCATAATGTTTTCATAATGATTTCAGCCACTATAAAACTTTCTCCCCCCTTGATTGAGGTCTAATGATAAAAACAGTAAAAATTCACTTTGGGTCTAATGTTTTTGCTGTATGAGAAAGGAAAAAATTTTGTTTTGTTCTTGTATTTCAATTGTATATGTTCATTATTACCTATTGTCTCATTTTAATGTTTGAACTGAGTTGTATTATTTTCTTGTTTTGACTAATATTATGTCAATACTATAAAATGAAAATAAAGAATTTTAAAAAAAAAATGTAATTTTCATTCCAGACTGAAGTACATTCTTTTCCTTTAGTCTGGAGGCAAGCAATTCAGAAGACTCCTTGGAAAGATTTAAGCTTCATTCTGGTCAAAACGTTCACTAAGTGAAGTTGTTTGGGAATCGCTGTCACCGTCCTCACTTTCTTTACCTTGTGCGATATCGGACATGCAAAACTCAAGTACAGTTCTGGGTGTCATTATAGATTCAACACTTTCATTCACCGACCATCTTAATTCTCTGGTAAAAAAAAAAAATGTTTTTTTAGTCTCCATATGTTGAGGAAAGTGAGATCCTGTTTCCATGATCAACACTTTGCTGTCCTTGTTCAAGCAATCATCCTTTCGAGGCTGGATTATTGTAATTCAGTCTATTTAGGCTTGACCAAGAAAAGCTTTCAGAGACTTCAACTGATCCAGAATACTTCGGCTAGGCTGATCTTTGCAAAAAGTAAATTTGATCACGTCTCTCCGCTCCTGCAAAAACTTCATCAGCTTCCTATAATTTCCAGGGTTTATTTGAAATGTGCCTGCTTAACATTTAAGATCTTGCATGACATCCTTCCTCCTTTAATTCCCCTGTCTTGGAATTCTGCAAGATCTGACATTACCAGATCTACTCAAAAATTTAAATTGTCCTTTCCTAAGTTGAAAGGCGTTACCTACATTGGCAAACTAGGGAAGTCTCTACTTTTCAAAATTACTGAGCTTTGGAATGATTGTCCTATTCATGTGTGCGATCTGGGTTCTTTCCAACCATTTCGAAAACATCTGAAAACTTGGCTGTTTTCAAAGTTGTAAATTCCGCTCCTCTCTATACTATTCCAAATCCATATTGTATCTGTTCTCCTTTCTAATTTTCTTGCTGAGTTCTACTGTTATAGAGAAGATGCGGTATAAAAGCCTAAGGTTTAGTTTAGTTTAGTTTCATTCTCTTAGAGCTGTAGTAGTTCACTAAACCCCACACACCCTACTCTACTGCCGTAGAGGTGCCACCTGTAGCCATGAGGGCTTATGGGGTAGCAGACAGGTGGGTCTAGTAGTTTTGGGGGGAGGTTTGGAACGCTTAGCATAAATTATAAGGGGTATTTGGTGAGATGTGCTTCTGGCACCCTTTTATGTGAAGTTCACAGCAGTGTCCCACTGCTCTGTTGGCGTGTCTGTGTGGCCGGTCCATCACAATGATGGCCACTCATAAGAATAGCCTTACTGGGTCAAACCAATGGCCCATCAAGCTCAGTAGCCCATTCTCACGGTGGCCAATCTGGGTCCCTAGTACCTGGCCAAAACCCAAGGAGTAGCAACATTCCATACAGAATCTCAAAGAACCACAAGATTCCAGAATCCCAGAGAGTGTCAAGATTCTAGAATCTCAAAGAGTAGCAACATTCCATGCTACCGATCCAGGGCAAGCAGTGGCTTCCCCCATCCCCCATCCCCCATCCAAATGGTCAGGATTTGGACATTTTCAACTTGGACATTTGTTTGATCAAAAATGGGGTATAAGGCATCCAAAGGGTTGGACATCCTGTCAGCCTAGACATACACTTAGATGATTTTCAAATTTTTTATTTGGGGGGGAGGTGACGTCTAGTGGTTCGGCTTTAAAAAAATGGATGTTTCTGTGCTTCCGACTTTGGATGTTTAGCGGGAAACGTCCAAATCAGACTTCAACATTCTTTTCGACAAAGTCCCTCCACTCATGCTGAGTATCATCCAGCAAATGAAAACCACTCCCAACCCAGTGTTTTCTACCTGGTTGCTGGAGCTGCATGCATCCTGCCCTCAGCTGCCATTATTATTTATTAGGATTTATTTACCGCATTTATGAAGGAATTCACTTTAGACGGTGAATATGTTATGGCATTCGCAAAGTGCTGGAGTGGAGCCAATTGCAGTCCTACTGCCTGAGGGTTTGGAGAGCTTTGGGGAGTGTCACTGAGTCAATTAAAGTAAGTGGGGTGATGTTAAGAAAACTGGACTCGTGTCTGTTGGATGGGGATACTGCCTTGACAGAAATACGTTCATGTTTTATTTTTAATAAACAGATTATTTATGAGGAAAAAATATAGAACAGATCCTAGAGAATCTCATTGTATTAATTTCTTTTATTAAATGGAAACATAGGGGCTGCTGAAATTGCAAATTTTCAGTTTATGCTTTTAGGGATATAATTAGAGAAGGCAAGTTTTTCAGATGGATGGCTATAGGCTGCTCATAACTCATGTTGACATCCTCTATCCCTGTTTCTGTGTTTTGATCTAGAAAATGCAAACCTGCTTCTCCCAAGGGTCAATAGAGTTTTTCTTTCAGTAATACAATGGTCACGTTACATTAAATATGTGCACAGCCCAAGTGGAGGAAAGGCAGGAGAGGGGAGATATGATAGAGATGTTTAAATACCTACATGGCGTAAATGCACATGAGTCGAGTCTCTTTCATTTGAAAGGAAGCTCTGCAATGAGAGGGCACTGGATGAAGTTAAGAGGTGAGAGGCTCAGGGGTAATCTAAGGAAATACTTTTTTACAGAAAGGGTGGTAGATGCATGGAACAGTCTCCCAGAAGAGGTGGCGGAGACAGAGACTGTGTCTGAACTCAAGAAAGCATGGGATAGGAATGTGTGGGATCTCCTAAAGAGAGAGAGGAAGAGATAATGGTTACTGAAGATGGGCAGACTGGATGGGCCATTTGGCCTTTATCTGCCATTGTGTTTCTATATTTCCATGGAAGACTAAACACCAGTTTCTACACTGTGCAAAACCAACTTTAAGTAAGAATTGTGTATAATTCAATTTAAAAAAAAAAAAAAGTTGGCACTCACCCCCTCTTCTACGAAACTGTATATTGGCCAAATTGCATTCATACAAATGAAAAGCAACCAACTACTTAATTAAGAAATACTTTCTTTCACCTTAAGGTACTTTTAGAATGTAGAAATATCCTCAGTATACACAGTCATCTTTTTCCATGTCAGTTTCATGAACTAAATTGGTCAGATTTCAGGATAGTAGGTTCAATGTTTTCAATTTCTCATACCATTCCCAGGTTGCAAAATTACTTCAGTACCAAGGACAGCAACCTTTGCTGAACATGCATGGCCCAATGGAAAAGAGAAAGGACAGTTACAAAGTATTCTGTTCTTAGCAGAGACAGTAAACTCCAGATGAGATCAAATATATTTCACATTCAAGACTAAAGTATATAATGCATGAAAATTTGAATAGAATTCTGGCCTCCATAGGTAGCCAGTGAAGCTGTACAGAAAATTTTAAAATTCTATCACATTTACTTAAAGAGAATATTAGCCATACCGCAGGTTCTGAATTGTTTGCAGTTTTAGAATGATTTGTTTTGATGCCCCTAAGTAAATGAGGTTACAATAATCCAATTTTGATAATAGTAAGGATTGTACCATTAATCTGAATTGTTCCAGGTCAAAAAACTTTCTGATACACCTCAGTTTTCTTATAATAAAAAAAAGAACTTATCAGACCATTAGTATGAGATTCAAGGAATAGGGTTCAGTTGAAATAGACTTGTAAAAAATTTTATTACTGATGAAAGTGGATATCTATTTTGATTTATTAATATGTAATCAACTAATGGCTCCAGTTTATTATCAAGAAGAAATTTAGTTTTATCAGTGTTTAGGGGGGAAATTCATCACGGAGCATTAAATATGGCATCGTCAGCGGTGGCCACCTTAAAAATGGCCACCGATCGTGTGTCAGTTATACGATGGCACCATTTATAGAACTGTGCTTTTGGGAAAGGTAGGTGCCGGAAATATAGGCAAGGGTTTTCGAGACCTACGGAGGCATTTTACGATGCCTAATGCCACTTCCGACATCATCCATGCCCACAGTGGCATTAGGTGTCATAAAACACCTCCGTAGATGTGATTCTGGTGTCGTCTCTTAAGATGCTGGTAGACGCCTACATTTTTCTTTTAAATGCTTTTTTTTCTCCTTTTAAAATGGCATTTTCAACTTAATGGGCTTCTTAGGACACAGCATGCGCTTAATTGGTTAACACCCCTTGATGAATTTCCCCCTTAATTTCAATTTATATTTCATTATCCAGGAGCTTATTATTGCAATACTCCTTTTGAACCACACTTATAACCTGATCCAGAAAAATGTAGATAGACATCCTAACCGTAGCGTCATCTCCATACTGTGAGTTAAAAAAAAAAATCCCTCTTTAACCAATTCCAAACACATTCAAACCTCACATTATATACACAAACATATGTACCTACTGTAAGCTGGCAGTTGGCATTTTTTAAAGGCTGGCCATGACCACTGTGGACTGAATTAGCCCCAGGCTTTGTCTGAGCACTGGCCCTCAGTATATGGGTCACTATTTAGATGGTAGTTCCCTGGTTGCAAGTGGGTCCCGGCTAGGGTTACCAGATTTTCTGTTTGGAAAATCTTGACCCCTTAGACCCACCCTCCAGGCCCGCCCAGTTCCAGCCATCCCTGCCCCATCACGCCCCAATCCTGCCCCCAATCTCGCCCTAGCTCCGCCTCCTGCTGCCTGCTGTGATCGGGCACCAGGGCATCCGCACATGCGATGTGATGATGTCGCGCGCACACCCGTGTGCGTGATGTCATTGCGTTGCCCTCCTGCCTGACAGAGATTTTGAGATGATACACTTTTTTTCACACTAGCTTTGAAAAGCTACAAATCTCAGTGGCTTTGAAGCTCTTTCCATGAGCCCAAACGTACCCATGATGTTGTGGTTTTTTGGGGTTTGTGATTCCACTGAATATTTGCGTCGTTGGCAGTACCCGGAAGCCATCTAAATGCAGCCAATATTCCGAGGCAAACACTACTACTACTATTTATGATTTCTATAGCGCTGAAAGGCATACACAGCGCTTGTACATTTTAATATACAATAGACAGTCCCTGCTCAGAAGAGCTTACAATCTAATTATCTAATTTAGACAGGACATTTCAGGGTTGGTATCTGACAGCAATGAGTGGGAATTAAGAGTTGAAAACAGTTTCAAAAAAGTGGGTCTTTAGCTTGGATTTGAATACTGCTAGGGATGGAGCACGACGTGTAGATTCAGGCGTCTTGTTCCAGGCATACAGTACCGCAAGAAAGAAGGGACGGAGTCTGCAGTGGAATAGAAGGGTACAAATAAGAGGGGCTTGCCTGATGAATGGATATCATGGGGAGGAGATAGGGGGAGATAAGTGATGAGCCCTCCTAGCTAATTGCTTTGTTTGTTGAATACTGTTGATGCCCACATAACTCCCAACCACCCCGACTCTGCCCCCCCCCAGCCTGCCCCGGCACAAACCAGAGACTGTCGCAATGATTAGAGCAGACGCTCAGTGGCACAGTCCAGTTATGCATCACTAAATATTGGTTCCCAACTCACTCAGCGCAGTTTCACGGCTTAAATCATTTTGAGTATTAACCCATATGTTATTCTATGGAATTATATTAAAACCATACATTACAGTGTATGAAACAGCATGACTTATAGATTTAGAAAAGGGACCTGGGATTGCTTAGAGGAAATTCTTTTGTTTCTTAGGACTTTTTTTTATTTCCTATTAGTATATATTTTGCTCTGGGAGCTTAATCCTGTCGTGATGGAGTGCAACACTTATCTCACTCACTCACTTGTGCTTTGCCAACTAACACAATAGGTCAGGAGTTAGCTTGGCTCAAGGTTACAGAACAACCCGTGTTTCGGAGTCTCTCTTTCCAGGATGGTAGGTGGGCTGAGGGGGAGGTTTGGAAAGTGGCAGAGCAAGGCGTAGCGACATCTATGGCTTTGTATGTCTGCGGGAAGGGGGGGGGGGTATTTGTGTTCCATCAGTAGAGATGTCTGCTGCTAGGAGACCTGGCCCTGTAGCTTTTTCTCATTGATTTTTCTGCCCGCAGTTGGGCTTTGGCTGTGCAGGAGACAGACAAAGGTTTTACTGGAATGTTGATAGGCGGCACAAAAACATAACATTTTCAATAGGCAGTTCGTAAAACGAAGCAGACTTTTCAAACCTGCAAATGATTGCAAATTCAAGGGGCGGCCTGTGTTCATAAGAACATAAGAACCACCATCTCCTTCGGTCCATCAAGTCCGGCGATCCGCACACGCGGAGGCCCAGCCAGGTGTACACCTGGCGTAATTTTAGTCACCCATATCCCTCTCTGCCTCTCGTAAGGAGATGTGCATCTAGTTTGCTTTTGAATCCTAGAACGGTGGATTCCGCAATAACCTCCTCTGGGAGAGCATTCCAGGTGTCCACCACTCATTGCGTGAAGCAGAACTTCCTGATATTTGTCCTGGACTTGTCCCCCCTTAGCTTCAATCCATGTCCTCTTGTCCGTGTTACAATCTCAGCTCTGGAATGTTGCTACTCTTTGGGGTTCTGGAATCTTGCTATTCTTTGATACTGTTTGGGGGTTCTAGAATCTTTTGTTACTCTTTGGGGTTCTGGAATCTTGCTACTCCATTGTAACATCACTGATGAGGTTGGCTCTGAGGCACTGTGGAATGAGGCATTATAAGAACATAAGAACCGCCATCTCCGGATCAGACCTTCGGTCCATCAAGTCCAGCGATCTACATACGCCTGGCGTAATTTTAGTCACCCATATCCTCTATGCTTCTCATAAGGAGATGTGCATCTAGTTTGCTTTTAAATCCTAGAACAGTGGATTCCGCAATAACCTCCTCCGGGAGAGCATTCCAGGTGTCCACCACTTGTTGCGTGAAGCAGAACTTCCTGATATTTGTCCTGGACTTGTCCCCCCCTTAGCTTCAGTCCATGGCCTCTTGTCCGTATCACTTTGGACAGGGGTGTCCAATGTCGGTCCTCGAAGGCCGCAGTCCAGTCGGGTTTTCAGGATTTCCCCAATGAATATGCATGAGATCTATTTGCATGCACTGCTTTCAATGCATATTCATTGGAGAAATCCTGAAAACCCGACTGGACTGCGGCCCTCGAGGACCGACATTGGACACCCCTGACTTTGGACATTGTGAATAATTTTTTTTCTGCTCTATTTTGTCGATTCCTTTCAGTATGTTGAAAGTCTCGATCATATCCCCTCACAGTCTCCTTTTCTCAAGGGAGAACAATCCCAGTCTCTTAAGTCATTCCTCGTATTCCAAGTTCTCCATACCTTTAATTAGCTTCGTTGCTCATCTCCGCACCCTCTCCAGCAGTTTTATATCCTTCTTTAGGTTGGGAGACCAATGTTGGAAGCAGTATTCTAAGTGGGGTCTGACCATTGCTCTATAAAGCGGCATTATGACCCTCTCCAATCTACTCGCGATTCCTTTCTTTATCATGCCCAACATTCTATTTGCTTTCTTCGCCGCCGCCGCCACACATTGTGCTGACGGTTTCAGGGTCCTATCTATCAGTACCCCCAGGTCCTTTTCTTGTTCGCTCTTACCCAGAGTTGCACCTGACATTCTATACTCGTGTTCCTTATTCTTACTGCAGACGCTGTGAAGTCGGATGTGTCAGCTGCTCGTTGTCTAATGCGGGTGCCTTTGGAAGCTGTTGGATACGTGTGTAAATCTAATGTGTGCCCTTATCAGAGACAAAACGACAAAATCCAAACGGCACGAAAAAGGTTCCACAATGGAAATGAAGCAGCAAAACGAGAAAAGAATTGTGGGGAGTGTGTGGCACAGTGGCTAGAGCTACAGCCTCAGCACCCTGAGGTTGTGGGTTCAAATCCCTCGCTGCTCCTTGTGACCCTGGGCAAGTCACTCAATCCCCCTTTGCCCCAGGTACAACAGACATCGTGTGAACCCACCAGGACAGAGAGGGGAAAATGCTTGAGTACCTGAATGTCAACCACTTAGGTTATAAGTGATATATATCGTATTTTTTGCTCCATAAGACGCACTTTTTCCACCCCCAAAAAGGGGGTGGAAAAGTGGGTGCGTCTTATGGAGCGAATACACCTTCCCCCCCCCCCCCGGTACCTTTTTAAAAGTTGCGGTGCTCTCCTGCTGGATGGCTGTCTTTGTAAGCAGAGCAGAGCGGCGCGATGCAGGAGCGCAACCTTTGCGCTTCCTGCCTGGTCCCGCGCCGCTCAGTGATTGGCAGAGAACTGATCTCAGCCAATCACTGAGCGGTGCGGGACCAGGCAGGAAGCGCAAAGGTCGCGCTCCTGCATTGCGCCGCTCTGCTCCGCTTACAAAGACAGCCCAGGAGAGCGCCGCAGCTTTAAAAAGGTACCGGGGTGGCTTCGGGCTGGTGGCTTCAGGTGCGGGCAGCTTCGGGCAGGTTTCTTCGCTGCAGGCAGCTTCAGGTGCGGGTGGCTTTAGGCTGTGGGCGGGCTGCTTCATGCTGCTTAGCACCAGACACACCAAACCACCAGACGCACCCCCCTATAGAGGAGGACATTTTTTTCCTTGGTTTTTCCTCCTCACAGGGGTGTGCGTCTTATGGAGGGATGTGTCTTATAGACCAAAAAATACAGTAAATACTCAAATAAATTGTGAACAGATGATCGGACGTACCAGTTTGTTGTTTAATAAGCGTCCAAAAGACTTAAAAACAATCCACAAAGGATGTATACAGTCACAAGATAAACCCTACATAATGTATAAAATACAAATGACCCGACACGGGCCGTGTTTTGGCAAAATTAAAATGCCTCCCTCAGGGGTCTTACAGGGTCCTAATATAGGAGGCTCGTGTGCTGCGCTGTTTGTTTGCAGCCTCTCAACGACTTGAATTTTTTGTGACATTATGGTTTTATATTTAAGGCAACCAAGGACCCTGTAAGACCCCTGAGGAAGGCATTTTTATTTTGCCAAAACTCGGTCCGTGTCGGGTCATTTGTATTTTATACATTATTTGGTTTTTATCTTGTGGTTCACCCTTTGTGGATTGCTTTTAAGATTATTGGTTTTAAGTCATTTCGATGCATATTAAACAACATAACATAACATTATTCTTCTATACCAATCAAACGATTTCTCAGCGGTTGACATTGAAAACAGCTGGACAATCAGCAAAGTACAACATACAAACAGCAAAAGTACAATATGTGTCTTAAGGATAATCAGAGTAGAAATATTGCAATTAGAAACATAGAAACATAGAAAGATGACGGCAGATAAGGGCTACAGCCCGTCAAGTCTGCCCATACCATTGACCCACCCTTATAATTCTACTGGCCCCCTTAACTCTACTGACCTGCTCTATTAAGTCAATATCCTAGTGACCCTATTCATTGGTATGACCCTCGCAGTGATCCCACATAGGTATCCCATTTATTCTTGAAGTCTGGGATACTGCGGGCCTCGATCACCTGTACTGGAAGCTTGTTCCAATGCTCTATCACTCGTTAGTGTAACTTCTATTTAAAAAATAAATCTATCAAATACTACAGTCTTAATTTCTTTCCGAAATGTGCCATAGGTCAACCTGGCTCCACTAATGTAATTACCAAACCAGGACTGCTGTTTACTTGCTTCAACCATAAAAGTCCTATCCAAAAAAGACCTGTATCTACAACCAGTAATCTTTGGATAGGCAAATAGATTACAATTTCTGGTTATCCTCGTGGGGTTGTATAGCACAAAATTAGACAAAAGATAGGTAGAGGCCAGTCCCCAAACTGGTACATCCAATCTTCTATTCCAATCTTCTTATTAGACCCCCCCCCCTTACCCAGAATTCCTCTTTTTATGCTGTTCAGTTTGTGCATATTGTGAAAATATAGTCTTGCTTCGCCACCCTCTGCTTTCATAGGCCATGTAAATGGCTACCAAAGGACTGTTTCACTGGAGAACTCATTAAGAGTAATTTGTGGTTAGAACAGAATGACTTACAGTGGATGCTTAGATAATTGAGATGATTTAACGAGATCTCGAACTGAGTCTACTTGACTACTGTAACATCGCCTATTTAGCAATTTCCCAAAAGAACATGCAGCGTTTACAATTGATGCAAAATGATCTTTGGGCTGAGGAAGTTTGACCACGTGACACCCTACTACCGGCAGCTGCATTGGCTGCCAATGGAGGCGCGCGTAAAGTTTAAATTTGCCTGCTTCTGCTTCAAAGCACTACACGGACTTGCCCCTAAATATATAACTGACCTTTTCGTCTTCTCAGCCAACAGACACAAGAGAAGCTCACATTCCAACTTCGTTTCCCCCCCCAGTGAGAGGTTGTAAACTGAAAAAACACCATGAACATCTTCTCTCGCACCAAGCAGCATCATGGGGTAAAGATCTAGAACAATTGCTTTCACCCACTACTTATGAGGAATTTAGGAAACGTCTGAAAACACACCTGTTCCTAAAATATCTAGACAACTGATCCTCTCTTCTCTCTCCCCTCTATAGCGATTAACTTGTTCTATTGATCACTCTCTCCTCAAAAATGGATTTCCTGTCCTATTAACCCTCTTTCTTCCTCCCCTCTTAAAGTCAATCAGTTTGTACCTTTGCTTAATCTTTGTAAACCGCATAGAACTTCACGGTATTGCGGTATATAAGCTGTTATTATTATTATTACACCGAAACCCCCTCCTTACCTGATTCGTTGCTGAGGTCCACCGTAGTCCACCTCTTTGGCCTTCCAGGCAATCACTCCATCAAAAACTGCTCTTCCATCTGTCGTTAAACCGTAATAGGAACAAAATGAGACCTTAGTCATCAGAGCAAGTCTTCATTTGCTGGCGGAGTCAATTCATGTGACCCCGTGCCTCTGCTTCATTAAGCCAGAAACAGTAGAATCACATAACCTAAGTTCCCAATCCGCCCACTTGCGGAAAATCAAGCTGGCCTGTGGTGCTGCATCTCATACAGACAAATAGTTTTGAAGTGGTCATACATAGCATTAAAGCAGTACTCGTGAACAGATTTAAGCTCTTTCGAGCAGGGACTGTTTTCTTACTCTTTGTGACTCTGTACAGCGCTGCGTGCATCTGGTACTGCTGGCAGGACTTAAGCATCCCCACCAGGAAAGATATGATGCAGCAGTGACAGTGGCAGCTAAGGGAAGGGGAGGGAGAGAAAATGCTTGCCAACCCCCCCAGTCCACCCCTGGGCCCCCTCCAAAATTAAGTTCTGGCTACATTCCTAGAAGACAAAGATCTCAATATGTATATTTTGATAGAAATGTGGGCGATGAGAGATATGATAGAGATGTTTAAATCCTTCCATGGCATAAATGCACATGAGATGAGTATCTTCCAATTGAAAGGAAGGTCTGGATGAGGAACCACAGGATGGAGGTGAAAGGGGTCAGACTCAGAAGTAACCCGAGGAAATACTTCATCAAGGAAAGGGTGGTAAATTTGTGGAATAGCCTCCTGGTGGAGGTGATGGAAATGAAAACAATGTCTGAATTCAGGAAAGCTTGGGACGAGTACGTTGGATCTCTAAAGGAGAAGAGGGGTTAGTAGTTGGCATGGTTAGGCAGACTAGATAGGCCATGTGGCCTTCATTTTTCTATGTTTCTATCAGCTTCAGGCTGCAACTAGTTACGTGGGTGTCGCATCTCCAATCTACTGATTTCAGCATCAAACTACAGAACTTTCAGGAGGTAAATAACCAGGTTGTCCAAGAAATATGTCGAGCCAAACTCCTGATGCAACCAATTATCCTCACTCTATCACCAGACTCCAAATGTTACAACCCGTAGCTTCCCTGCAATCTTCTGGAAATGACCAGAATCCCTTCCTGTTGTAATCCGCCTAGAACCGCAAGGTATTAGCGGAATAAAAGAAACTAATGTAATGCATCTGCTACCAGCCCCTTCGTTAGCTGCTAATCCGGATGCCTGGAGAAGGGCCGCAAGGTGATAACCCTGGCGCTGACTTCCAGTTCTCATTTGCGCTGTCCCAACTTACCGACTCAGGAGCCTACCTTTCCCTGGCTACAACACCAACAGCCTTCTAAGCCTCTCTCTGGCTATGCTGATCCAGCCAGGTTAGCGATTTGTATTTAAAAATGTAACATAAGCTCAGCGGGAAATGTAATGCCGTCTTTTTATATCTTTTAGAGCCTCGACCCCGAAGAAGGTTTAATGAAATGTGATCATGTCGGGAGAGGCAGTTAAAATTTATAATGAAAAGACAAGTGTGAAATTAATATTTAAGTAGATGTAATAAGTGAATATAAAATATATTGATCCGGTGACGATAATGGCTCATGCATTAAAACTGTATAATGCATGACTAAAGAGTCAGCTGAGGATCGTGTGAATATCAGTTATTCCAGGGGTGATTTATTTGGATGAATTTATGCTGATCCAGGGACATGTGTGAGAGAGCAGGAAGAGAACACCTTTTATTCCTCACCTGCAGCCTACCTCCTGGCCAGCCACATCTCACCCAATGCCAGGGCCAAAATGGAGAACGTTCCCTCCCTTCCCCCTGGGAAATGGCCATGACATCTGGTTACTGGGCATTGCGGTTTAAGGATCTCTCTTAAACCAGCTTGAAGCAACCGAGATGACTTGAATGCAATTGTTCCTGTAGCAATCTCTGAATTTGCTAGCCAAAGGAAAGTCCACCTCTTGGGCTGTGAAGAAAAGATGCCAACTCAGAAAAAAAAAAATGAGCAGTAAAATTCTATAGACTAGAGAAACAGATTTAACAGCAGGAAAGATTCAACTATCTTCTTTTTATTCTCTCCAAAGGTGGAGAGGAGACTTTATGGCCAAAATGATAGATGTGTTCTCATAAATTTAATATAACTATCTTTATTTCAAAGGGGAGATTAGATAGCTAAAGAAATATAATTTCAGAGTCAGCGTTTGCAAAGGAAGGCTCAAGCCGCCAGTTCCCAGCTCTGGTTCCACCTGAACTGGAAACCTAGAGGAAGAGGAGGAAACTGTTGAGTCAAAAAAGTCCTCAACAAATGATCTTTAGAACTGTTATTCACTAACTCTGAATAGTTTATAGTTTATTCAATTTTTGATTAAACGCCTTTTCGATACTTCAAAGCGTTGTACAGAGTAAAAAGTATTAACATTTCACAAAAATGACGATTAAACATACTTTCCTATAGTAAACTACAGGAATACAGACCGTACAAACTGGGTAAATGTTGACCTATTTGCCATAGAAACATAAGGATAAGTGGGAAGAAATACACTTGTAATAGAAAAGTGAGGAACATTTAAGGGAAAAACACTTAGGACCAGGGGAACAGTAAAAAATTAATAGTTGAGGAGAAGTGGTTCAATTAAAAGCGTCGTTAAAAAGAAAGCACTTTAAATTGCTTTTAAAAGTTTTTAAGTTTTTTTCCATTTTTATATACAAAGGCAGAGTGTTCCAGATTGTAGGGGCTGTAACAGAAAACGTAGTGGTGCGACGTGTACCAATGATTTTTAAAGAGGGAATATGAAGGTTATATTGAGAGATGGATCTTAGAGTTCTTGGGGGGTCGTATGGGATCAGAAGTCTATCTATGAAAGCTGGTGAGTTGGTTTGCATTGTTTTAAATGCCAAAAGAGCGATTTTGTAAGTTACCCTGTGTGAAACTGGTAACCAGTGGGCCTTTTGGAGCAAAGGGGTAACATGATCATATTTTTTTGCTCCCGAGATTATTTTAATGGCCGTATTTTGAACAAGCTGCAAGCGTTTTAAATCTTTGTGATAGATACCGTTTAGTAGAGAGTTACAATAATCCATTTTTGAAATTACTAGTGAATGAATCAAAATGTTAAGGGAATTAGTATCTGTAATACCTTTTAATCAATGTAAACCGCATAGAACTTCACGGACCTGCAGTATATAAACTGTTATTATTATTATTATATAGGTCCCCTCACATCTCATGAATTGCTGATCTGGACCTGGTCCTCTCTCCCTTCCTTTATCCCCTTCCTCCCAATTATAGGATCAGTAGGAGAAGGATGGAGAGGACTTAGGCTGAATAGTGAAGGCTCAAGAAAAGACTATAAGGGTTAAGAGGAGATGATTTGGGGTGGAGAAGACCTACCGTACCTTTCTTCCTCAATATTAAGGGTAGGTCCTAGTATTAAGAAGGAAAGGTAGTTGAAATGGAGGACCCAAGACTGAAGGGCTGGAGGTGTCAAAGATATGTGGAAGAGGAAAGGGATGGAGTATGGATGGAGAGAAGAAGGTCCTGAGAAAGAAGGAGACAGAAGATCTGGAACTTTAATCTGGAGGAGGAGGAGGATGAGCTCTTCAGGGGAAGATGGAGGAAGGAGAAGACTCAGGATTCAGGGTGGTGAAGGAGCAAAGTGGTGAGGTATACAGTAGGTATTTGCAGGAGAGATACAAGGAAGTCCTGGGATGGAGGAAGAGAGGTAAATGAATGAGAAAGCGAGATCCTGGGATTGAGATGGTGAGGGGGAAAGGGTCTTGGATTAGGCAGAGAAAGAAGGGGCTGTCTACAGCTTCAGTGATATGTCAGAGACCCCATTTTCCTAAGCCCTCCCTTCCTAGGGTTACCAAATTTTCCGGCTGGAAAATATGGACCCCCTAGACCTGCCCCCAGGCCTGCCCTGTCACACCCCGGTTCCACCCTTTCACACTCCCAAGCCCGCCCTAGCCCCCACCCCTCCGCTGCATGCTCTTATCGGGCAGGACATTCGCGCAAGCCCTCCTGCCCGAAGGAAAGCTTTTCAAAACCCAAAGTGCCAGGTTTTGAAAAGCCGTCCGGGGAAATCCGTACGTCTGGTAACCCTATTCCTTCCCCTCATTCCCTGCAGCACTATAAAACATGTAGTCTTTACCAATTGCCTTTTGCAACTACATTTTGTCATTAAAATACCCTGTAGCTTTTCTGTTTCTTTTTACAGAACAACTCCATGTGACAGCTTTTGTAGCCATATTTTAATACCTACCGAAACAGCAATTTCTTGGCACATAAATGTGTAAATTTAAGCCAGTCACAAGAGGATATAATGAACGATTTAATGACCCTCATTCACCAGCTTGTTGAAATGTGCTCAGTAAATGGTCAGAGCCTACTGGGACATTCTGATTTTCGGTTTGGAAGGGTTTTCTCTCTCTCCCTCTGCATTAATAACAAAGGGATGAAAATCAAGACAGCTGAGCAGTGGGAATAATTACACAGAGTGATTTCTCGCTGACCAGCGCGCCCCCAGCAGCACAAAAGCACCGGTTCAACCATTAGACTAAATGAGGCTCTGGCCTAGGGTGCTGGAGAGTGGAATGGGATGATTCATTGAGACCAGTTCATCGTAGGACGTTTCATTGCTGCTGCGCTGAATCGTTCCTGGACTCCTCCTACACCACGCTGCATGCTTTCCCGTCCTGGGACCCCAGGAGAGAGAGAAAGGAAAGTGGACTCTGCAGGGGCCCCCCCACAGGCACCCCAGAACCTCTGATATTGTGTACAATTCTGGAGGCCGCAGCTTCAAAAAGATATAAAAAGAATGGAGTCGGTCCGGAGGAAGGCTAATAAAATGGTTGGTGGTCTAGGTCACAAGGCATATAGGGACAGACCTAAAGATCTCACTCTGTATAATTTGGAGGAAAGGCAGGAGAGAGGAGATATGATAGAGACATTTAAGTACCTATGTGGCATAAATGCACATGAGTCGAGTCTCTTTCATTTGAAGGCATAGGATGAAGTTAAGAGGTGATAGGCTCAGGAGTAATCGGAGGAAATACTTTTTTTACAGAAATGGTGGTAGATGTGTGGAACAGTCTCCTGGAAGAAGAAGAGATAATGGTTACTGCGGATGGGCAGACTGGATGGGCCATTTGGCCTATATCAGCCATCATGTTTCTCGGTTTCTATTCATACACATGGAAGATGAGCCTAGAATATGTCTTTTTTCCAAATGTGTAAATCTCTGAGTTTTGCAGACCCCTATAATAAACCACCAGTGGGGCAGAAGCAATGGAAGGGCTGCAGCAGTCCACAGAGGGTAAAGGGTGGGATGGCTCCGAGCCAGGAGCCATAGTGGATTGTGTCTGTGAGAGGGGAGACCTTGGGGTTCACTGTGCCTGCCAAAAGAGAAATGAACACAATTTTAATTATTTTATTTTCATTTTAAAATATGACAGAAAAAATTTGGTTGAAATGTCCTGTTTCATTTCAAATAGGTTCTACATCTTTTGAACCCCCCAGTCCTAGAGGTGACAGTGTCAGTATCCCTGTGTCCATCCCCTGAACCCCCAGTCCTAGAGGTGACAGGCTCTGTATCACTGTGTCCTTAGCCTCTGGGTTGTCCATCAAATCTCCGTAGTCCTCCAGTTATGGAGATGAAGGGATTGTGTTTCTAAGCAGTCTGGTTCAATCTTTCATGTCTCTTTGTCTTAATCAGAACTGGAATTGGAGGAGTGTGTGGCGCAGTGGTTGGATCTACAGCCTCAGCACCCTGGGGTTGTGGGTTCAAAACCCCACGCTGTTCCCTGTGACCCTGAGTAAGTCACTTAATCCTCCACAGCCCCAGGTACGTTAGATAGATTGTGAGGCCACTGGGACAGAGAGGGAAAATGCTTGAGTACCTGATTGTAAAAACCGCTTAGATAACCTTGATAGGCGGTATATAAAATCCTAATAAACTTTAATTTAAGTCCGATTGAATGCTGTCTGGTTTTTGGTGTTTTTGCTCTCTTTATACAGCTGTTTTGCCCCACTAATGAAAGCAGCTAGCTGGTTATTTATTCCATTTTCTCTACTGTTCTCCCAAGAGAGCTCAGAATGGTTGACATGAATTTATTCAGGTACACAAGCATTTTTCCCAGTCTGACCCAATGGGCTCACAATCTATCTAAAGCACATGGGGGATTAAGTGACTTGTCCAGGGTCACAAGGAGAAGCGTGGGTGCTGAGGCTGTAGCTTTAACCACTGCGCCACTCTAGAAATCAAAATGTAGTAAAAGTGAGCCAAGTCTAGGACAATCAAGCCATTGTGACATCACTAATGAGAGTTGGCTCTTAGGTATTGGTGGAATGAGGCATTATGACGTCACAATCTCAGCTCTGGTTATCAGAGGCTGAAACTTTTCACACTATTTATTGATTCACTTTTCTGTACCATTCTCCCAGGGGAGCTCAGAACTGTTTTCAATAATTTACTGGAGCATTTTTCCCTGTCTGTCTGTCCTGGCGAACTCACAATCTTGTCTAATGTACCTGGGGTGATGGGGGGATTAAGTGACTTGCCCAGGGTCACAAGGAGCAGCGTGGGGCTGAACCCACAACCTCCGGGTGCTGAGGGTCTACTTTTAACCACTGTGCCACACTCTCCCCTTCCGCTGAGCGTCTTAGATGACAGCTTCCTACAGACGTCTGGCACATAAAGGGACCTCTGGACAGTTCTTGACAATGTGTCCCGGACTTAATCTTGCATGCTCAAGGTGGATGTGCTTCGAGCGCCACCTGAAATCCTGCTCACTCTCTTTAATTGTGGGAGAGAAATGCACCAATGTTTGAATTAGGAGTTAACAACCTTCACACCCCTCTTATTTCTCAAATGAAAGACATGTGGTGCAGGCACTTTACCCAGGAAAGCCAAGTATGCTGAGCAAACATGTTTGGCAATAAAACCGTGGCTTAGGGCTGATTAAACTGTGCTGGGTGGAGAGAATATGTCCAGTGGACTGTCCTGTAGCACTGAGCCCTTCCTTATAGTACACAGCACTGCAATAAGAACATAAGAATTGCCGCTGCTGGGTCAGACCAGTGGTCCAAAGACCAGTGCCCTATTTGAGTCTAGCCTTAGCTGTATATGTTCTGGTCCAGCAGGAACTTATCTAACCTTTTCTTGACAAAGTGAGTTTAAGAATATATGGACCAGTGATGATTGGATACATAAAGCTCTAGGGCCCTGAGTGGTATCGCCGAGGTCCCGGGGAGTCGATTAATATGAGCTCTTACACTTATTAAAGCAATTATTTGTGTCAAGTTTTAGTCCCGTTAGTGGTGAAGTGTTACTCACACGTATTCATGGCAGGTATTCGGAAAACCTGGCTGGCTGGGTTTCTCCTCAGGACCGGGATCAGAGCCGCTGCCCTAAAACCATGAGATGTTCCAATATACTGTGTAAAGGGCTCCACAGAATCCTCCTAGTCAGTCCTCGGGCACGTACGTCTGATCCTGCACGTTTCAGCGCTGCTCCAGAATTTACGCTGGACCACCAGCAAATCCAAGCACAGAGACATGATTAATGAGTCCTGCTGACATCTTAAACGCAGGCATAATCTTGCTTCACTCGGAGGTACCAGCCTCCAGAAAATCTCTAAGAGCTTCCTGTAAAGCCCAAATGTAATAAAAATGATGCTCTCCACAGTAGCAGACACACAATAATTCTGTAGCATTAGAAAACCCACTTAAAATGCAACATTATCCATCCATCTTAAACTGTATCATTTCAGAAGCTATAACACAAGAGATAATAAAAGCTACACACCCCTCGTGCAAACCTACTGTATATACTAATATGATATCATCCAGTGTACTTTTTGCTTTCTGTCTATGTGTAGATTTATGTTCAAATACATAATCAAACCTTGGATTGCAGGTTCATAGACAGTGGAGCGCAAGACGTCAGCGCACTGACAATCCAGCGCAAGACAGAAGCACGCGGGGGAAAAAGTAATTTTTAAAGAGCTCCGACGGGGGGTTTGGGGTGGCACCCCCCCCCCCCACTTTATTGGTTAGTGTTCGCACTGCTGTTGGGGGGTTAGAAACCTCCATTATAGCGAAAACGGAACTTTTTCTGATTTTTTTCTCTATAATGTGGAGAGTTTCACCCCTCACACCCCCCCCCCCCCGCAACAGCAGCGCGAACACTAACCAATAAAGTGGGGGGGGGGTTGCCACCCCAAACCCCCAGTCGGAGCTCTTTAAAAATTATTTTTTCCCTCGCGCGCTTCTGTCTTCCGCCGAATTGTCAGCACTGGATTGTCGGCGTGCTGGCATCTGGCGCGCGATTATCCTGTCACCTGGATTGCAAGTAACTTGGTTTGCAAGTGTTTTGCAAGACAAGCAAAACATTTTATTAAATTTTAACTTGATATACAAGCGAGGTCTCGCAATACGAGTGCATGCAGTATGCACATCATCACGACTGAGCCGATGGTTCTTCTCTCTCTAACGCTGCGGGAGCGTAGTGACTTCTAAACGAGCGAGGTCTTATAAGTACGTATAGTATTTTGTATTAAAGTTTTGGGGTTGTGGAACGCATCGTCTGAGTTTCCATTATTTCCTATGGGGGAAATTCGCTGTGATATACGAGTGTTTTGGATTACTAGCATGTTTTTGGAATGAATTATGTAATGTAATGTAATGTAATGTAATTTATTTCTTATATACCGCTACATCCGTTAGGTTCTAAGCGGTTTACAGAAAATATACATTAAGATTAGAAATAAGAAAGGTACTTGAAAAATTCCCTTACTGTCCCGAAGGCTCACAATCTAACTATGTTCGCAAACCAAGGTTTTACTGTATATAAGATATTTTTCAGGCGTGCAGCAGGGTCAGGATGAACCAGCAAAATCATGGTGCAAATCCCACTCCTTGCTACCTTGAGCAAGTCAGTTCTCAACCTCTCTCATCTCATGTACAAACTTAGGACCCTGTAGGAAGGGGTTCAAGGTCTTTTTTGTTGGGGTTCTAGGATGGGTTGGCACTTGTGTTGAATGCAGGCTATGGGTCTTCAGGGGGTGGGGGACTCTTGTAGCCATCCGTATTGTTTAACCGAGCTGGTTCCTTTAAGAGAGGGGTATCAGGTCAGGGGCTAGTGGCCCGATACTTCCAGGCAGGAAAAATAATGCCAGCTTTGAGCTTGGAATACCATTGAAGAACTCACTTTTTAAGACGTCTGTAGTGCCACCCTGTTAAAGTGCAATCTGCAGTGTGTACTCTACTGACACCTTGCAAGCCAAGACAGAGGGGAAATCGGGTTTCTAAGTCATAAACCGTGCAACAGAAGGATAACCGAGAGATAGGCCTGGTTCGCAGCTGGTGCCTGGTTTTTACTGCTCCAGTAAGATCTTTCCTTCAAATGACCTCACTTCGTATCTTCATTCATTCCCTGGTACCTTCTAAGCTGGACTTTTGCAATTCCCAAAGTACCAGCTACATCGGCTGCAGCTAGTTCAAAAGACTACTTTCTCATCAATCAAAGTTCGATCACGTCACTCCTCTCCTAAAAGCTGACACATTCTGCCCAGGTCATACCGTATTCCTTTTAAGTACAAAGTTCTTTCTTACCAGATACTCTCATGCGGTCGTCCTTCTGGTTTATTATTCTCCACTGCACGCCCTCCAATCCTCACAACAACAATTGCTAACTGTCCCATCGTTTGGACAATTATTTCTTGACGTCCACAAGAACTCTTCACCGCACTCCATCCGTAATGAATGTTCATTCTCAAAATTTAAAGCACAATTAAAACATTCTATTTCTCGCAGGCTTTCTATTCAGAGTCAGACAGAACAGATTTTAAAAAAAAAAGAAATCCTTTTTTTATTCCTAACCTAATCGTTTATCCTTTTCCCTTTGTTCTCTCCTCATGTTCCGTACCCACGGTAACCAGTCTTTTTTTCCCCCCGTTCCTGCAGGTTACCCGCTTCCTTTCAAATGAAAGAGACTCGACTTGTGCGCATTTCCTCCACGTACAGTAGGTATTTAAACGTCTCTATCGTATCTCTTCTCTCCCGTCTTTGCTCCAAAATATACATATTGAGTTCTTTAAGTATGTCCCTTTACACTTTATGACGAAGACCACGTGCCATTTGAGTAGCCTTCCTCTGGACCAACTCCATCCTTTTTATATCTTTTTGAAGGTCCGGCCTCCAGAATTCCACATAATATTCTAAATGAGGTCTCCCCAGAGTCTTATACAGAGGCATCAATACCTCCTTTTTCCTACTGACCATATGTAAGCTAGCATCCTTCCAGCATTTGCTGGAGAGAGTAGGCATCACTTCTGCCTGTAAGACCAACAGGGATTTTCAGGATAGGCCAATGGGGCCTACAGGGGTACAGGTATGGGGAGGAGGGCTTGGGCCTACACTTCATTTTCTTTCTGAGCAGGAGGGTAGGAGGATCAGAGGGACAGAGGTCAGGCAGGAGCTGCTCAGATCCCTTCACTTAGATACTCACATACATGGGAGCTTCTTTGTAACCAAGTTTTGCTTTATATTTGTAATAAGCTTATTTCTATATTATATATCTTTTCTGCACCACCTGGCTATTGTCTCGTTAGTTTATTTCCCACTGCCTCTGAGGCCTGAACCCGGGACCCAAGAAGACTAAACAGAAAAGATTACATCAATCCATAAAAGGTAGAGGCTGTCTTCCAGTGCACCTCATTTTTATGTGAACTCATACGTGCAATTTTATAAGAGCTTGTCCCAGCATATAAAGCATGTTTTACATGCTAGAATGCTGTATTGATTTGCTCTGTATATGTGTCAATGGATGCACACACATATATATTATACACTGAATATTTTGCTTATTTTTCATACAAAGTCCTGCCCTACTTTGCAGATTGTAGTACTCAAATTACTTCTCAGCCATCCCCCGGTTATGGCTGGCAGGGAATGATCTACCTTCAGCCACTATTGGCAGGGCATGGGAGTCTTCCCTATACTTCTCCAGAGCCTCTCGGACTCTCTCATGCTCAGAAGGCTTATTTTCCCTGCTCTGTGCCAGGCGCTTCTGCCTAGGCTTCCAAAGTTTGATCTCTAAAGGTGGCCCAGGGAAGATGTCCCTTAAGGAAAGCAAGATTTGCCTAGACCCTTCCTCACAGCCATTAAAAAAGCAAATATTTTATATACACACACACACAGTAAATATTGACTTTATTTCAGAAAGATGAAGAGAATGTATCAGCATTGTGTGATGGAAAAAGAAAAATCTGCAATGTGCCTTTAAGTCCGACTGCAGCCACTATCTTGAAAACAGTGCATATTCTTTCAGTGACCATGCAGGTTTCCCATGATTTAAGCTCCAGGCATATTTACAAGTCATTAAATGTGATCACCTCACTCTTAGCAAATAAGAAACCAGCTGCTATATTTATCTGTAATCTCCCGACAGGGCTATTAATCACTGCGGGGCAGACTGAGAGCAGGGCTATTCTTACAGGATAGTGTATTTAGGTCTACCCTTCACCAGCTGTCCAGGCCAAAAATGGGGTTCTGAACCAACAATTTCCTAAAATGTAGTTCCTAAGCAAGAGAACAGACTCACAATGAGGGGAAAAATAATGACAAACGCTTACAGTGACTTCACTCTCTCACAAATCCTCCAATCCCAAGAGATTCTTCTCACTCTTTTCTCCTTAGAAACAGAGTTATGGTGGTACAATTAACCAGATCACACTGTCAAGGAGATGAAGAAACCTACGCAACCCCCGTCGCCTCATGCGACTTCTTTGCTCCTTCTGGTGCATTACCCTGGGAACCACAAACCACATAGAAGGATTTGAGGCTGAGGCTGAGGTTTTAAGCCAGTCCCGGTTACCCTCCAAAAAGGATCTCCTCTTATTACCTCCTCACTGGTCAGGAGAGCCCTCCCTGTGTTTTAGACAATACTTTAGCAAAACCACTAGAGGTCTCTGCCATCTGAGCAAAGCAGAACATTACAGGTCTCTATATAATGTTCTAACAAGAAACAGTTTCTTTGCTAGGTTTGTCGTTATTAGGTGTCATCAACTTGTGCTCGAGTCCTAGCGACTTGATGAATTGCGGATCTAAAAAGAAATCAGTTTTGTGCTAGTCTGGCAAGGTCCTCCAGTGTCAACCCCATGGTTGTTTTCAACGTGTCCAGCCCTCTTCGCCTGGTTCCTTTGATCTTCCCAAACATGAGGTCCTTCTCCAGTGATCTCTCTCTTCTGATGGGCTTCGAGTGACTTAGCCGATTTGATCTCTTCCAGAATCAATTTGTTAGTTCTTCTGGCAGTCCACCGCACGCCTAAAATCCTTCTCCAGCACCAAAGCTCAAATGAGTCAATCTTCTTTCTGTCTTGTTTCCGTAGTGTCCAGCGTTTGCATCCATAACTGACCACTGAGAAAATGAGTATTTGGACAAGTCTGATCTTCTTTTGGAGTGTTACCTCCTTGCCTTTGAATACTTTGTCGAGAGCGATCAAGTGCTATTCTGTGGAGTATTTTTTTCCCTGCTAGTTGCTTCTTTGTTTGCAAAAGAGTCCAGGAGATTGACATCCTTTACAATGTCTATTATATCTCCTTCAAGCTCAAAATGCTAGGTTTACCTGGAGTAAATCTACTTCAAGGACCCATGGTCTTTCCAGCATGAAGTGGCAAAGAGCCCTGGATAAGAATGCTGTTCCCAAGAACTTTGCAAGAATTATAAAGATATGAAAATGTCATAAAAACAGTGCTCTCTTGAAAATCAAATAAACATTAACAGGACCCCATTGGAGAGAGTTTATGGCCTCATAAAAGGTGACTTGAACACAAGGGAGAATTTTTTGACATGTTTGAGACTGTTCCTTCTTCAAGGTGTTTAACTAGGAACAAGAAGATTTTACATACCAGATAAAATAGATGAGATACTGCAGCGGGCTGTGGTAAAGGATATTTTTTGTGGCATAAGAGACATCATTTTCAGAGTCATAACAAATAATATGCCAAATTTACTCCAGTGGAAAAGACTTTTAAGGCTTTGTAAGCAAACTTCTGTCATAAAATATGAACATTACAATTTTAATTATGCCAAGGTTTTTAACTTGCAACTTAGGGCAAAAAGCTGATAGAAATATGCAAACAGAGAAAAATGAGGGCAGATAAAGCCCATATGGCCTATCCATGCCATCTACTATTCATTCCTCTCCTTTAGAAATCCTCGGATCCTCTCCCAAGATTTCCGGAATTGTGTTTATCCCAAGCTCTGTATGGTTGTAAAGTTAGTATACAGCAGTGGAAAAATGTGCAACTATTGCCAAACATTCTTATGACCTACCACTAGGTGGCACCATAAGCACTGGATATTAGTTAACCTTTGACCTATGAAGCAAAATTTGAAAGGCTGTCCACCACACCAGGGGAGTAAACTTCCCTCATGCAAACAGTTCTCAGACAGCAACAGCCCTACAGCAACAACTATGTATGTGAATTGTAAACCATTTTGAATTTTAGGAACAGCAGGGTATAAAAATCAACTCATTAGTGTATTAGGGCCTGGCATAATTTAGTTATTTCTTCTACTACTGTATTTAAATATACAATCTACTTGCAATGCGGTACAGACACACAGCAAAGAGAGTCCCTGCAGCACAGAGTGTACAGGTTAAACAAGACACACAGACAAGTGGTTGGGGAGAATAAGGAAAATGTTATTAAGTCTTAAGATTGAGTTAATGAGTGCAGTTTAATTCAAGGCAGGGGTCATTTTATCTCATTACCAGAGACTCAGTGAATTAAATAAAATTCTGACAAAATTAAACTCAGGTAGCATGTAACACTAGGGATCTCTACACAGATATAGTCCACATTAGCAGAACACCTCACCTGATCATGAGCAGAACAGAAACTCACATCAAATATCAACTAAAGAACCACACATTAGAAGTATATGAAAAAGCAAACTGAACCTTTCCTTGCTCTGCTTCTTCTCTCCATTATCACACTCTGTCCTCTTGTTTCCTATGGACAGGAGAAGAGGTAGAGCACAAGAGCTGAGGAAGTAGATTAGAAAGTGGAGTACCTGTGCCCTCTGTAGTCCAGCCTCACTCTTATATGGAAGGTTGCCCCCTAGTGGTAGTACTGTAAGACTACAACTGGAGGTCATTAGCAGCACCATATAATACCCTATGTCCCCAATTCTCAAAAGCTTTCCATGTTGGTAAGACTCATTAAATCAGTCTTACTGGCATGGAAGCTCTCCTCCCGATGCTCGAAAGGGTTCTCAGGGCTGTTGCCGATCCTCATAGCAGCCAACAAGAACCTTTATGCAAATGCATTATAAGGAGCTCATTAGGAGGGCATTCTTTTTTAAAGGCTGGGATAGTACATTCCCCTAGCTGTAAGTGGAGGATATTACCACCACTGGGAGTGTTTGTGAGTACCTGACAACAGAGACATCCCTTCTGTTTACAATTACAACCCTCTTCTGCATGTTAAAAAAAAAAACCCAGACATTAACATGATTAGTACAGAGACCCTCTGAGTTTCCCACATCATCTGTGATGACATGAAAATGCTTTTGCCTTCTGAGATAGGAAGCAATGTTCAGTTGTGGATTAGGAATTGGTTATCAGATAGAAAACAGAGGGTAGGGTTAAATGGCCATGTTTATCAATGGAGGAGGGTAAATAGTGGAGTGCCACAGGGGTCGGTACTGGGAGCAGTGCTATTTAACTTATTTATAAATGATCTGGAAATTGGAATGATGAGTGAGGTGATTAAATTTGCAGATGACACTAAACTGTTCAAAGTTGTTAAAACGCAGATTGTGAAAAATTGCAGGCGGACCTTAGGAAATTGGAAGACTGGCAGTCCAAATGGCAGATGAAATATAATGTGGACAATGCAAAGTGATGCACTTTGGGAAGAATAACCTGAATCACAGTTATCAGATGCTAGGGTCCACCTTGGGGGTTAGCGCCCAAGAAAAGGATCTGGGTGTCATTGTAAACAATATGATGAAACCTTCTGCCCAAGGTGTGGTGGCAGCCAAAAAAGTGAACAAGTTGCTAGGAATTGTAAAAAAAAAAGGGATGATTAAAATATTATACTATCTCTGTATTGCTCCATGGTGTAACCTCACCTAGAGTATTATGTTAAATTCTGGTCTCCTTATCTCAAGAAATATATAGCGGCACTAGAAAAGGTTCAAAGAAGAGCAACCAAGATGGTAAAGGGGATGGAACTCCTCTCGTATGAGGAAAGACTAAAATGGTTAAGGCTCTTCAGCTTGGAAAAGAGACGGCTGGGGAGAGATAGGATTGAAGTCTGCAAAATCCTGAGTGGTGTAGAACGGGTACAAGTGGATCGATTTTCTACTTTGTCAAAAATTACAAGGACTAAGGGGACACTCGATCAAACTGCAGGGAAATACTTTTAAAACCAATTGGAGGAAATATTTTTTCACTCAGAGAATAGTTAAGCTTTGGAACGCGTTGCCAGAGGATGTGGTAAGAGCGGATAGCGTAGCTGGTGTTAAGAAAGGTTTGGACAAGTTCCTGGAGGAAAAGTCCATAGTCTGTTATTGAGAAAGACATGGGGGAAGCCACTGCTTGCCCTGGATCGGTAGCAGATAGCATAGCTAGTTTTAAGAAAGGTTTGGACAAGTTCCTGGAGGAAAAGTCCATAGTCTGTTATTGAGAAAGACATGGGGGAAGCCACTGCTTGCCCTGGATCGGTAGCAGATAGCATAGCTGGTTTTAAGAAAGGTTTGGACAAGTTCCTGGAGGAAAAGTCCATAGTCTGTTATTGAGAAAGACATGGGAGAAGCCACTGCTTGCCCTGGATCCGTAGCATGGAATGTTGCTATTATTTGGGGTTTGCCAGGTACTGGTGACCTGAAGTGGCCACCGTGAAGATGGGCTACTGGGCCATTGGTCTGACCCAGCAAGGCTATTCTTATTTATTTATTTGGTTTTATATTCCGTCCTCCCAGGAAAGCTCAGAATGGGTTGCGAGTTTACAAACCTATTTAAGTGTATTTATACAAAGTGATGATAAACATGTTCTCATATTCTGCTTTCAGACACAGCTGTGTGTGCGGGAAATGTTTAGAATTTGCTCAATGGTTCATTTTATGGGTGTTTTACTGCTTATATGTCAAAGTTGCATTTATTGTTGTTTTCACTGCTCCTGGAGTTAAAGAGTTACTTTAACAAGTCATCACAGGGTAAATTTACTCTTTCCTTTTCTGCACTGTTTTGTAATTTATTCTCTAACCTTTACATTGGCATTTCAGGCCTGGACTTTGATGCTTCAAGTTTCTGTGGAAAAGAAACATACAGCTGTAGAAGATTCCCGGTTTCATTTTTCATATACTGTATATATGAATGTTCTAAAGTTGAGGTTGGACTTGGAATAGAAGATATGAAATGTAATACTGCCTTCTTGTGGTCAGAGCCAAGAACTGCATCTGAGACCAACCCATCAGTCATCTTACAGTATGGCCTGCGGATGGCAGTCTGCGATGAAACTGCCGCGATGAATTACTGGGAGGCTGGTCTTCCTGGTACCTGCAGAGGGCGGCCGATGTAGCAGATTCAGCAGCTCCGGCGGCAGCTTCTCCCCCCAGGGCCTGCGCTCCCTACCAGCCACTGCTGAGGTGCTGGATTATGAACAGGGAGGAGAGGGGGGTGGGGGCATGAGACCCCCCCAAACACTGACATGGGGGGGGAGAGACGTTGCCCCAAAACACTGAAATTTGGGGGAAGTGGGACAGCATTCTCCCCCCCAAAAAAAATCCCAAACCTGATTAGGTGATTCTTCGCAGCCAGTTAATTGCGCTGAAACAGCTGTACTGAAATGACAGATGAATTGTCCTAGACCCATAGTTTATTCAATTTTCTTTACCATTTTCCCAGGGGAGCTCAGAACGGTTTACATGCATTTATTCAGGTACTCAAGCATTTTTCCCTCTCTGTCCTGGTGAGCTCACAATCTCTCTAATGTACCTGGGGCAATTAGGGGATTAAGTGACTTGCCCAAGGTCACAAGGAGCAGCGTGGGTTTGAACCCACAACCTCCGGGTGCTGAGGCTGTAGCTTTAACCACTGCACCACTCTAGAAATCAAAATGTAGTAAAAGTGAGCCAAGTCTAGGACAATCAAGCCATTGTGACATCACTGCTGAGGTTGGCTCTTATTGGTGGAATGAGGCATTATGATGTCACAATCTCAGCTCTGGTTATCAGAGGCTGAAACTTTTCACACTATTTATTGATTCAGGTACTCAAGCATTTTCTCCTGTCTGTCGCGGTGGGCTCACAATCTATCTAATGTACCTGGGGCAAGGGGGGGATTAAGTGACTTGCCCAGGGTCACAAGGAGCAGCGTGGGTTTGAACCCACAACCTCAGGGTGCTGAGGCTGCAGCTTTAACCACTGGGCCAAACTGCATTTCTAAAAATCAGAATACAAATATATTCCGAAAGGCAGCACAAGCCACGCCCAAAGCATGCTTCCTTTAAAATCTATATGTCTTCTCAAATACTGTATCTATAAGGAGTAGCTGTCCTAAAATCACTACTGATACTAATGACAGTTTACACAGCTTCTGGGCTTTCTACATTTCAGTCCAGATTAAAGGAACAGCTACTGTAGGGAGCATATTCTAAACCAGGTTTTCAAGATAGCCCTAATGAATATGCATGAGAGAGATTTGCATATAATGGAGGTGACAGGCATGCAAAATCTACTCCATGCATATTCATTAGAGCTATCCTGAAAACCTGGCTTCAATTCCAGAAGATTGCATTTCCTGCTAAGTCTGGAAGGGAAGAATATTTGCAGGTGATAAACCTGGTGAACAAGTTCATGTCAGACCTTTTCCCAGGAGGTTGATTGAAGCCCGGGTGGCATTTTGCACAAGGTTGAACTTGTAAATTATCTTTTCCTGGGAAGGCTTCTCCCTTTAGCATTAATCACACGCAACTGAAACCATGGGCCAAATATACACTTTATCAAGGTTGTAAGAAACTGAAAGAGGCTGGCACCCCTGAAAAAAATATAAGTAACTACGCACTAAAAACGTCAAAAACATTTGAAATAAAAATCCTTTATTTATACATCAAATAACCCAACATGTTTCACCATCGGGCTGCATCAGGGGTTCAAGTTTCTTATAAATTTGATTAATCGCATATTCAGAATTCTAAGCGATGTACAAATCAATAAAATTACAAAATTTTAGGGGGAAATAGAACGAACACTTAGAACTAACCTAACAAAAACATATTGAAACAAAAGGAGAGGATGGGAAGAGAAATACAAGTTGTCGATAGTAAGTAAGACACGTATGGAGAAAAAAACCACAGGAAGGGAGAAACCAATGGGCTTCCAAAAAGTTATGAAATAGGATTCAATTGAGGCTCCTAGTCAGGCTTTCTAGCTATCAAATGCGTCTTTAAACAGAAAGCTTTTTAACTTGCTCTTAAGTCTGTTCTTCCCTTAAATAAATAGGGAGGGAATTCCAGGTAACAGAGAAGATGAATTGAAACCGTGTATTAATGATTTTGAGTGAGGGAACTGTTAATAGATGTTGGTCGTTTGACCTCAGTACTCTTTTTGGGGTGTAGGGAATCAATCAGTTTTGTAAAGAAGAGATCTGAGAGTTAACAGACTTAATTGATATGTTATGCGGTGGGTTGATCTACGAGTCTGTTAGCAGGGTTGTTATGGGCTCCTTTTACTAGCCGCCTTAGGGCTTTAACGCGTGGAGTAGCACGCGTTAGACCTTAACGCCAGCATTGAGATGCGTAGCGCGTGGTAATTTCATGCGCGCGCTAAAAACGCTAGCGCACCCTAGCCAAAAGAGCCCTTAGTAACTAAAGGGTCCTTTATCTAAGGCACGCTAATGAGGTTGGTTCTCTTCATGCCACGATTGTCCCCTTTTGGGCTCTCTTCGAAATGGTGACGTCAACCTCACTTTGCCACCAACAAATTTTCCCATTGACGTCTTGAGCAGGATGTGAACAGCTTGACGCTAATCCAGCTCAGCGGGAACTGGGAGCTGAGGAAAGTGATTTGAAATCCAGACGTGTGTTTTCTTTAAACAGCTTAGAGTTCAGAGGTTTTTTTTATTTCTGCAGAGTGACTTTTATCAACAGAAAGCTCGTTAGCGGAAGAAAGAGGATGTGTTTGGCTGGCGTCCAGGAGACGTTTCTTGCCGTGTTAGTGCTACCTTGTCTGTGGAAAATCTTGCGGCAGAAGTTCACAGGACACAGAAATCAACTTAAGATCTTACTGGTTAACTCAAAAATAGAGAAATAAAAAAAGCTGAGCCGTGTAAGTGAATGAGTAACCTACGGCTCCTTTTACTAAGGTGTGCTAGGGTTTTTAGCGCCTGCAGGAAATTACCGCACGCTACGTGGCTAGAACCAGAACGTAAGCTGCTCTTTGACCTGGGGGCCGCCACTGGAGCGGACTGCTGGTCTGACCCAGCAGCGACAATTCTTATGTTCTTAACCAATTTAGCATGCACTAAATCAGTTGGCGCACCGTAATAGAAGGACCAGTATGATACTGGAAGCTGCGATTACAGGAGCCCTTCGCCACCGATCTCCACTGTCGAATTATACATGGT
Organism: Geotrypetes seraphini; assembly: GCF_902459505.1. Lineage (NCBI taxonomy): Eukaryota > Metazoa > Chordata > Amphibia > Gymnophiona > Dermophiidae > Geotrypetes > Geotrypetes seraphini. Next base: position 5,740,429 of record NC_047098.1, read on the forward strand.
TCTTGGCACATGAAACATTGAACATCTTGGACCCCTGAGGAAGAAGTGTTATTCGAAACACGGACCGTATCAGGTCCAAGTTTCTAACCAATGAGAACCATCCTTTGGGAAGCAACGCTTTATTGACTTTCAATAAAGGTTCCTGCATCGTGTACATCATCTCTGCAGTCCTTTTTTTGGGGTTTTGCTTCCTGGACAACCTGCATCCCACCTCTGTAGATCAAACCACAACCCCTCCAATTTTATTCCTGTTTATTTATCGATGTGTTCCCGACTACTGCAAGTCACCAGCACAGGTTCACGTCCACTGTTGCAACTCGGAAAGCAGGTTCAGGCATCAGGTGGATCCCTTTCTCATTGCCCCCCTCCGAGTGGAAGACAGAAGACTGGCAGCAAGAACAAAAGAATTCCGTCCCTGTTGCCGTCAGGCCGAAACAAAGGAATAATGTAAGGAGGGATGCAGCCAACGATGGGGACAAGGATGTTGGGGAGGGAGTGGGGGATGGAAGGAGACCATAAAGGGAGAAGAGAAGGTGGACCCATGTTTGGAGGGTGATGCAGGGGGAGCAGAAGAGGGAAGGAGATGAAAGAAATGAAGATGGAGCTTTGGAACAGGGATTGGAGACAAAAGTCTGAAGCCTGATTGGCGGTTAATCCTGTTTCTCATTTCTAGAACTCATTGCCACAAAATTTAAGAGAGAGAACAAATTGCCATTGCTTTAGGACAGGGGTGTCAAAGTCCCTCCTCGAGGGCCGCAATCCAGTCGGGTTTTCAGGATTTCCTCAATGAATATGCAGGAGATCTATTAGCATACAATGAAAGATCATGCATATTCATTGGGGGAAATCCTGAAAACCCGACTGGTTTATGGTCCTTGAGGAGGGACTTTGACACCCCTGCTTTAGGAAGAGTTTGATAAGTTTAGCTATTTCATTTGTGATCTAGTGACAAGTTAATCATGTTTTGGTATTATAATTTTGCTGCGGGACATAATTCACTGGGAAATATCCAGGTAGGAGTGGCTTCCACTCAGACCAGTCCCACTGACTAACACCCCTCTGCTACGAAACTGCACTAGCAGTTTCAGCGTCGGGATCAGCGCGGGCCATTCAGCGCGGCTCCCCACGCTAGAAACTGCTAGCGCAGTTTCGTAGAAGAGGGGGTAGGTTTTGATGGACCGCTTTAGGGGCAGAGACAGGGGGCAGCAGAGAGTTCTATCACCAAAATCATATACAGGATGAGAAAGAACATATATTAATTTCAAAAAATGTCATTTCAATTTTCTTAGTCCAAGTTAAATCTACTATGAATAGCTCATAAACTTAATTCCTTTTTAGTTACTATCTAAGGGGCTGAGCCTCAGATCCCGGTGTGTTGTATATGTTTCACAAGCACACTAGAAAGGGAATTAACCTCACTGGCTCATGCTCCCCTCCTGCCCTCTTGTTAATTGAAAACACTTTTAGTTCTTAAACTTCTGTTTTTTAAAAAAGGACTTAACTTTTAGATCCCGGGCAGGGTGTTGTTGAAAATAGGCAGTGAAAATCGTTGTTGTTCAATCTTTCCTGCTGTCTCTGCGCTAGTCCCTTCGCCAACGTTAAGCTAGCTGTCCGTTTCGCCCTCAGGCTGCGTCAGGGCTGTGGACAAGTATAATGCTGCGGCTCTATGATTCACAAGCTCACCACGGCAGAGAGTTCCCCAGTTCAAAGCAATATTCGGTCCAGCACCGTTCACGACAGCTTTCCCAGGTCTTCCACAAGACTTAGCATTCATTAATTACACCCTTCTCCAATTAACAGACCTACACACCACATCCTCCCATACCCTCGTGCCTTTCAAATTCTGCAAGCAGAACCTCTCAGATGTTTATGTACTAAATAGGTCCATAGCGCTAAAACTTTGCCTCAGCTATTTGCTTTCTCACATTGATGGCGAGAGCACCAAGCCAGAGCTTTTGCCCGTGCTCCAGCCTGCCTGCCTCTGTGCCCGGGCAGTTAATTCTGCATGCCAAAAAATTGTAAAAAGTCAAATGTATTATCCATTACAACCACTTATTCCCAGTTAATGAAAACAGGAAAGCAGACAGCATTTCCAATAGAAGTGAAGTCCTGAGGTAGTTAATTAAAAATGACATTTAACCGAGAGAGAGAGAAAGATTTATTATTACAATACATTTGTAACAGAGGAAGTAAAGTCCCAGAGATAGACGTCAGAATTACAATAGGCACTGCTTGTTGAAGTTCCTGCTCATAAAGATTTCATAAAGATATACAGCCAGGATTTTGGCCCTGCGTACAAAACCCCAGTAAAACCAGGGCCTACAACCATTCATTGTTGTGCTCGAATCCTAGCGACTTGATGAATTGCGGGCCTAAAAAGATATCGATTTTGTGCTAGTCTGGAAAGGTCCTCCAGCGTCATCCTCATGGTTGATTTCAACGTGTCCAGTCAGGTTTCCCTCTTCGCCTGGTTCCTTTGATCTTCCCAAACATGAGGTCCTCCTCCAGTGATCTCTCTCTTCTGGCGGTGTGACCTAAATAAGACAGTTGTAACGTCATCATTTGGGTTTCGAGTGGCGTAGCCAGTTTGATCTCTTCCAGAATCGATTTCTTAGTTCTTCTGGCGGCCCACGGCACGCCTAAAATCCTTCTCCAGCGCCAAAGCTCAAATGAGCCAATGTTCTTTCAGTCTTTGTACGCAGGGCCAAAATCCTGGCTGTATATCTTTATGCACAATATGTACTATGAAGTTTGTGAATGTTCAATATTTGGGGAAAAGGCTTTTTCAATGATGCAATAATTAGAATATTGACGATGGTATTTCTAAATCTGGTTGATTTTATTTTCCTTCAGCAAATGCATATCGTTACAAAAAATTTTTGGATAGGACCTTGGCATTCCAAGCAGGATTAATGAATTCATGTGTGAATCTTCTCGTTTCTCCATTTCTTACTTACGCTCAATTTCGAAAAGATCTTAAAACCCACTTATTTAAACAATCTAATATACATTATTGATTTTTATATTATCATGTAGTTATAATGTACTTTGAATCTTTTTATCTATACTTATTTTAGTTTATATAGTTTTAATGCTTGTATTAGTTACTTAGAATTTTATTATATATGATGTTATTATTATATTGTGTAAACCGCTATGAACTGCTGGTTAGGCGGAATAGAAAAATAAAATAATTATTATTATATTTTATTTCATTCACTTCTACAGCAGAGGATATTCATCAGAGAAATGGTGCATCGTTCCCAGATAAGTCCACCTTTTGATCTGGGTTTTAAAAGCTATACATGATGCACTTTATGGGCTTATACTGTGGTTATGATGGTCCCAGTCAGAAACCTCTGATTTCATTTGAGCACTGAGGTATGCGGATCAGAACACCGTCTTTAGCACATACAATTATTTGGTTATGCAAAGGATTGGTTAACTTATTCATGATTATACACTCATATATACACTTTCCCATCTGTATTCGCAAATTCCGTTTCTACGGATTCGGTTATTTGTGATTTTTGACCAGAAATTTTTTTCATTTTTCAGGCTATTTTTAGCCCTGTAAGCCCCCCCCTTAAGCCTTACCTGGTGGTCTAGCGGGTTTTCAGGCAGGAGCGATCTTCCCACGCTCCTGCCCCGTGCAGATCGCTCGCAGGAAATGGCTCAAGAGACTCCGGGAGCTCCTGCCTGAAAACCCACTAGACCACCAGGTAAGGCTTAAGGGGGGGGGGGGGGCTTACAGGGCTAAAAATAGCCGGGGGAAGCGGAGGAATATTATTTGCAGTTTTTCCATATTCGCAGGCCAGCTCTGCCCCTAACCCCCGAGAATACGGAGGAGGAAGTGTAGCGGATTTTGTAATATAAGGTATAGAGCCTGAGTGTAATTCAACCCTGGTAGATAAGCCAGAGATTCTGTCAGTTTGTTACAGTCTCCTGTAGAAGACTGTTAGTGTATCAACGCATGTCAACATTGACCTAGAGTTATATATTACCAATAAATTGATAGACAACAGTCATCAACATAAAGTGAATTATGAGTAAAACCAATGACCCGATGTAGATGGTTTTACTATATTTTGACATCACTTATCACTTAGATTTATTGTTGTTGGTTTTTTTTTTGTATCTCTGATAATGTGCCTCTAGGGTGACATCTCTCACTGTTTACAGACACCATTTCAAAATTTTTTTCTGATGCAGTCGTGGGTGTGGTCAGGTATAGGATAGCATGGGAAAGATAATCTTGTTATGTTGAAGCCCATGGAGAAAGTTCAGCAAAACTGGTACATAAAGGGACCTTTCGGTGCTGGTCCTGGGCCAGATCTGGAGACAGTGGCCTGAAGCGTCAAGAGCAGAAGAGCCATAGAGTCAGCAGGGCTCTTTGAAGCTACTACACCCAAAGGCCAGGGAATAGGGAGGGTCATAGTGGCCAAGGCCTCGCCAATATTTTTCCCAACGCAGTATCAGCACCTAGAAAGCTTGGGGGGTGCGGCTACACCCAAAAAGACGTTCCTGGTCACACCTCTGAAAAAGTGGCATCCATGTAACAGAAGCCTTGCATGCCTCTATAGCTGGCTCTGATCAGAAAATTTGCATATTAGTAAAACAAGGAGGAATTTTAATGAGTCGTCAATTAGTAATAAAATGTGTGTTGACCACATGGAATGAAGGAAAGGTTTCAACTTTTAATTTCTGGGTGTTTTTTTTTTTAAAGAATGATAATATTTAGGATCAGACGTACAAAGTATGTTCCCTATAGACAAATAAGAAGAACCCTTGAAAAGATAAGATCAATCACCAGCAAAAAGAAACGGAAAACTGTGTATGGTGTATTGGTTAGAGCTATAGCCTCCACACCCTGAGGTTGTGGGTTCAAATCCCTTGCCGCTCCAAAGTATTTAAGAGAAGACATGACTGTTTTAGACTTCAAGTCGAATCTCTTCAAGGACGCTTTTAACATTTAACCGTCCTGTTAAGGACGCTTTTTTTCTCTGTGAACATGATTGATTCATGTGATATTTGCTCCCTTCCCATTGTCCGTTCCACTTGTCCTTTCTCTTTAAATAATGTAGTTCTACTGCCTTCCTTCTGTACCAGTTTGTCTGTCAGTCTTGGATTGTTAAGCTTTGTACGATATCTCTTTGTTGTACCCTGTATTTTTTAAACACTTGTATTTTAATATGATTTGTACACCGCCTTGAAGTCTGATTTGGCGGTATAATAAGATTTTAATAAACTTGAAACTTGCTCCTTGTGACCCTGGGCAAATCACGTTATTGCCCCAGGTACACTAGATAGAGTTTGAGCCTGCCAGGACAGATAAGGAAATACACTTCTCTCTCCGTATTCGCTGTGATAGGGGATTAATAGAACCGCAAATATTAAAAACCATCGTGAAAATGGTGAAACCGCGAATAACATGGTGGGAGACCTGGTCTGTTCCTGAAGGAGAGGCAAAACACGGTGAAGAAAGTGCTGGGAATCGGCGATTTTCTCTGTAAACGCTTGGAATCAGCGATTTCTCTATGTAATTTGGGGGGAGGAGCCAGCAAGCTAAAAACCGTGAATAATCGAAACCACGAATGCTGAAACCGCAAATATGGAGGGAGAAGTGTATGATAAAGTACCTGAATGAAAAACTGCTTAGGATATATGTGGTAAATAAATAGAAAAAGTTGCCTTTTGGTGATAGAATGCAGATTTGGAAGCCTTTATTAAAACCTGACCAACAGGAGAATGACATTGCGTTAGTGGTGTATCGTATGCGTCTAACAGAGGACACTTTCTGCCAATGTTTTTTAAACTATCTGGATGGTTCCTTTTAACTCGCAGATTTTGCACCTGTTTTTAAAAGGAGCAAATATACCCTTGCTTTGAAATTTGCCACAGGTACAGAGTACAATCACACCTGAGGTCGATCTGGGAAGGTAACAGTGACAAGTGGTTGCAGATTATTTGTTCATATTATGGGTGTTTGATACAGAACTGTTCATTGGTTTTGCCTTTATAAAATAGACATGCACTGATTAAAACTCAGCAGGGTTACCTAACAGTCTTCTGGATACAGATTCACCCACACACTGAAGCGTAATCAAGTTCTTATGTAATCTTCCTTCATAAAGTCCTTCAAGACAAACATACCACGTCTCCTTATGGGCTCTGAGCCAGAGGATTGACCTGACACGTTTTATCATGGTTCTATCAGAAGGCGTGATATCAGTAGCTCCTCTAGCGGAGAAAGGCCTCTGCTTGCCCTGGATCGGTGGTATGGAATGTTGTCACTCTTTGGGGACTCTAGAATCTTGCTACTCTCTGGGATTCCGGAATCTTGCTATTGTTTGAGATTCTTCATGGAATGTTGCTACTCTTTGGGGACTCTAGAATCTTGCTACTCTCTGGGATTCCGGAATCTTGCTATTGTTTGAGATTCTTCATGGAATGTTGCTACTCTTTGGGGACTCTAGAATCTTGCTACTCTCTGGGATTCCGGAATCTTGCTATTGTTTGAGATTCTTCATGGAATGTTGCTACTCTTTGGGGACTCTAGAATCTTGCTACTCTCTGGGATTCCGGAATCTTGCTATTGTTTGAGATTCTTCATGGAATGTTGCTACTCTTTGGGGACTCTAGAATCTTGCTACTCTCTGGGATTCCGGAATCTTGCTATTGTTTGAGATTCTTCATGGAATGTTGCTACTCTTTGGGGACTCTAGAATCTTGTTACTCTCTGAGATTCTGGAATCTTGCTACTCCTTGGGATTCTGTATTTAATGTTGCTATTCCTTGGGTTTTGGCCAGGTAGTAGGGACCTGGATTGGCCACCATGAGAACGGGCTACTGGGCTTGATGGACCATTGGTCTGACCCAGTAAGGCTATTCTTATGTTCTTATGAACAGATTAAAGAGTTCAAGTTTCAAGTTTATTAAGGTTTTAATAAACCACGTATCTAAGAAAATCTACAAAAGAGAAAAAGGGGAGGAAATACAAAAGGAGGGGGAAATATAATATGCCGTATAAAGCAGTTCAGGTGGGGGAGGTCAGGGGGAGGGGACTTTTTACCCAGTGGTTCGATTCTGGCAGCGTGAGCCTTTCTCTACCACCCTCAGTTTAACAGACTCACCCTCTCGCTTTTCCTAGTCTGTTTATTGCAGCAACGGTCCTACGGCTGAGAACCTTGTTTCATAGGTTCTAAAGGCAGCCAACAGATATCACCCATAAAGTGTAGTTACTTACCTGTAATGTAGGTTCTCCGTGGTCACAATTTCCTTTCCCTACAGGAGCTGTGAATATGGTCTTTGCAACATCCCTAGTCCCAGCTGACCCAGAGTACAGAAAAACGAACTTAGAGATCCAGCCAGGGAACTCCTGCATAGCAGTGCCACCAAGCCACAAGAGAGAGAGAGAACCATACTGGGACAGACCGAAGGTCCATCAAGCCCAGTATCCTATTTCCAACAGTGGCTAACCCAGATCCCGAGGACCTGGCAGAAACCCAAAGAGTAGCAACATTCCAGAGCTGAGATTGTGATGTCATAGTGCCTGGTTCCACCAATGCCTCTAAGCCAACATCATCAGTGATGTCACAGTGGCTTGATTGGGGGGTCGAATGGGGTGGAGCTGGGGAGCAACAGGGTGGGGCCACGTGTTCTCTTTTTTTTTCCCAATGCATGGCTCACACCATGAAGAGCAATGGCGTGAAAATGTTGCAGGCTCTTCGACCCAAGTTGGTGGGCAGGGGTACAAAATAGAGGAGGGGCGAGCAGTGGCATAGTAAGGGGTGGGCAGGGGGGGCATCATGGTAGGGGCACCGACATCCCTCCTCCTCTCTGCACCCCCCGCCTCTTCCCACTCCTCCCCCTGCCACACGTGCGCCCCTCTTCCCTTCCCCCATACCTCTACATCTTCAATGTGCTCCTCGCGACCGCATCGACTCCCGCTGATGTCACTTCCAGGTGCCGTGCACAGGAAGTGAGGCCAGCAGGAGCTGACGTGGTCATGAGGAGCACATTGAAGATGTTGGTCATGGGGGAAAGGAAGGGGGTCACCTCTCACCCTTGCAACGCCACAGGACAGGGGGGGGATGAATTCTATGCCTACTCACTTTAAGCTCAGGTCCACCCAAGATCGGCCGTCTGAATAGGCCCCTGAGGTAAGATGCTTTATTGATTAGAGCATCAGGCTGACAATGAGGGAGCCCAGTTCAAATCCCACCACTGCTCCTGGCTCACTTAATCCTCCATTGCCTCAAGTTCAAACTTCAATTATGAGCCCTCCAGGGACGGGAAACTACCTAGTGCACCTGAACTAACTCCCTTTGAACTACTACTGAAAAGGCCTGAGACAAAGAAATAATAAAAATAATGATTAAATGGGGCATTCAAACATTTCCATTCATAAGCTTTGCAGATAATTTCACCCATCTGCAATGAGGCTGTTTTACAATACAAGAACAGCTGGAAAATGTTACTATGGAATGAAAGAAATATTGATGAACATAAAACGGTGGCCTTTGATGTACAATCAGACAAAGTCACATTATATTTCAGTCTAGTTGATGCTCTATGTGTCACTCCCAACTAGGGTGGGTGGATGACAGATTAACGAGACATCAGGGCCAATAGCAAGGCTACAGGTTACTTATTAACCACGGGAACAGTCTTAAAAGTCTGCCCTGGGCTTCCCACAAGTCAGCTGAAGAGAAGGGTCGAATCTGTCAAGGGATCCCTGATCTTGTCTCCTGATGGCTCCTGTGCTCATCAAAGCTCTCTGGCTCCTCCTTCTGGCAGACCTCTACAGCTGTGTCGTCGTGCGTGTAAGTGACATCTTGTTGCACCTCTTTCCTTCACATTTTTTTAAATGTCCTGATCCTGCTTCCCACCATCAACAGATTGAAACCTCCAGGTTTTACTTCCATTGAAAGCAGTGGAAGCAAAACCCGGATATCTCAACTCGTCCTCCTTTTTCTGGAGCCATACGGTAGACCTAAGTCTATAAGGACTCTACAAAGCCTTTGTAAGAACCTAAGAATGGCCTTACTGGGTCAGACCAATGGTCCATCAAGCCCAGTAGCCCGTTCTCACGCTGGCCAATCCAGGTCACCAGTACCTGGCTTTGTAATTCCTGTACATCTGTATTATCCTGGGCAGAGGCACCTGATTGCTTCACTGGACTCCCTGTGTCTCAGTCAAGGACTTTTCTGTGTGACCCTGAGGAAGTCTCTCTGTCTCCCTGTGTTTCTATGACTGACGTTCTATAAATATGACCCTCTCTATCACCCTGGGGAGTCACTTTCTCTAACCAAAAAATATTCACTGCGCACAGAATATTCATATGATTATACCATGTTGTAACTTAAACATAGATAGAACTGTGGAATTAGTGTATAGGAAGGTAAACCTCAGGTCCCGGATTGCCGCTTGCTATTTCAACTTAGCTTGCAAACCAAAATGGGACTAACATCATTGATTATCCTTCCTGGATAGAACCTTTAAGTTCTAAGCGAACAGACAGCAAGTCTGGCTGAGAAACTACATAAATGAACTTACAGTGCTTTCCGAAAATCAATTAAAACCGCCCTATTCGTCAAAAACATTAACTAAAACAGTCCTCTCCCTCCCACTAGGATTTCCCCCTCTAAATGCCTTTTTATTTCTTTCAAGAAGCTCCTTTCATGTATTCTTTACCCATGGAACTCCAATTAGTATGTAAGCTTTCTATTTAGACTTATTGTTATTCGCTGACTGTCCAGCCTTCTTTCAATGTGAATCGCCTAGAAGTCACCTGACTATGGTGGTATAGAAAAATAAAGTTATTATTATGATTATTGCCTCCCCCTACCATTTAATTTAGCTTCTAATTTCATCTTTAACTTTTAAGCTTTTCAAAATGATTTCATACTTAGCTTTAACTTTCATGCCGGGTTTTTGCCCTTGCTGTAACATTAGGGCTTTTTTTAGTCAGCTGTCTGGAGTTTGTCTGGGTTTCAGAAATTTTCGCCTCTGGAGGGCATCTGCTCAGGTTGACATGATGATGTCATACACGTGCATGACATCATCGTGTCAACATCCAAGCATGCGCAGAAACCCTCCACACACGGTCCTGATCTCAGGGAGGTTCGTGTGGGGGCAGAGTAGGGCGGGCCTGGGGCGGAAGCAGGTGTCTTTTTTTAATAAAGGAAATCGCAACCCTATCTATCAGCGTGCCTGCTTCATATGGGTCTTCCAGATCAGGGCCCTCCAAACTCGGTTTTCAGGGCTGCAACCCAGAGGTTTCTGAGAAATCCACAATGAATATGCATAAAGGATATTTGCATATAGCAGAAATAGTACATGTAAATAGATAACTGTCCCTTATAATCTTTTTATATTGTACACCAGCAGACATGGGCAATTATGGACCGGCCGGAATCCAATCAGGTTTTCAGGATTTCCACTGCTTTCAATGCATATTCATTGGGGAAATCCTGAAAACCCGACTGGATTGCGGCCCTCAAGGAGGGACTTTGAGATTCCTGGTCTAGACGTTTGTTTTGATAGACGGTATATCAAATATAAAGAAACTTGATGTCGCTGTTAATAGATTGCAACCTTCAAGCAGCGAATTGTGATAAGGCGCTGGCGTGCCCTTAACAGAAAAACAAGCACGCCACAGCATGTCGTTGCTCACTTGAAATCAGTGGAAACGATTAAATGAGGATATTGCTTTAAGCAGTGGAGAAACATGCCCATGGAGGTGATGGAACGATGAGGTCAGCAGAAGTGCCAGGCTGGGAGGAAACCTGGGGAAAACCTGCTGACCCAACAGGCTGGTGGGCGTGACTGTTGGCAGCAATGATTCACCTGCAGTAATTATCAAGTTATGTTGCCGACTGCCAGAGAAGGAGATTAAAAGAAGTCTTAGCTCACAGGGAGAGGGACAGAAAGCCTTGTGTCCTGAGAGAGAAAACAAGGGCAGCTCTCCAGGAAAGAGGGTTGGAAAGAGAGCGCCCCTCCCAGCCTCTGCAGCAGGCATTCGCTCTGGACATCCACAGGGAATATGCTGGCGTGAGGAAGAAAGTCCCCAGTGCCAGGCAGTCTCTACTCTGGAGAAAAGGTGCTTCCGTAGGGACGAGGAACGGTTCCTGAATTTTGGAGAAGGCAGGCGAAGCGGGTTTAGAAGACGTGGCATCGAGGCTGAGGGTAATAAGAGTTTCCACTTCCCCCTCCGCATTCGCGGTGATAGGGGAACAGCATGGCAGCAAATACAGAAAAACCGCGCATAACTTTTCGTATGTTGTTTGCGGTTTTTCTCTTTTAAATTCTACTGCCTACTATTTAAGACTTTATACGGAGATAGTCCAAACTCATCCACAACACCGCAACCAGACATAGGAAAACTCACACCCCATTCTCATACCCCCCAATTAAGGAGGTCAAACGGAAAAAACTATATGATGGCCTCCTGGCCACTCAAGCAGCCAAACTAGACAACCAAATCGCCAATCTACTGACAGCATCCCTCGACTACAAGACTTTTAGAAAAGAAATAAAAACCATCCTCTTCAAGAAAACTCTGAAAAAAGAAATAATACCGCAAGTCTCAAACTCCACCTCTCACTAAAGCCAACTACCCCAAACAAATAACCTTACCCATTTCTCACTCTTTTTGAAAATGACCAATTTTTTTTTTTTTGGTAAGTTCTTGTTGTAATACATCTTGGATAATTCTTTTGTAATCTGCCTTGAACCGCAAGGTAATGGCGGAATAGAAATCCCTAATGTAATGTAATGTAAAAGAGACACAAAGCCGCGACTAACCTGTCCTGCAAGTGTAGCGATTTGCTCTGGGAAACGCTGGGAACCGCGATTTCCTGTGATGTAAATCTGAAGGCGGAGCCCAGGAATGAAAAACCGCAAATAACGGAAACCGCGGTTAAGCAAACCGCGAATAGGGAGGGGGACCCTTACAGCAGGTTCAGTCAAACCTGCTAAGAAAAAGGAAAAACCCTATAAAGCTCTGTAGAGTTACAATACTGTATCTGGGTTTAATTAAGTCACAAAACCCTAAAACTGGGTGGGGAGATTTGGGGTAATGAGAATTTTGTTTTCACATGAATCTATGTTAAATAAAGCTGGCTACTGTTTGTGAAGTCCAGTAGAGAAAGCGCAGACAGGGCTGTAGAGCCATGGCCCTTCCCCAGGCCCGCCCAAGTCCACCCAGCCCCCCCTCAACCTGCTCTTCTGCTCGGATCCAGGTCGGGAGGGCATCTGCGCATGCGCAGGTCTGACGCGGTGATGTCACACACATGTGCGCACATGCATGATGTCACCGCGTTGCATCCACATGTGCACAGGCGCCCTGCCGACACGGTCCCGAGGTAGAAGCTTTTCAAAACCCGGACAAAGCGCCGGGTTTTGAAAAGCTGTCAGGATGCCTAGACATAGTAATAATAATAATAATTATACTGTGAAGTTCGAAGCGGTTTACAATAAAGATACATTTAGTTAGTACATGGGATGCAAGTGGGTTACAATACAAGTCGTTTACTATCAAGGTGCATTTTGTCAGTGTAAGGCAGGGGTGTCCAATGTCAGTCCTCGAGGGCCGCAATCCAGTCGGGTTTTCAGGATTTCCCCAATGAATATGCATTGAAAGCAGTGCATGCACATAGATCTCATGCATATTCATTGGGGAAATCCTGAAAACCCAAATGGATTGCGGCCCTCGAGGACCGACATTGGACACCCCTGGTGTAAGGGATACAGGTGGGTTACCATAAAGATACATTTAGTCAGTACATAAGGTTCAAGATGGAAAGTATAATTAGTTTCGGGCCTTGGAATTAGCGGGTGAGGTGGAAGGGTCATGGTGAGGAAGAGTTGGGTATGGGAATTTAGAATTTGTTAAACAGTCGAGTTTTCAGGGACGCCGATCTTTTGATCTGAAGAGGCGTTTCGGCGTCCCGTTTAAAAGTTTGATCGGATTGTTTTACACCCTGAGGCAGCCGACTCGTGAAACGCTGGCCACCGTCGGTGTACCGGTCGACTGAAGATAAGTTGAAAGCTTTTCTTCTATCAACTTGCATAGACAGCCCTGCTAAAGTTTTTATACTTGGGAGTGAAATGGAGGTTTTTTTGCCAGTGAGGTTATCACCCAACCACCTTAATGGCGGTGGGAGGGCTTCTGTCTGAGGCTTTTCCTCCATTTTTTTTTTTTAAATACATCCCTTTAAACTAAAGCAGCACTGTCTACATTATATATGACATTTTTGTGTCTTTCTTGTGAAAGTGTATCTTTAATAAAATAATCTCCTTAAAGAACGACATGGGGACGGTTTTCTGGGATTAGCCACAGGGACGGGAGTTGTCCCCATGTCATTCTCTAATTAAGCAAAGGCTTATATCCGGGGACCTTTTACCTCCTTTTAGAAATCACAGGAAAGGATTCAGCCAATGAGTGTCCAAATATTAGGGAAGGAGGATGGGACTTCTACACCGCCATTTTGTGGTTAAACATTCAAAGCAGTCTACTTATATACAGGTACTTATTTTGCACCTGGGGCAAGTGACAAGGAGCAGCCCTGGGATTTGATCCCACAACCTCAGGGCGTCCGAGGCACCAGCTCCACCACTATTAGGCCTACACAAGGTTCACTGCAGCACCCTGCATGCCCCTCCCTCACCCTCCCCAGTTCTGCTCAATGAGTGTTTGTCTTATATTTTAAGGACGGAGACTTTTCCTTCCCTCTGGATGATGTCAAGAAGCTGAAAGAGCTGATGTCGGTGAATGTCATGGACTTCGGTCCTCGGAGAGCAATGAAGGATGGTTCTCCCCTTCCCTGCGCCAGGGATGACCTCCCGGAGGTGTTTAAGCCTGTTTGCAAAAGCCCCAACTCGATAGATGTCTTCAGGAGGCTCGGTACGGTAACCTTTCTCTCGCCCTCTCTCTTTCTTCCCATTCTCAAAGTCAGCAGTCAGTCGGTGCATTAACTTTAATGCTGATCATAACACTTTCACCAAATATGGTGCTGTAAATGGAAACTTCACCGAGATCTAACAGTCACAAACCTAGGGTTACCAGAAGTCTGTATTTCCCCGGATGGCTTTTCAAAATCCAGCATTTTGTCTGGATTCTGAAAAGCTTCTAAGAAATCGCCTTCCTGCCCGATGAGAGTAGGCAGTGGAGGGCGGGCCTAGGGGGGTAACCCTACACATTTGGTAACCCTACACAAACCACTCCAACTTTGCCTGCACGAGTTAATTTAAATACAAAACAGGAGGAAAAGGCCTCAGAAAATGCATCGCAAGCCAGCCACCTCAGCGGCTCAAGCTCTGCCCCAACAAAAACCTCACAGGCATTAAAAAAACCTCCTTTTCGCACATTCAAAATGACTCCGTGCAATGCAAAGGATGCTAAAGCAGATAATATTAGTTATCTCTTTAACGAGGGCCAGCGTTTCACAATTTCACTCGATCCTTAGGAAAAGAAAATATTCATTCTCTCAATCCCATATAAAGATGGTGTGCCGATCCACTGCACAAGATAAGTCATTCTTGCATTATATTATCTGCTTTAGTATCCTTTGCATTGCACGGAGTCATTTTGAATGTGCGAAAAGGAGGTTTTTTTAAAGCCCGTGAGGTTTTTGTTGGGGCAGGCCTTGAGCTGGCTTGCGAGGCATTTTCTGAGGCCTTTTCCTCCTGTTTTGTATTTAAATTAACTCGTACAGGCTAAGTTGGAGTGGTTTGTGACTGTTAGATTTCAGTGACGTTTCCATTTGGTGAAATGAAAGAGTTATGTTGAGATTATATTGTTGGTTTTCACTTTACTGTGTTTTTTGGGCTATATATTTAGTTAACTTTAATGCTGGCCATAATGTTTAAAATAGCAACGCTGAATAGATGTATTTGCTGCCTTCACCACCACTGTCCCTTTTAATCAGGCTGTAAATCCCCACCACCGGGATAACACTACCACTCCAGCCCCCTCTGCTGTGGAGACAGTGGCAGAGCGCTCAAATGGGAAACGTCACTCTCTGTACTTGATACGTTTACCAGCCTCGGGTAAATGCACAGTTTCCTTTGAACATGGATCTGGATTCTGGGGTTCAAAAAGGGACTGGATGACTTCCTGGAAGCGAAGGGGATAACAGGGTACAGATAGAGGTTTACCTTACAGGACTTTGAGCGAATAGGGTATGAACATTTTAGGTTAGGTAGGGAACACTTACAGGTCATGGACCTGGGGGGCCGCCGCGGGAGCGGACTGCTGGGCACGATGGACCCCTGGTCTGACCCAGCAGAGGCAATGCTTATGTTCTTATGATCACGTGACGCCGTTGCTTCAGAGTCTCCATTGGCTCCCAGTTTGTTTTCGAGTTCAATTTAAGTGTTCCTGTGTTGTTTTTAAAATTTTACATGGTATTTTTACTCCTCTCCTTCCTCTATCCTGGAATGTTTATAGATTTTCTTTTGCAAGAGGTGATCAACAATTCAAATGATCTCTTCCTTCCAAAAAAGGAATTAAGGGAGTTAAGTTTTTCAGTCACTCTTTGATTTTTAAGCTTTCTCAACTCTGGAACGACCTTCCACTTCTTTTAAGGAGTTCCGGCTCACTTCAACCTTTTCGCAAATCCTTAAAAACTACTTTATTTGCCAAACACTTTGAAAATTAACTTTACCAAACTTAGTCTTATTCTTTTCTGTTTTTTTATTCGATAAATTAACTTTTGTAAACCGAGTCGAGCTTTCCTTGAATGATGACTCAGTATATAAAGTCAAGCATTAGATTAGATTAGATTTTCAGCTCGTCACTCTCAACAGATTTTCAACAGTTGAAAATCTACTGATAAGAACTGATACGTTTACCAGCCTCGGGTAAATGCACAGTTTCCTTTGAACATGGATCTGGATATATTTAGGGAGGCCAAATCCAGACCTTCTTTTATTCCATAGCATCAGAGGTCCAGTCCTGGTTTTTCACATATCCTGCAGTGCATTATGGTATTTGTAGTCCTTGAGTAAGTTTATTTATTTATTTTGTGGGATTTATTTACCCCCTTTTTGAAGAAATTTACCCAAGGCGTTTACAACAAGATCAATTTGGACACAGGCAATAGAAAATACACAATATCAACAGAAAAATATTCAAACAACAGTCCACATTATTTTAAACTAAAATAAACCGTAGGTTTATATACTGCATCTACTTCTGATGTCAATTCTTTTATATTAATAAATAACATTTAAATATATTAATTTCAGATTTTTATCAGCCTGCACTTATCTTGTGGCAGGCAGCCTAAGCCTGACGGGACCCGTTTCACTGTTAATAATTTAATCTGCAAATTAATTATATCACCGTTAGCTGCTGCAGGTTTAGCTTGGCAGTATTTTACCGCACGATTATCAGAACGGCTCACCGTGGAATTTTTCGAGCTTTCTAGCAGCCTCCGTCTCTGCCATGCAAACGTATTACAACGAGGTCACAAATATTAAAATGGTAGTAAAATGGACTCATTAATATTTAAATGAGCACTCCGGACAATTCTCCATCATCACCAGGTGATTCTCCAAGCATTGCGCCAGCTTTTGATAACCAAAAATTGCTGGCTGGTCCGGAGGCGACAGTACTGTGAAAAACAAGTCTGAGGCGTATATTTCTGGCTGTGGCCCAAAATAAAATAAAAAATACACTAGTCACATAAATTGTAGTATAGTTGTATACCGTATTTCACCGAATATAGGCCGCCCCGTGTGTAGGCTGCAGAAAAGGGTGGCCTATGTTCAATAAATGGAAGATAAGCTGCCCCATGGTAATAGCCGCGGCCTTTTTATGTTAAATATATTTATTGATTTTTAAATCATGTAATCAAGAATTAACTTGTACAGAAAGCAAATTAGCAATTCCATAAAGCAAGAAACATTCCAATAACATTTAGATCACGTATAAACTAAAATGCTCAAGTCCTCAAATTGGATCCAAGGTTTCTTAGCGAAAGGAAAAGAAAAAGAATTGAACAAATGTACACTCTTTCATGTAAAGTTAGCTAGAAGGCTGATTACTGGGATTAAACAATAATCTTAGAGCTTATGGTTTTTCTGCCTCCAAACGGGAGAGCGCTAAAAAAGAAGTCAACTGATTAGGCTCAAAGAAAACACATTTAACTGATCGGTAATGTACTATACACTTACAAGGATGTCGTAAATAAAAAGTAGCCCCTAAAGATGTAACACCTGGCTTCAACATAAGAAATTCACGGCGATGCTTTTGAGTCTCTCGTGAAAGATCAGGAAATATTTGCACTTTACAACCCATGAATTCTTTCTGTCTATTTTTAAAGTATAGTTTTAACAACCAAACTTTATCAATAGAAAGAGCTACTGTTATAATCAAAGTACTTGGTTCTATAGCCTCTTTATCAGATTTTTCCAATAATCCTTGGTCCGACGACTTTTTTAGCAATTTAGTCTTATTAGGTAAATAATAGACTCGTGATAAAGGAGGTAATGAATCTTCTGAGGCCCCCAAAACTTCAAGAAAATATCTTTTAAACATTTCTCTAGGTGGTGTCAATGGTAGCCTAGGAAAGTGAATTAATCTTAAGTTATTGTATCTGGAGTTGTTTTCCAAATTCTCCATCTTTCTTCTAAGATTAATATTATCTTTCATTAAAGTTTCCTGTAGTTGTTTAGATGATTTAATTTCCTGTTCAAGCTTTTGGACAGAGGAATTAGAGGCAGTCATTTCATTTTTCAGTTCTTTAAGTTCAGTAGAGTGTTGAGATAATTCCCCCTCAATTGACTGAAGTTTGGGACTTATGGTCTTCACTAGTCCGGCCATAAGATCCCATAGTGAGTCCAGAGTTACTTCTGAGGGTTTTTCCAAAGAAATTAAAGGTAAAGAAGTGTCATAGTGCTCACCGTCCAGTTGATTAACTTGTCGCTGTCCCTGAAGGCTAACTCGCCTCTCCTTAGATGATTTTCCCTCAGCTTCTTCAAAGGAGCTCATATCCATGAGAGCTCCTGTCAGCAGGCTCTGTGATGGACTACTTGCCTCAGGGGAAGGCAAGACCCCGACATCCAGGGTTCCCTTGGCCCTTGGAGAGCTGCTCAACTGTGGCTGCGGGGGCGGCGCCCTAACGTCGGGGCTCGAAGATGTCTCCAATCCCGGAGGAATCACCACGGCCTCGCTAACGCCGCTACTCCTTTGCGGGCCTCCCTCCGACGCCGAAAATGCTCCCTGTATCCGTCTGAGGAGTTCCCCAATATCGCCGACCGCGGGGGCGGCAGTGGGCCGCGAGGCACCAGCGGCACTACGGCCCCTCCGTTTAGGCATCGGGTAGGTAGTTCGAACCGCTAAGAAATTTTATAAGAGGAAGTTCTCAGAGCGGCTTCTCAGCGCGTCTAGCCTGACGCCATCTTGGATCAGCTAGCCGCGGCCTTTTATCAATCACCTCACCTACCCCCATACCTTTCTCAAAGCCCTCTCGCTGAAGGCGGACGGCGCGCGGCTCGGGTCTCCAGCGGTGCAAGGCAGCCACGATCTCCTCGGCATCCGGCCTGCCCCTGCACCACCTGCTGAATGGCCGATGTCAGCTCTCGCGGGACTCGCGACCTATGATGTGTGCTTATATTGCGCTCAAATAAGGCACGCCCACGATATGCATACCTATGGCGTGGCTTTTTCCTCTTTCTGTGGACTATTCTGTGCATGTTCCAATCGATATCACCAGCGACTCATCTCATGTGAATTTGGTGACCCTCCATGAACCTTTGCAAACCTCATTTGCATGCACGGTTCTTCAAGAATGACTCGTCTTTATGAAATTGTTATATTTACGGCCGGGACCGTGGCCCATTGGATTTTACCGGTGATATTAGAGAACCTGGCCCTTAGGCCTTGTATGTATGAGAAGAGCAAGTTAGTTACTTCTTCCATTAAAAGTCTGGGTGACGAACCAAGATTTCACCTGCGTCCCGAAGTAAAGATGCTCTTGTGTTGAGTGAAGCTTTTCAGGGAGTGCATTCCAGAGTCTGGGACTAGTCTGGACAAGGCTTGTTCGTGGACGTTGGCAGGAGTTGAAAGGAAGCTATTGTTCTCATAACCATGCAAAATAGCTTTATGTCTCAGAAAAAAAAATAGAAACTTGTGACAAATTTGTAGTTCCGCATGTTGCTATGGAATCACATCATACAGCCAGAGCAGAGAAGGAGACTGAAGGACATTTGCTAAAGGTCTGTTGCATTATTCTAACAGAGGCTTATCTGCTTTGATGATTCATTAGGTTCCAAAAATGTTGCATATTTAAGATCTGAAAGAAAAAAAAGGCGGAGCTGAGAATCCCGGCGACCCCAAGTTCTGTCATTATGAAGGTCACTTCACCGCAGGGAGGTCAAACTTTGGAATCCTTTGCAAACACAACCCTGGCTGATTTTCCAGTTATCCATAATGAATATTCATGATCGTTACACTGTATGGAAATGTATCTCTTGCATATTCTTTAAGGATGTCTTGGAACCCCAATCAGCTTGCTGCCGTCAAAGATTATATGAGGACATCTCTGCTGCAGCACTTAGAAAGGCCAGAAGTAAACAGCACAGACGGATGCATTGTGTGCACAGAATATGTGCTGGAGAGATTCCTGGAAGGATTAGACGAGTGTCCTGGCTGCCTGGGGAGAAGATAGGCCATTCCAGTGAAGTGCAGGGGCTCTTGGCATCGCGTTCCAGGCTGCCACCTGGGACTCAAATGGTTAATACTAATGTAATTGCTTCAGCCCCATGATGGAATGGTTTATGGCAGAAGAGCATTTTGATAAGATTGCATTTCTTGTTGGAAACTTCCCTTTATGAGAGCAATCAGTTACAGCTCTGCAGGAATAACTAGATGCCAATGAGAGGCTGGGGTGGGAGCTCTAGCCTTGAAAAGAAATGATTAGTTTAATAAAAAAAATGCATGCAGGGAGCACTAGAAAGCTCTGGCTGGTGCTTCAGATCGTTTAGAGACACATACTGGAGAAAAATTTCCAGAAATACACAGAATGTCCCTGTATCCTAGTGAGAAACAAAATTGTCTTACCTTCCAGAGTTTTTTTTGGCAGTGCTTGCTTATGAAGTTTCAAGTTTCAAGTTTTTAAGTTTATTAAGTAATTTGATTTATCGCCTATTCAAAATTCAAGGCGATGTACAAGTAAATAAAATTTTTGGTAACATACTTACAATTATTAAATTAAAAAATGATAATCTTATATATACAAATTACAGTACATTTAGAGGTGCCCAAGGCTTGTCTTGATCGCCAAAGGGCATGCCAAAATATGTCAAGTTTCAAGTTTCAAGTTTATTAACTTTTTAATATACCGACCATCAACAAGTATCTGGCCGGTTAACAGTAAAAATTTTAAAAAGAGAGAGAAAAAAAAAAAATAATAGATATTTTAAAATGATTGGAGTGAACATCAAAGACATTAACTGGACAGACTTGAAAGTGAGGGGAAAAGTTACATATTTTGAGAAGAGAAGGAGAAAGTGGGAGTGGGGTAAAACATATTGGGTGGGGGTCGCTTTTTTTTAAAGCGGTTGGTTGCATAAGAGAGGAACAGAAAATAGAAGGAAAAAAAAAAAGACAAGAAGAAGAGAAGATAACTCTAAACATGAGTGAAGGCGTCACGAAATAAAAAAGTCTTCAGGCTTATCTTGAATTTATCTAGATGTTGTTCATCTCGGAGTTGCTGTGGCAGAGCATTCCACAACGTTGGGGCGACTTCTGCAAGATTTATTTTCCGGGTGTAATAGAAATCTTTTATGGAAGGAATTAGCAAGAGTTTTTGATCTGTTGACCTTAGAGTATGTGAAGAACATTGAGGAATGAGAAGCTTATCAAGATATGAAGGCTGGTGAGAGAGTTTTATTTTGAAGGTCAGCAGGATGATTTTATAAGTGATACGATGTGTGATAGGGAGCCAATGTGCCTCTTTCAGAAGCGGGGTAACGTGATCATATTTGCCTTGTAGGCATCGCACATCTTAGCAGATGCTTCTATAGAATACTTTTTCCCTCTTGTCTTGATAAATTGGCCGCACACACAGCAAAATGCATCTGCCCGATGTTTGTGCCTTAGTAAAAGGGTCCCTACGTTTACTCAGCGTAGAATCAATCTGGAATGATCTGCAAAAAAAGGTAATTTCCAAATATCAATGTCCTTGTCACAACCAGTGGCATAGCGAGAGAGGTTGGCACCCGGGGGGGTGTGGTGCCCGGCATTGTCATGCCATGCGCCTCCCCCACCCCCGCACCCATCTCAGCTCCCTTCTGATGTCACATCTGCATCCCGCAGCCAGGAAGTGACATCAGAAGGGACCCAACGCTGGTGTGAGTAGCAAGTGAAAGATCCGGGAAGAGTATCTTTCCCGCTGCTTTCTAACAGTCTCTGACAATGACCGGCACCCCTGGACCAGTCGCTTATTTTTGTCGCCAAAAGCCGACACCGCTTTTAGAAAAGGGCTCATTTCAATGTTGAAGAGCCCATTTGCATGTCATTGTTGGAGACTTCTAGAAAGCTCACTATTGACAGAGATAATCTGATTTGATAATCCGCCGTTAAAATGCGTACAGGCTAAAATGCATCGGTAAATGCATCTGGGCCTGAGTCCTTTATATGCAGTACACATATCCCTCCGTATTTGTTGTGATAGGGGATTAACAGAACCACGAATAACTTTTTCATATGTTGTTCGCTGTTTTCTATTAAAAACTATCGTGAATTTGGTGAAACCACAAATAATATAGTGGGAGACCTGGCCTGTTCCTGAAGGAGAGGCAAAACACGGTGAAGAAAATGTTGGGAGCCAGCGATTTTTTTTTCTGTAAATGCTTGGAATCAGTGATTTCTCTATGCAAGCTGATGAAATTTGGTGGATGGGGGGAGCCAGCAAGCTAAAAACCGTGAATAATCGAAACTGCGACTGCTGAAACCGCGAATATGGAGGGAGAAGTGTAAGTACAAAAATCTACTGCACTTTCATATCAAAGAGGCCACTACAGATATATCCCATCTGTATCTCCTCTCTATGTAATCAAGCCATATTTATTTGGAATTCTCTGCCTTAGAAGCAATTTGGGAGAGGTTTAAAGACATCTTTTTAGGAAGTTTCAGTTAGAGTAATTCAAATTGTTGAATTCTACCTAATGTAATACGTTGTAATTCTTCTGTTATTTGCAGTGAACTTTATATATATATCTGCAGAATACAAGCACTTACCCCCTCTTCCACGAAACTGCGCTGCGCAGAATGGCCCGTGAATGAGCGTTGGAAGCAGCGCAGCTCTCTGCGCTAGAAACTGCTATCGCAGTTTCACAGAAGAGGGGGTTAATGTACCATAATGCTTCCTTAACCCTTTCAGGACCATAAGGATCGTAGGCCAATTTTTGTGGTTTTGACGACATTTTTATGGTAAAAAGGGCTTGCAGATGCCAAAAAATTGATTTTTTTTTGTGAAATATCATTATTTTTTTTTAAAAAAATCAAACTTCTGGCTTATGGACAGTGTGGCAAGTGAATCTTCTCGTCAATCTGGCAACGACGCTAATGAATGAATGTCGGAACCAGTTTGTTTACATAAAGGCAGTATCATATGGAATCCGTACATATCAAATTTAGAACTGTAGACTATCCCAATCAAAATTTATAGGATTTTAAAGTTATGGGACAAATATATCCCTTGGTCCTGAAAGGGTTAAGAGAGAGAGAGACGCTTTCATCTGATGCCAAGTAGAAGTCTGCATGTGCCCTGTGCCAGTCCTTAAGGGTACTCTCATTATTTGTGATGTATATCTGCAGTCCCTTAACTGTGGTTTGCTTTCCATTTCTCAACGTGTTTAATTTGATGGGTAAAGACTCTCGAAAAAATCTCAAATGATAAGGCCTCCACGTGGCTTCTGCATTTTCCCCTAACACCGTGAGCAGGACCAGGGCTATGGTGTGGCTTTCATTGTGAGATTAGAAAAAAAAAAAAAAAAAAATCTAGTGCACCCAAAATGTTGGTTGTCAATGGAGGAATAAGAAACCCCCAAAAGTCTAATCTAATTTCCATCTTGTATACCGGATCATTCCAGCAAGGACTCGAGCCGGTTAACAGAATATAATATTAAACAATAATGAAGGTAATAGAAAAATTTTAAATAAATTAGATCAGTCCTCAGTTAAGAATCTCTGAAAGAGATAAGTTTTCAGATTTTTCCTAAAAAGTGATAGAGATAATGACGTTCTGACAATCGAGGGAATATCGTTCCAAACTTTTACCAAGGAATAGGATAAGGAATGTGAGAATTTACCTGGGGTTTTAATCCCTTTAACAGAAGGGAAGAACAATTTAAAGGTATGTATATTCCTGGTAGTGTGAAACCGAAGAGAGTTAAATGATAAGAGGTAATAAAGGCGAAAAAATTCCATGTAAAATTTAAAACATGACATTGGCACAATTAAATTGAATTTGCCAGTAAACAGGAAGCCAATGAAGTAACCTCAACAATGGAGATGCTTGAACCAAAACCGCAAAATGATTTTGATGAAAAAAAACCCTCAAACTCTCCTCAACGTCCGTAAATTAAAATAGCACTTTTTAGATAATTTGATTATTTAAAGATAAAGCGGAATCCAAGGATTCTAGATGAAAATGGTAGATTGTGTAGTCTGAGAACTCTTTGCCTCCCGAACCCCTGTGTCCAGAGGAATCCAGAGTTGCTTAATTCATACTTTTGTCAGGGTGCTGTTGAAGGTCACCTTTAGTGAATGAAGCTGATTTTCTTGTCTTCCAGCACAAATTCCAAGCGATATCTGCGAAATCTGTGCGCACGCCGCTTGCGGCGGCTGCTAGAGGAGGCGCTCTCCTCACGTCTGGAGATGCTACGAAGGGCGGCTTTGAGATGTCCACTGTCGGAGACTGTCTCCTGTTTTACTTGTCTCTTACACTGGTGATAAAACAGATCTAAGAACAAGGCAGTCATGAGTATCGATGAGTAGACGGTGATTTACCGTGTCGCCGCCAACTCATCAATACGCTGTCCTCGCTTGGATTTCAGGGCTCTGTTATCTCATGGTTTTCTTCCTGTCTTTCCAGTCTCTCTTTTAGCCTACACCATTCTGGATCCTTCTCCACCTCCATCCCGCTGTCGGTCGGTGTACCTCAGGGCTAGTTTCCAACTACATTTCTTCCCTTGGCGCTCTAATCTCCTCTATGCCGATGATTCACAGATCTCTCAACAGACATTCAGTCCCGGGTTTCAATCTGCTCGTCTGACATTGCTACCTGGACGGCTCACCACCATCTAAAATTAAACATGGCCAAGACTGAGTTCCTTATCTTTCCACCTAATCCCGTCTCTCCTCTTCCCCTGTTCTCTATTTCTGCGAACAACACCCTCGTCCTCCCTGTCTTGTCGACTCACAACCTTGGGGTAATCTTTGACTCATCTCTCTCCTTCTCTTCACATATCCAACAGACTACCAAAACCTGTCGTTTCTTTATGTACAATATCGCTAAAATCATACTCTTCCTTTCTAAGCACACGGCAAAGAACCTCATCACCTCTCACCTAGACTACTGCAAACTAAGAACATAAGAATAGCTTTACTGGGTCAGACCAATGGGCCATCAAGTCCAGTAGCCCGTCCTCAGGGTGGCCAATCCAGGTCCCTAGTACCTGGCCAAAACCCAAGGAGTAGCAAGATTCCGGAACCCCAAATAGGAGCAACATTCCATGCAGAATCCCCAAAGAGTAGCAAGATTCTAGAATCCCAGAGAGTAGCAACATTCCAGAATCTCAGAGTAACAAAAGATTCTAGAACCCCAAAGAGTATCAAGATTCCATGCAGAAACTCAAAGAATAGCAAGATTCCGGAACCCCAAAGAGTAACAAAAGATTCTAGAACCCCCAAAGAGTATCAAGTTTCCAGGCAGAATCTCAAAGAATAGCAAGATTCTGGAACCTCAAAGAGTAACAAAAGATTACGGAACCCCAAGCAGTAGCAACATTCCGTGCTACCGATCCAGGGCAAGCAGTGACTTATCCCATGTCTTTCTCAATAACAGACTATGGACTTTTCCTCCAGGAAATTGTCCAAACCCTTCTTAAAACCAGCTACGCTATCCGCTCTTACCGCAACCTCTCAGTGGCCTTCTGCTAAACCATTTCTCTCCCCTTCAATCTGTTCAGAACTCTGCTACACTCCTCATATTCCGCCAATATCGTTATGCCCACATTACCCCTCTGCTTAACTCAGTTCATTGGCTCTCTATCTGTTTCCGTATACAGTTCAAACTCCTCTTAATGACCTACATGTGTATTCGCTCCGCAGCTCCTCGGTATCTCTCCTCTCTCCCCTCTTCCCACCCCCATCCCCTCTGGGCACTCTGCTCATCAGGTAAGTCTCTCTTATCTGTGGTCAACTCCAGACTCCATCCCTGCACCGTATGCCTGGAGCAAACTGCCTGACAGTAAAATCCAAACTCAAAGCCCATTTCTTTGAAGCTGCTTCATTTCCAAACTCCAACCCACCTTCTAAGCACCAAAATCTGTCTTATTATTCCCTCTTAATTCCCCCACCTGAGCACAGTTTATAGATGCACCTTCTTGTCCAGTTTGTCTGTCTTGACTAGATTGTAAGCTCTTTTGAGCAGGGACTGTCTCTTCTATGTTTTGGTGTATAGCCTGAGTATATCTAGTAGCGCTATAGAAATGATTAGTAGTGGTCATAGCATGGAATGTTGCTACTCTTTGGAGATTCCAAATAATAGCTGCATTCCAGAATCCCAAAGAACAATAACGTTCCGGAATCCTGACTCGATACATCAGGCTCCGTCTCTGGCAGTCTTCCATTCCAAACTCCAACCCACCTGCTAATCGGTCTTCTCATTCCCACTTGAGCAACTGGGCACTGAAGCACCTTTTTGTCCAGTTTGTCTGTCTTGACTAGATTGTAAGCTCTTTTGAGCAGGGACCATCTCTGTGTTTTGATGTACAGCGCTACGTATGTCTGGTGGTAAAGCTAAGATGTCTGATTTGAGCGATGCCCTTGTTGAACTGACTTCCAGAACAGGCTCAAATTATTTTTAAGCGTTGCACTTTGGTGTTCAGAATGCTCCTTGTTATATGAACCATTTTGTGATTTTCCCCAAGTGTTAAAAGGAGTTTCCATAATTACGAGTTCTTCATAGAGGCGGTTAAGTAAATCCCATTAAATAAATAAATAAATAAACTGACTTTGCATTTTCCATCTGTGAAAAGTATCTCTGTTTTTACTTGTCACGCTGCATTGATGTGGAATTGTTTAACCTTTAATTGTTAGATTAGAAATCAATTATCTTCAATTAAACCATTCCTGTTTGTAAACTTTTAAGTACATTTATTTTTGCACTCCTTTCTGTAATTCCTAGCACTGGCCTCTTTAAATGGAATCTGTGTTGAACCATTTCTTGGAAATCTGCGGAATATAAAAGCACTTATATTATATATTGTATGTATGGTATCATCACCACAACGCCATCATAAGGCCTTCCAGCATCCCTGTAACATATCAAGTAGACGATGGTAGAGAAAGACCAATTGGTCCAGCCAGTTCTTTCTGTTCATAGTGAAAGGCAGCAGCCAGCCCTTGAAGCTTGAGAGCTTGAAGGCCGTCATTCCAAGGCAGTTCCGATCTGACCCTGATCAATTAGAAACACAGCACATGATGACAGAAAACCACCAGACGGCCCTTACAGCCTGCCATCCTCACCAATGACCCAGTCTCTGTAACCCTTCTTCTCCCTCAGAGCTCACCGTGCTTGTCCCACGTTTCCATGAAGTGTGAGAATCTTACGACACTGGCCAAGTCTTTTGACAGGTACAGAACTTAGCGAGCCTACTAGGAACAGAGAAAGTACCTGGTTGTACCACAGAAAGGCGGTATATCATATTCTTGACCCTTTACCTCTCACCCATTATCCAGGGCTGGTCTTCCCCATGGCCTCTGTGGAGGTAAATCTGAGTGGGAATCCACAGGGGACATGACGCAAAGTCAAAGTCTATAGGTCTATATGCCACAGACTGACCAACGCCAGATAGCCAGAACGTTCTTTATTTTGCCGACTACTACTGCATGGAACCTCCTTAAGAGAACAGAACAACCTTCACTGCTTCTCCTCTGTATCCTGACCATGTAAAAATGCAGTGATAATAAACACAAGACAGAGAGAAGCCACCACATTTCTGAGTGTCTTTAATGGGAGATATCAAATGTCCAGAGGAAATCCTGGGTGCAAGAGCCACAAAAAGATCCCAAATAGCTCAACTTGCTAACAATTTGGTGATTTTAGATATGGTCCTATCTAAGCTACAGCGGTGGAGGAGCCTTAAATCATTTTCTGTTTCCATATAGTCTAGTCCAGTGGTCTCAAACTCGCAGCCCGCCAGGTACTTTTGAGGCCCTCGGTATGTTTATCATAATCACAAAAGTAAAACAAAACAGTTTCTTGATCATACGTCTCTTTAGCTATAAATTACAATATTATTATTAAGACTTAGCCAAAAGGAAAGATTTATAAACTATAAAGAGTTTTACCTCATTTCTTTAATAAGACATTAACTATTTTTTTGTCTGAGGCCCTCCAAGTACCTACAAATCCCAAATGTGGCCCTGCAAAGGGTTTGAGTTGGAGACCACTGGTCTAGTCTATTTTGGGTCCTGAGTTCAGTCCTCAGAGAGGCAGTGGGAAGGAGCCATCAGGCTGAGAGCCATGGAAACCAGAGTTCAAATGCCTCGTTGTGATTTTGAGTAAGTCGCTTAACTCTCTGTTGTCTCAGGTACAGACTTAGACTGTCAGCCCTCCAGGAACAGGAAGAATATCTACAGTATCAGAATGTAACTCACCTGGAGCTACAGTACTAAGTAAAAAAAAAAAAAATAATAAATCATGAGCTATTGTGGGTTCTGCCATTTCTGCTGTAGTGCCCCCTTCTGGATGGGTCTGTGTCTAAACTAGTGTGTTGCAAACTGTGTGCTGCAGCATACAAGCGAGATTCAGAGTGTGGCGCAAGACGCTGGTGAGGAGGAGAGGCACCAGCACCGGCTGATCCAACTTAGAACAATGATACAGGAATCTAACTGCAGTATTTTGAACAAGTTGAAGTCTATGGAGCTCATAATCAAAGCACAAATATGTCTAAAAACCCACCCAAATCGGCACTTGGACGATCTAAAAGACAGGTCGTCCAAGTGCCGATAATTGAAACGGGTTTTTGAACATATCCATGGACTTTTTAGGCCTCCGAATGCCTCTGTGCGCCCAGAGCTGAAAGGGCTGTTATAGGAGGAGTGCTGAGGGTGGGATTTGGGCGGGACGTGGGCCGACTTAGTCGTACTGTAGGAATAATCAAAAGTTTTATGAGACTGCCTAGACGAAACTTATACATTGTGACTTAGGCGATCAAAAAACACCAATACAGAAGCTCATGTAAACCGCTCTGAATTGACTCTCCATTCAGTCATGTCCCATACTCTGTAGGCCAGTCCTCTCCATGCTTCCCTGTTTTCTGGCGTCACCTTTCTTCGGCAGTAGGACAAAAACTGATCTTTTCCAGTCCTTGGTCCTCCAGATCTTCTGGCATAGTGCTGTCAGTGTGGTTCTTGACTCTGGTTTGACTGTTCTGCAGGGATTCCATCAATGCCAGGTGCTTTGTAGTTTGACAGCCGCCTCGGTGCCCGATCCACTTCACTTTCCAATAGAAAGTGAAGTGGATTGGGCGCTGAGGCAGTCGTGGTTTGTAAACAGAAGTGGGCACTCACAGACAGACACACACAACCATACCACACGAAGATACTGCACACAAACACGCACATTTGCAAAGCCAGAGAAGTCATTTCAGATTCTTTTTAACATTGTCCATTTAAATGCCAGTCTATAAAAACAGACCATTGCTTAAAATTAGTCTAAAGTGATATACAAAAAGTAAGATTCTTTTTTCCTTTTCATAAAAAAATCTAACATTGGCAAAAAAGAAAAAGTGACTTAGTCCTTTCTCAAATGAAGCAGAGGAAGCATCTTTGCACACTGCAAATCTGAAATGCGGACGTGGAGAAAGGAAGGAGAATTATCGCTGCTTCGGTCTTCAGCACTTCCCTATTTACAGCCAGAACAGGCAACCACAGCACAGATCTCACACAGATCCACGTCGTTGATCTTCGCAGCTGAGCAAGAGAGGAGAGAAGGAATGGGTGAGGATTCTTGGACATTTCTATAACACATGGAGGAAAAATGATGCTGTGCACTCGTGCGGGGTATCACCCCACACACTGCAATGGAATCTCACTCGTTCCTCCCATCATTTTTCCATTAGAAGCTTTCCATTATTGCAAAAAAATAAAAATGCAAAATAAATGAATTAACAATGCCATGATTGTGCAAAAAAGTGGATATTCATTCTCATTTATTCTCTCTCTCCCCCTTCCCTCTCTCTCTCTCTCTCTCCCCCCTTCCTTCCCTCTCTCTCTCCCCTTTTCTCTCTTTCAGCCCACCCTGAAACATCCCCTACCCTACCCTCTTCCCCCTTCCATAAAAAAAGGCAGGAAGGATGCCCACTCCCTCCTGCCACCGGATGGTTTGGGGGGTTGCCTGGTGCATGGGGGGCCTCCATTGGCAGGAGGGAGTGGGCACCCCTTCTGCTGATTTTTTTTCTCACGTAGGGGATTTTTTTCTCAAGGCAGGAGGGAGTGAGGATCCTTCCTGCTGATTTTCACAGGCGCGGGGGGAGTCGGTCCCCGGTGCCGGTTCATCAGGGAGGGCCATCATCGGCAGGGGAGGGGTGTCTTTTTTTTATGGGGCAGATATTGTGCGTGTTTAACACACACACAGCATCTGTGCCCATTTAAAAAAAGGTTTTCTGTCCCGAACAGCTGAGTGGTAGGAGACTGTTTGAGGGCTTCCCTTGCCTCTTAGCTGTTCGGGCCTCACAGCGATCAATCAGATGGGAGAGACAGGGGTTGCGATGAACCTCCGCACAAATCATTTGCATGCAAAATTTTTAGTGCATCAATAGATCTTTTAGAATCGGCCAAAAATTGGATCGGAGTGGACCCAGACGGTCTTACCGATCCCGTGTAGTGCATCTGGACCCTAGTGGTCATGGTGGCCAGGAGACCACTGGATGCTCTTTCGACTCTCACTTCTTCTACCAGAGCAATTGTTCTCATCCCAGTTGGTTCCAAAGATATCCTCAATGAATATGCATGAGCTGGATTAGCATACAAAGAGGCAGAGCATGCAGGGACTATCTGATTAAAATTCATTTGAAATCTCCTGCAAACCAGACAAACTGGATGTGTCTCAAGGACTGCATTGAAAGCTACTGTATTGGACTAGCGCAGGAAGTATCCAGAGATGCTAGACACACTGGTGTAGTAAGAGGGGACGGGAGGCGGGCACAGGCACCGGTCTTCCTCTCCACCACCCCCCACGCGTTCACCCCTTCCCTTCCCTCGTACCTCTTTAATTTTTCCTGCACGAGCAGCATTACGAACTTGCTGCCTGCGTCGGTGTCGCCTTTCTCTGATGTCACTTCCTGGCCCTGCACCTGGGAAGTGACGTCAGAGGGAAAGCCGACATGACGTGGGCAGTAAGTTTGTGCTGTTGCTCTCACCTGGAAAATTAAAAAGGTGCATGGGGAGGGAATGGGTGGTCGGGAAGGAGCAGTGTGGGTGGAGAGGTGGGCAGGGGGGGGCGCCACCGCGCCAGGCACCAGTTACCCTCGCTATGCCACTGGCTGGACAAGTTTTGCAAAGATGTATTTTTCTTCTTCATGGCTGAGAAATGCTTCTAGTGTTGTCCCAAAAGCTCCTGCACCTCGTCACTTCTGGATAATTCCACATTATTCCTAAGCAAAATTACTTAGCATTGTAATGGAAGATGGTAGTAAGGTCGTGAGGCTGATCCCTGTAAGTTTCCTGTAGACTTTTGTTTGGGGTTGTAATTGCCACTCCAGGCGGGTTACCTCCACCTCCATCCCAGGGCTTCGTTTAATAATAGCTTTATTTATATCCCTTCATACCTTTCAGTTCAAGAGGTGCTGATAACAGCGAGTTAACATCGGTTGGAATTGGGAAGGGGTAGGTGGACGGTTAAGTGGCTGGGCAGCATAGGGGGTGGGAGGGGGAACGTGTAAGAAGAGGAAGGTGTTGAACTATCTTGGAGGTTCAGACAAATTTCTCGAATAAGCGTGTGTTTAGTGATTTTATGAATATGTGGTATGTTAGTGAGTCCAGGATGAGGTCGCTAGATCCCTGCTTGGAAGGCGAGAGTCTTGTTGAGGAATCTTTTGAATCGGCATCCTTTGGGGGAGAGTTCTGTGTGGGAAGCGGAGTTTGTCCTGTAGGATGAAGTGTCTCAGGAGGTAGGTGGGAGTATCTTGTAACAGAGGCAGCCGAATTTGAAGATTATTCTGGCCTCGATGGGTAGCCAGTGAAGTTTCTTGTAATATGGGGTGATGTGTTTGGATTTTTTTTCAGGCCAAAGATTAGTTAAACGGCCGTGTTCTGGATTAGCCTCAGTTTCTTGATGATTTTTTTGTGCAACCCTAGGTAGATTATGTTGCAGTAATCCAGTGAGCTCAGGATCAGCGACTGGACCAACAGTCTAAATAATGTGAAATCAAAGAATGGTTTTAGTGTGCGAAGTTTCCATAGTAAGTAGAAGCATTTTTTGATTAGGATATTGGGGTGGGCTTCGAATGTCAGTTGTTGATCTAAGGTGACTCCTAGGATTTTAATGTTAAGATCAATTGGGAAGTTTCTTCCATTTAGGTTGATGGAAGGTTCGGCGGGATTGTCGGAGAGGGAGGCCATAAATATTTTGGGGTTTTCCGGGTTTAGTTTTAGTTTGGAATTTGTGGACCATTGTTCTACTTGGTTGATGATTGAAGAGACGAAGTGTCTGGTTTCGATTGTTAGTGTGGAGATGGGGGACTATGATTGTGATGTCATCTGCGTAGATGTAAGATTGGAGGTTCAGCTTGGATAGTTCTTGGCCTAGGGAGGACATGTATAGGTTGAATAGGGTGGGGGATGGGGGGAGCCTTGAGGGACACCACAGGGGTTGATCCATGTCTGGGAGTAGGTTTGTTCACTGATGACTTGATAGGATCGTTTTTTTAGGAAACCTTTGAACCAGTTAAGTTCGTGGCCCAAGATGCCAATGGCATCAAGACGGCTGAGTAGGATGTCGTGGTCCACCAGGTCAAAGGTGCTGCTGAAGTCGAATTGGCGTATTAGTGCATGTTTCCCTGAACTGAGTACAGAATCCAGATTGGTATTCGTGAACTGTTGGGAATTTTTCCAGATAGTGTGTAAGGGCAGCGTTGATCAGGCCTTCCACAAGTTTGGTGAAGAAGGGGATGTTGGCTACAGGTTTGTAGTTGGAAGTTGTGGATATGGGGGGGCTTTGCGGTGTAGGAATGTAACTTCCACGCCAGCAGGTTTGCCCCCTCTCAGTAACTTTGTTTAGGGTTGTATCACAGCCCACAGATGATCCAGTGCTCTCCAGAGCTAATCTGGCCACCTGGAATGTGTTGGGAGTTGGTATCAACTACAACCAGCTGCTACCCACTACTGCCTGCGCTGACCCCTGCCTGAAAAGTGGTTCATTCCAGGAGTAGAAAGGAAATTTATCAAACCTGCTAAGAAGGTAGTGTGAGATACTCACTGAGCCTTCTGAAGACTCCAACAGCATCCTTGTCTTTGCAGACCGGGACTAAGTCTTTTGGCAGACTGGGTTGAGTACAAACATCCTTAAAGGTGCTTTTTCTATATCCGGAAGAGAGAACTTTCAGATGTTTAACAGCCTCCAGGGGAATCTTATGTTCTCCATCCTGTTTGAAAATAAATCAGCAGAATGTGGTGACCAAGTTACGCTGTAGAACACATTAAAGAAATAGCCACGATTGTTTTTCGGGTTTTTACACGTTCCGATACTAGCTCCATCACCATCAGATAAAATCCCTTCACACACCCCTTCCTCAGAGATAAGCTCGGGTGAAGTGTAAGTACCAAATAGATCTATAACTCAGAAACCCAACCAGCAGAACTTATCTGCTGATAGTTTGGACTTAACAAATTTCCTGGAGATAACGAGGCGTCGGCAAGTGCAACGCTGCTTGTACAATTTGTGACTGATTCGGACAGAGAATGGATGCTTAAGATGTTTTTTTTTTTTTAAATCTAAGGATGTTCCATTTATCTCAAAAAAATAGTGAGAATGTATCCAGATGTGCCACGATTGACCCAAAAGAGAAGAAAGCAGTTTCTTATTTTGAGAACCTAGGGTATTGCAGTTAGGGCCAAATCCAGACCTTCAGCATCAGAGGTCCAGACCTGGTTTTTCAGGTACCCCCCCCCAGTGCATGATGGTGTTTGCAGTCCTTGAGTAAGTTTGCTTCTGAGCTACCCCTGCAAATGTGTGATGGGTCTATCAAGGGAATAGATATCGTGACCTTAGAATTACATGGTTCTAACTTTGTGTCGGTTAGAAAAATGGGCGGAGAAATGGCAGATGAAGTTCAACGTGGAGAAATGCAAGGTAATGCATTTAGGCAGTAAAAATAAGGAATACGAGTACAGAATGTCAGGTGCAACTCTGGGGAAAAGTGAACAAGAAAGGGACCTGGGTGTACTGATACATAAGAACATAAGAACTGCCATCTCCGGATCAGACCCATGGTCCATCAAGTCCGGCGATCCGCACACGCGGAGGCCCAGTCAGGTATACACCTGATGTAGTTTTAGTCACCCATATCCCTCTATGCCTCTCATAAGGAGATGTGCATCTAATTTGCCTTTGAATCCCAGCACAGTGGATTCCTTGATAACCTCCTTTGGGAGAGCATTCCAAGCGTCTACCACTCGCTGCGTAAAACAGAACTTCCTGACATTTGTCCTGGACTTGTCCCCCCTTAGCTTCAAACCATGTCCTCTTGTCCGTGTCATGTTGGACAATGTAAATAATTTATTTTCCTGCTCTATTTTATCGATGCCTTTCAGCATTTTGAACGTCTCGATCATGTCCCCTCGCAGCCTTCTCTTCTCAAGGGAGAACAGTCCTAGTTTCTTGAGTCGTTCCTCATATTCCAAGTTCTCCATACCTCTTATTAACTTCGTTGCTCGTCTCTGCACCCTCTCTAACAGTTTTATATCCTTCTTTAGGTTGGGAGACCAATGTTGGACACAGTATTCCAAGTGTGGTCTGACCATTGCTCTATAAAGCGGTATTATGACTTTCTCCGATCTACTCGTGATTCCTTTCTTTATCATGCCTAACATTCTGTTTGCTTTCTTTGCCGCTGCCGCGCATTGTGCCGACGGCTTCAGGGTCCTATCTATCAGTACACCCAGGTCCTTTTCTTGTTCGCTCTTACCCAGAGTTGCGCCTGACATTCTATACTCGTATTCCTTATTCTTACTACCTAAATGCATTACTTTGCATTTCTCCACGTTGAACTTCATCTGCCATTGATCTGCCCATTTCTCTAACTGATACAAGTCGCTCTGGAGTTCCTCGCTATCCTCCTGCGATCTGATTGCCCGGCATAGCTTTGTGTCGTCTGCAAACTTAATGATCTCACTGGATATTCCGTCTTCCAGGTCATTGATATAAATATTAAATAGGATCGGCCCAAGCACGGAGCCCTGGGGCACACCACTAGTCACTTTCTCCCAGTCTGAGAACTTTCCATTTATGCCCACTCTCTGCTTTCTGTTTTCCAACCATTTGCCTATCCACCTTTGTATATCTCCCTCTATTCCATGGCTTTGTAGTTTCCTGAGAAGCCTTTCATGTGGAACTTTGTCGAATGCTTTCTGGAAGTCCAAATATATTATGTCCACCGGCATTCCACTATCAATTTGCTTGTTCACGGTCTCGAAAAATTGAAGTAAATTCGTCAAACATGATTTCCCTTTCCTGAACCCATGTTGACTGGGTTTCATCAAGTCGTGTGTATCTAGGTGCCGGACTATGCTATCCTTGATCAGTGCTTCAACCATCTTTCCAGGGACAGACGTAAGACTCACAGGTCTGTAGTTGCCCGGTTCCCCTCTCGATCCTTTTTTGAAAATTGGCGTGACATTCGCTATCTTCCAGTCTTCTGGTATCTGTCCAGTTCTGATTGTCAGATTGGCAAGTTTCTGCAATAGCTCTCCGATTTCAACCTTCAATTCCTTTAAAACTCTCGGGTGAATTCCATCCGGTCCAGGGGATTTGTCACTTTTAAGTTTGTCGATCTGGTAGTATATCTGGTCCAACTCCACTTCAACTGTGGTGAGGCTGTCTTCTATTACTCCACTAAACACTTTCACTGCTTCTGGTATTTTAGCGGTATCCTCCTCCGTAAAGACGGACGCAAAGAAGGAATTTAGTTTGTCAGCAATTTGTTTATCTTCCTTGATAGATAGGACCCTGAAGCCGTCGGCACAATGCGCGGCAGCGGCAAATAAGGCAAATAGAATGTTGGGCATGATAAAGAAAGGAATCTCGAGTAGATCGGAGAAAGTTATAATGCCGCTTTATAGGGCAATGGTCAGACCCCACTTGGAATACTGCGTCCAACATTGGTCTCCCTACCTAAAGAAGGATATAAAACTGCTGGAGAGGGTGCAGAGACGAGCAACTAAACTAGTGAAGGGTATGGAGAAACTGGAATATGAGGATCGACTTAAAACACTGGGATTGTTCTCCCTTGAGAAAAGGAGACTGCGTGGGGATATGATCGAAACCTTCAAAATACTGAAAGGAATCGACAAAATAGAGCAGAAAAAACTATTTACATTGTCCAATTTGACACGGACAAGAGGACATGAAATGAAGCTAAGGGGGGGCAAGTTCAGGACTAATATCAGGAAGTTCTGCTTCACACAGAGAGTGGTTGACATCTGGAATACTCTCCCAGGGGAGATTATTGCGGAATCGACAGTCCTAGGCTTCAAAAGCAAACTAGATGCATATCTCCTTGAGAGAGGCATATAAAGATATGGTTGGCTATAAAATAAGCCAGGTGAATACCTAGCAGGGCCTCCGCGTGTGCGGATCGCCGGACTTGATGGACCGAAGGTCTGATCCGGAGATGGCGCTTCTTATGTTCTTATGTTCTTATGTATCGAAAGTTATTCTCGCAGTTAGAACCTTGTAATCCCATGCATAGACTAATTTCTGTACCTAGAACCATGTAATTTCTTATGAAATGAAGGAACGGTTAAGTTGCAATAAATCATCGTGAGTGTTGTAACATCTACGTGTCAGATAGAACCCGGAAGTCATCGGAGTTAAAAATACTTCTCTTAGAACCCTGTAATTCTAAGGTCACGATATGTCTTTTTCGAACCTCAACAGTTGACTAAGTTTATTTCTGCTAAACAGCCAAGGTGGTGTAATTTCCTCAGAATCCCTTCTTCAGTTAGTGTCCCCAAACGGCCACATCTTTATTTTCCTTTGTATATTTTAGTTAGTAATAGTAAAGTTCAGTGAATTCACAGCACTCCTCCCTAACTAGACAAACCAGTATATTGGATTCCCGAGTTCACTTTTGTCTTTGAATTTATGGGAGGATGTTTTCAGATATAATGATTTATTTGATCTCATTTGTTTTTTCAGATTTCTCTTGTTATTCAAAGGTGTTAAAACTGGTATTGTATTATTTCTTGTTTTTGACTAAAGTTATGTCAAAATGGATAAAATGAAAATAAGAATTTAAAAAAAAAAAAAGTTCAGATGCATTTGTTTTAAGATACTATCAGGTCAAATGCCCAGTTATCTCGTGGACTCGTTCACTTTTGCTAATTCTCTGCGTTCTCCAAGCTCTGTTGGTTTTCCCTTCTGCCAAGGGTTGGCAATATAAGAAAGCTTATCGGCATCTTTCCTAATGTTGTTTGGCCATTTTTGTATCATCTTCTCAAATATGTCACTTAAGAATTGATACAGTTGATTTTCATATGTGTTGACATTATTTTGAAGAATAATTTGAATTCTCTTTAAATTTTTTTTTCTGTATATATGTTTATTTGGGAACCGCTGTGACTTCAGGCGTTATATTAAGTTTTTAAATAAATAAATAAATTATGCTATTGACCTCCAGGTCTTATCGATAGTTTAGGAAACAGTTAAAGACTTATTTGTTTACTTGATTCCTGGGTAATTAATGTATCGGTAGCATGGAATGTTGCTACTCTTTGGGGATTCTTGAATCTTGTTACTCTCTGAGATTCCGGAATCTTGCTATTCTTTGAGATTCTGGATGGAATGTTGCTACTCTTTGGGGATTCTTGAATCTTGTTACTCTCTGAGATTCCGGAATCTTGCTATTCTTTGAGATTCTTTATGGAATATCGCTACTCTTTGGGATTCTAGAATCTTGTTACTCTCTGAGATTCCGGAATCTTGCTATTCTTTGAGATTCTTTATGGAATGTCGCTACTCTTTGGGATTCTAGAATCTTATTACTCTCTGAGATTCCGGAATCTTGCTATTCTTTGAGATTCTTTATGGAATGTTGCTACTCTTTGGGATTCTAGAATCTTGTTACTCTCTGAGATTCCGGAATCTTGCTATTCTTTGAGATTCTGGATGGAATGTTGCTACTCTTTGGGTTTTGGCCAGGTTCTAGTGACCTGGATTGGCCACCATGAGAACGGGCTATTGGGCTTGATGGACCATTGGTCTGACCCAGTAAGGCTATTCTTCTGTTCTTCTGTTAATTGTTTCCTTATTCTTTCTTGTAAACCGCATCAAACTTAATGGTATTACGGTATAGAAATGGATTTCTATGTTATAAGCCCATTAACCGATTCTCCAGCCAGCCTTGGGTCTCCTCGCAATCAATAAAAGATTTACAAGGTTCCCCCCCCCCCCAGTAGGAAATAAAGAATTGATCAGCAGGACCTCACCTGCACAAACACAGCCTGGGAAGCAAGTATCAACGGAAGAAATACCAGGCAAGCTGCTTGAAGTTGGTGTTTCATAATGGCTTCAAACACAGCTCGGTCGTATCTGTTTATCTTCTCTTCTGTACGTTTGTCCTGAACTCCTCTGCTCTCCTGCTCTTTCAGCAGTCACGGGGAAACTTTTTAAAGACGTGACAGCCTTATCTGGCCACCAATTTATCACCACATTGGGTGTGCAAACTTATCGTCATCCAACAAATCTGAACTGGATGAATGGTTAACTAGATGAGGGCGAGGCTTGAACCTATGGCAGTTCTCTGCAATCCAGCACGGTCTGGCATAGAGTATGATAAGCCTGGAGGTGGAGGCGAAGCAAAAACACCATAAAAGATAGTAAAACTCAAAGACTTTTACCATCTGTTTTCTGCACTGACTTGCACAACTGGCCGTAGACATGAAACCCAGAGTCAATATTCAGACTCACAGCTGCCACATTAATCCCACTCCACCCCCACCCCCATTTTACCCACGCTAGCATCTTTAGCGCCGGTCTTAGCAGTAGCAGCTCCGACGCTCATAGAATTCCTATGAGCATAGGAGCTGCAACCGCCGCTGCACTGCGTGCGTTACGGTTTTGTAAAAGGGGGGTAAGTTAAAGACAATCTCTCTGCTTTTCTTTATGCCTAATATTCTGCGGTCCCAGCCTTGGAATACGTAGCCTGACAAAACACTGCATAACCTGCCTAAAATTTGTCACGGAGAGCAGATTTCGAAGTCTCAACATCTGCCGTATTTTTTAAAATTCCACCTTCACACCCAGGGCAATATGATTCCTACAAAAACATAGGAGAGTCCAAAAATAAAAACATAAGAATAGCCTTACTGGGTCAGACCAATGGTCCAGCAAGCCCAGTAGCCCATCCTCACGGTGGCCAATCCAGGTCCCTAATTCCTGGCCAAAACCCAAGGAGTAGCAACATTCCAGAATGCCAAAGATTCCGGAACCCCAAAGAGTAGCAACATTCCATGCTACCGATCCAGAGCAAGCAGTGGCTTCCCCCATGTCTTTCTCAATAACAGAATATGGATTTTTCCTCCTGGAATTTGTCCAAACCTTTCTTAAAACCAGCTATGCTATCCACTCATACCACAACCTCTAGCAATGCGTTCCAGAGTTTATTCTCTGAGTGAAAAAAAATTTCCTCCTATTGATTTTAAAAGTATTTCCCTGTAACTTCATCGAGTGTCCCCTAGTCTTTGTCATTTTTGATGGAGTAAAAAAAACATTCAATCCACTTGTAGCCATTCTATTCCTAATCCCAGCCAGAATGGGAATCTGCACTCCCTCATGTACAAAATTAGAGGGAGCTCCAGTCATGCCAAAAGCAGAGAGCCACAAAATCTTGGTCTTTAGTCACTTGGGGTTAAAAAATGAGAAGCTCCCGGCTGTTAACTCACTTGCCCGGGGCTAACCAGGCATGTTCGGTGCCACTGAGGACGTCCGGTTAGCGCTCAAGCCAAAACCAGCTGTTTACTTTTACTTAGTAAGGCTCCCTTTTGCAAAGTCAAATTAGGCTTTTTTTTAATCACTGGCTGCTCATAGAATTCCTATGAAATGTTTTAATGTGTTCTTTTCTATCCTTTTACTTAAGTATTAAAATATACATTTATATATATATATTTTTTTTTTTTTTTTTTTTTTTTAAAGTACTTTGACCAACCCTATTTGTGGACCTTGAGGAGCGGAATTTTTCAGACATTTTAAGCCTTTGGCATTCATTTGCTGGGGCTCTAGTTCTATTTTTCCTAATCAGAGCGCCTTCCTTGAAATAAACCAGAGCTGGGTGGGCTGGTCAAATTTGTCCTCGCTCACAATCAAAGGCAGAAAAAGCAGAGCTGACTTTAGTGGTTTCTAAATAAACATTGTGAAACTACTGGTACAGGCTGGCCACTTAGCATAAATTGGGTGTGTTCGTGGCGTGAGCTCACATGCCAGACAGCTGGACATGGTGACACTAACAGATGCTTCATTATTTGTTACAGTATTGCCATCTTGTGGTCATTATGTAGGTTACAGTTGTGGCTGGCTAATATTTCAGCATTAATCACATAAATCACATTAATCACATAAATTCACATTTATTGATTGATTTGGATTTATTCACCGCCTTTTCATGAAGAGATTCACCCAAGTGATTTTAAGCAGTGAGCTTGGAAAGGCTGCCAGAGCAGGAGAACCCATTTCCGAAGACCTCGGAGTTGGAATAAGTGGTCCCCTGCAGGGACTTCTTGAGAAGAATTTATTCTATTCGGCAATAACCTATTTTTA
Source organism: Geotrypetes seraphini (assembly GCF_902459505.1). Lineage (NCBI taxonomy): Eukaryota > Metazoa > Chordata > Amphibia > Gymnophiona > Dermophiidae > Geotrypetes > Geotrypetes seraphini. The sequence goes on from NC_047098.1 coordinate 5,780,706, forward strand.
CCCAGATTAACAGTACTTTAATTGTTTTTCTGTTATAGCTGTAATTCAAATACTTGAAATGCCAGAGAAAGAAAATGGTAAAACCAGAGGACATAATTTGAGGTTGAGGGGTGGTAGACTCAAGAGCAATGTAAGGAAATTCATCTTTAATTGATGCATGGAATGCGCTCCCGAGAGAGGTGGTGGAGAGGAAAACGGTGACAGAGTTCAAAGAAGCATAGGATGAACACAGAGGATCTAGAATCAGAAAATAATATTAAATATTGAAGAAATAAGGCCAGTACTGGGCAGACTTGCATGGTCTGTATCCATATATGGCCGTTTGGTGGAGGATGGGCTGGGGAGGGCTTCAAATGGCTGGGATGGTGTAGTTGGGCTGGAGTGAGCTTTGACAGAGACTATGTGTTTTTACAAACCATGACACCCCCATGTGTGTATGTGTGAGCGCGATATACAAAGGGGTTGTTTCATAGCTACTGCCTTTGGGCTCCCCCCTCCCTGGAGTCCTCCCCTGTACAACAAATACTTTGGAGGAAAAAGGAGGGAGAGGGGATATTTGATAATGACTTTTAAATACCTACGTGGCGTAAATGCACATGAGTCAAGTCTCTTTCATTTGAAAGGAAGTTCTGGAATGAGGGCATAGGATGAAGTTAAGAGGTGAGAGGTTCAGGAGTAATCTAAGGAAATACTTTTTTATAGAAAGGGTGGTAGATGCATGGAACAGTCTCCCGGAAGAGGTGGTGGAGACAGAGACTGGGATAGGCACGTGGGATCTCTCAGAAAGAGGAAGAGATGATGGTTACTGCGGATGGGCAGACTGGATGGGCTATTTGGCCTTTATCTGCCATCATGTTTCTATAACCATAAAGCTCTGTGACATCACAATGCAGGTGTAAAGAGCCTTAGCCTATAGGAAGAGGAGATGCAAATGTTAAGAGCCTTAGCCAATAGGGAGAGGAGGAGATAGTGGATGCTGTGGATCTGCCCTCGTGTTTTTAAAACCATAAAGCTCTATGACCTCACAATGCAGGTGTAAAGAGCCTTAGCCAATAGGAAGAGGAGATGCAAATGTTAAGCGCCTTAGCCAATAGGGAAAGGAGGTAGTGGATGCTGCGGATGGGCCATTTGGCCTTTAGCTGCCATCATGTTTCTCTGTTTCTATAACCATAAAGCTCTATGACCTCAAAATGCAGGTGTAAAGAGCCTTAGCCTATAGGAAGAGGAGATGCAAATGTTAAGTACCTCAGCCAATAGGGAGAGGAGGAGATAGTGGATGCTGCGGATGGGCCACTTGGCCTTTATCTGCCGTCATGTGTGTAAATAAACGTGGCATGTCAGTTTCCTTAAAGCAGTGGAAGTCAGCTGTTTACATTTCGTGTCCCTCGTTACCCACTGATGTATTATACTTCACTTGTATCTTCTGCTCTTCTGTACTGGCAATTTATTCCATCCTTCATTTTCCCTCCCAAATGTTATTCCAGCTAAAATGGATCTTTCATCTCTCCCAAACTCCTGTGATACTTTGCAGAGGGGATACGGGGGGTTCACTACTATTCATTCGAGAGTCCAAGCAAAAGAGAGTGAACAGCAAAATGGTGGCCCAACGGATTCATTCAGAACCTTTTGAGTGAAAGCTTAAGGGAGTAATTTCAAGGAAACTTGATGTAGCTCTGGGTTAGGTGTGAGACTCAGACAGGCTTCACAAATACATTTTTATTGGATTGGTTTGAGGGCAGAGCAGGGACTAGGAGAATTAGGAGTCTGGCTGGTACATAATCCACACTTTCAGTCCACATCACGCAGTACAGACTATGGAGGGTTTACTTCAGTTTGGACTGTCTAGGAAGGAGTGGCCTAGCACTTAGAGCTACAGCCTCAGCACCCTGACGTTGTGGGTTCAAACCCTGTACTGCTCCTGTGAGCTCACCGGGACAAATAGGGAAAATACTTGAAGTACCTATATATAAACCACTTTGGTTGTGATTGTATAACTAGAAAAAGGTGGTCTCCAAGTCCCAACCCCTTTCCCTGATGTCATAATGCCTGATTCCACCAATAAGAGCCAACCTCATCAGTGATGTCACAATGGCTTCATTGTTCTATACTTGGCTCACTTCTGATACTGCATTGGAGGAGAGTATGGCGCAGTGGCTAGAGCTAGGGCCTCAGCACCCTGAGGTTGTGGGTTCAAATCCTGTGCTGATCCCAGTGATCCTGGGCAACTCACTTAATCCTCCACTGTCCCAGGTACATTAGATAGATTGTGAGCCCACCAGGACAGACAGGAACAATGCTTGAAGTACCTGGATAGAAACCACTTGACAAGCTCCATTGATAGGCTGTATAAAAATAACTAAATGCTACAGAGTATCCAAAGATCAGACATGACTAAATGGATAGTAGGAGATGTTACAAAGTATTTACCAGAAAAAAATGGTACAAGAAACACTCTGAAGAGTTCTCCTTCTTAATTCTTCTCTCTTATTTACCACTCACAAAGCAAAGCAGGTTCTTCTCAGAGGAATGTCTGGGGGATGGAAGGGGCAATGGTTATGTTATGAATCCAGGTAAAGGCCCATTCTGGAGTAGTGTCGTGAACCACAGAGGTAGGGGTTCAGGGCCCACAGTCCACTCTAACCATTACCCTTGTAGTGGAACACGTGAGCTTCCAAACCTCATCCTAATCTCACTGTACCTACGTATAGGTGGCACCTGCAGGCCTCAGGGCTATTGGTGTGGTCTACAGTTGGGTCTAGTAGGTTTGAGGTGGGTTTTGAAGGGTTCATCATACAATATAAGGGGGTTATGGGACTTTTTATTTGAAGTTCAGTCCAGTGCCCTCCCCCCCTGCTCTGCTGGGATGCCTGTGTGGCCCTGGCCAGTCCACTACAAATGATGGCCCCCCCCGCTCCTACATCCCAAGGGCTTTTCATTTGGACGCGCAGGGCACAAACACACCCATTTTTCAAAACACAAGCTAGACGTTTTGCCGTTTTGAAATGGGCATGTTTGGTTGATGCACGAAAAATCCAGTTCCTCAAAACGTCTAAACTCAGGTTTAGACGTCATATTGAAAATGGCCGTCAACGTTTAGAATTTGGGCATTACCCAGGGGCACATTTGCAATGGATGGGTGCATTTTATGTCCGAGTAAAAGAGCATTAAGTGGCCTGGAGCAAATCTTTTAAACATGCCACGTTCCAATCTTTTCGTCTGCCCCCTCCTCCCCCGTCTTTCACACAGAGATCAGGCAGCCTTTATTTCTCTTTTTCTAAACGTTTATTTTACTTCAAGTGTAGTCAACATCGTTTTAAAAACACAAATAAATATTTAACACTTAGTTCAAATTAAAAAAAAATCCTAGAATACTATTAAATAGCTGAACATGTGCCAGACACACATCTAAAAACATTCACACATCTTTTCATCAGGACAACTAACCACATTTACATTTAAAACTGACCGAGTGTCGAAATCAGTGCAACAGAAACATCTACAGTACTGTTAAACTATATTAAAAAAAAGAATTACGTTACTCTACTCGGTGGGAGTAGTTGGAATATTACAGTCACCAGAAGAAAGCATCCGATCCCATGTGATCGTGATGGCAGGGCCTATTTACAGTATCATCACCTGGCAAACCATTTTGCTATAACTTAAGGCTTACTATTTAAACCACTGAGCAAATATATATATATATATATAACATTTTAAATATCTTTAAAAACTGTACAGAGAAAGCAGGAAATGTATGTGTCCAATTATGAATTTCTGTCAGTCAGAGCCTGGTCAGAAGCTGGGCTCACTTGCAGCAGTGACTTGGGTTAGACCAGGCTTCACTGCTCCCTCTGCTTCACCATTGGTCAAAGCAGCATCATGTGACCATGCACGGGGTTCTTTCCAAGAAGCCCCACGACATTAACCAATGGCGAGGCAGCACGGACAATGCCCCATGACATCACAATAGGCTCTTTATGGACGTTCCTGGTTTAAAGGCAGTGTGTCCCTCTCGACAAGTATACCAGCGGACTCCAGGTGGGGCAAGAAAGAATTTTTACACACCTTCCTTGTGGTGGAAAATCTTGCAATCAGCATATACCCTTACTTACATACATTTCTATCACTGCAAAGTAGTCAAATGAAGGCAGGGAAAGGTACAGAACCCTTTCCAATCTGCCCAACCACACCACAAAGGGTATCTCCCAGCTGCCAGTCATAGAACGTGTCTGCTTGCAATACCGTGGGACATTAAATGAACTGAAAGCCTTGCTCTCACAGGGAATGTGGACCTTTGGTCGCATTCTAGGTAGACTATCACCCCTCCGTCACTCCGTTTGTAGCAACTCGCTTCCACGGTCCTCCAAATCCACAGAGGGAGAAGTGATTTCATCGCTTCCGTAAAAAGCTGCAACAGGTGAAGGCTTACAAATGTGAATCAAGAAGACAGACAGTGTCAAATGCCCAACACGGTGTCAGGCAAGGGATGGAGATTTTAGCCCCGTGAAAGTGACATGGGTTTAAATGAGTCTGACGCTAAATTCAAAGTCTCTCAAAGCCAGAAGTTGCTGTGAGTGAAACAACCCCTGTGGAAGTCTAGAGGTAAAGCTGGATGTTTTTGCAGACAAGTTTAAAACGCCTAACACTTAGACACCCCCAGGAGACATACCTATTGTTCCAAATACTGTCTTTCTACTACATTTGCTGAATTTCATGTCTGCACTAAGATTTCATCCATATCTGTTCCTGCCTAAACAAATAATCTCTCAGAAACCTTTAACGTGGGTTTGGCACGTTACGACGGGCGTGGAGTTTTTCTTTTCAGCCACAGGACCTTCTGCAGCCAGCCATGGGTATTTAGGGATGCCGTGTCACCATTCTGAAAATTTGGGGATAGGAAAAACCCAAGAATTTTGTATTCTTATGCTATAGGAAAAAAAAAAAAAAAGCCCAACGTGGATCACCACTTCTGCCCCCAAATAAGGAATGTAATTTTAGAAAAGAGGGTAAGAGGGTATCTATCCAAAATCCCCACTGTTCTGAAAATCATGTGTCTGCAGCTGAGCCCTACCCTGCCTGCTCAGAGCTTCCCTCCAATGACTTTGCAGGTTTCTGAATTGAATGGCTTGCCCCGGGACGGGTGGGAACCGAAACTATGCTAAGGATGCCTTTGCAATGGCTCAAGCCATGGGTGGCAAACCTCACAGCCAGAGGTTGAAGCTCTGGTCTCGGGCATGTTGCCAAAGGTGGTTGGGTTACTACAGCATAACTCAGTGGGAGTTATTTCCCCCCCCCCTCTCCTGACATGACTATGGAAACCAAAAGGGACAGCTCCCATGAACTGGTGAACGCTTGGGCTCCAAGGTCCTTTTGCTTTCATGGTCTATCTACACAGGAATTTTGGAAGCTCAAAATTCACTGCGGCTTACTGTCTGGTCAGGTGAAGGGTGGTGATCGGTCCTAAGTGGGTCGTAAGCTGGCTTTCACCCAGAAAAGAGAAGCCATTTGTGTACTAACATCATGATTGCAAGACAAAACGGCTTCACCTGACTGGCCAATTAAGCGGCCTAGACTTTTGAACTGGAAATCTGTTCTTCCATAATATACAAATGTTAAAAAAAAAGAAAAAACATTTTAAAAACCTCCACACCTTTAGAAGGCTGGAATTTTTCCATAAATAAGGCTGTATTTAAAACCGGAAAGGGGTTCGCTTCCCCACCTGCCTCACTCAAAACTAACAAGGTTACCCAGTTCTCTGTTTTTGAAGCTCTCGGCACTTTTTTGAAATCCTGGACATCCTCCAGATTGAGGCATCTGGCACGGCAACCGATTACAGAGAATGGTCAGCGGAGAAACAGCAGATGTAACAAGCGAACACAGGTAACAGGTTAACCACTGCAAGCTCGTCCCTCATCCAAGTCATCAGTCCAGTTGTGACACAGTCAAAGGGGTGACCTTTCCGAGTGAAGGTTGAAAGAGGACGGAGCCCGCTCTCTCCTGCCCCGTGCCGCTACACTGGGGAGTCGTCTCCTGTGCCCAATCCAACTTCCTCGAGGGCCATCGGCTTGTCCATCTGTCCGGCTCCACCCTGACGGAAGCCAGAGGCAATCTCATCAAAGGTGCGGCCTTTGGTCTCAGGGACCTTGAAGTAGGTAAATACGAAGAAGAAGATGAGCAGCACAATGAAGATGACAAACACGTAGGGGCCACAGAGTTCCTGGAAGGCAAAATGGTTAGGAGCGTCAGTGGAAGACACAGGTTTCTCATTTGTATCACAGCAAATAAAAAAATCAATACAATAAATCAATCCTAAAAATAAAAGCAAAAGGCATAAAAAGAACCAACAACCAAAATCTATACCTTTAGAATGTCTAAGTGCGTCCTTTTTCAGAAACTGTCTCTTAATTTTTAAAAAACAAAAGGAATTGACCCCAAAATATCCACAAAGAAGAAAATCCAGAGAAAACCAAAAAAACTCTGTGGAGTGACGATGTTCCCAAATGGACTTTATTTGAAAGTATCAAAGTTCCAAAGGTACACTGAAATCATCCACAAAAAATAATTCCATCCACATAAAAGTAAATCATCCACATATGAGCCTTAAAGGACCTAGTTCACTAGGGATACAGGACCCAACACGGTCCGCGTTTCGACAAAAAGTCTTCTTCAGGGGTCCCTGGGGGTCCTATAAAGGTGAGTACATGGGAAACAATTGTGTGGTGAACCGGAAGTGAGACACTGCTTGCATTTTTAAGGCAGGATGTGGTACACCGCCAAATGCGCGCAGGAGAATGGCGTCCCGTCAATCGCGCTACTATTAGGGTAAGATTCCCATAATCCTCATCTAAACCTTACCCTAACACTAGATAGCAAGTGAATATTTTAAGTGTAGTGAGGGGGGGGTTTCCCTTTCCCTCTCTACCCACCCCCTCAAAAAAGACAAAATAGTATCCGCTGTATGTAGCGTGATTGACGGGGCGCCATTGTCCTTTGCGCATTTGACGGGTCATGCAGGATGTTCCTCAAAAGTGGGCCGTAGTAACAAAAAGTGAAAACATGTCAATGAAGAGAGGTATCCAGTAGCGTAGTAAGAGGGAGCGGGATCTCTCCACCCCCTTCCCCTCCCACCTTACCTCTTTAAATCTTTACCAGAGCGAGCAAGGTCTCTGGTCTGCCGCTCGTGCCAGCCTGGCTCTCCTCTGAAATCACTTCCGGGCTGGCGAAGATTCAGAGGTACGGAGAAGGAGGGAGGGAAGGGAAGGGCCACCGCCCTGGGTGCCTCCTACCCTTGCAACGCCACTGGAGCTATCTCCACATCATTGTAAAAACTGTACCATAGAGACCACGGCGTCCGAAAGCAATCTTTTTATGCCCGTCTCACGGTTCCGCTTACCTACAGTTAGCAGTTGCCCCTGGATCCTATACATGGCACCCACAATCGCGTGTGCAATTTAATTAACAAGCCGATAATTAGATATAATTGGGCATTACCAATCAATTATGGCAGATAATTGGCTGAAATTAGGATCTGCATGTTTACCCTGATAAATGCTATTCTATAAAGTGGTGGGTGCAAATCTTTTAGCATGCAACTGAAAAGGGGTGTGGCCAAGGGAGAGGCATGGGCAGGTCGAGGGGTGTTCACTAAAGATGCACACAGTATTACAGGGATCCCTGAGAGGATTTACACCAGGTTTCAGTTGGTGTAAACCCTTGCTCCCTCATATCCGCCCTGCATTTGCTTCAATTCAAGTAACAGGGACTCCTGAGGAAGGCCACGTGCCGAAACACAGACCGTGTTGGGTCCCCTGTACAACAATTTTCTTGAAGATTAGTTCCCTTGTCCTACCAGACTACCAGAAGTCATGTTTATGTTACACCAAGACTTACTTGTGGTTTTTAATACATTTTTCTGTTGCTTTTAATTTTTTTTTAATTGTTCCTGTATCATTACAGGTACTGTTTTTTAATCCACTTTTGTTTCTGTTACTCTGACTTATGAATTTTGATTTTCCTCTCTTTTCGTTGCTCTTTTCGACATTTATAGAATAGGGCTTGATATGCATTTTTTTGGTATCCAAATGCAGGTATCATTTACTGAATCTAGTCCGTGGAGCCCAGCTGTATAAAAAAAGGTATCACCTGATTCCACCCCCCTTTTCTTTTCTTAATTTCTTTGCATACCTTTGTAAGGGGTCCTGTCAGAGTACTGTACACAATTCTATACAAGATAAACCAAACAGCTGCAAGTCTCTGCCGCTAAACGACTTGCTTAAAGTCAGAAATTAAGATCGTTACAGAAGTGGGATTAAGCCCAAATCTCTAGGTTCAGATGCTATGCTAGCACTCTATGAATTACATTTAGACAATTATCAGTCTGATTAAAAGTCCTTCCAATTACCAGAAATACTAATTTAAAGAGCCAAGATGTTTACTGGCACCTAGAAACTGAAAATTAAACCTGCTGCTCAAAATTTAAGATAATTGGCATCCTAGCTCAGAAGCAAGGACTGTCTGCTGTCGTGCAGAGGAGATGAGCCCAATTTCTGTTCCTCGGGCTAGCCAGGGTGGGATGCTGTAGAAGGGGAGGGTCCCTGGTTGGCTTTTGAGGGATAATTCTGTAAGGAGTCTCCTAGATTTAGGGGGGTGAAAAAGCACCTGAATGCTGGTAACCCAGGCATTTCACCAGTTATACACTATTCTGTATGTACATGCTAAAACAATGGTGTTCACTTTGCCAATTCCAGTTTAACGTCAAAAATTACAACTAATAGGGGACACTCGAAGTTACAAAGAAATACTTTTAAAACCAACAGGAGGAAGTAATTTTTCACTAAGCTCTGGAATGCATTTTCCAGAGGATGTGGTAAGAGCGAATAGCATAGCTGGTTTTAAGAAAAGTTTGGACAGTTTCCGGGAGGAAAAGTCCATAGTCTGCTATTGAGACAGACATGGGGGAAGCCACTGATTACCCTGGATCGGTAGCATGCAATGTTGCTACATTTTGGGTATTCTGCATGAAATGTTGCTATTCTTTGAGAATTCCACATGGAATTTTGCTACTATTTGGGGTTCCGGAATCTTGAGATTCTGGAATGCTGCTGCTGTTTGGGTTTTTGCCAGGTACTTGTGTCCTGGATTGGCCACTGTGAAGATGGGCTACTGGGCTAGATGGGACAGGTTCTTATGTTCTTATCTACACAGAAATATTTATACCAGTTCTAAGGCTGGTGGATTAGCTCCTGCCTACAAATCGAGATATGTTTTTGATCAGTTACACTACTATTCTAAAAAGCAAAGTAGGCACCTATTTTCTTCATAGGATAAACTCCAGATGGCATGGTCTTGGTAGCTTTTATAAAATTAAATGCTAGTCTTAGAGTCCATGTTAGCCAGGTTCCAGATTTGGTACCTAGCTAAAGACTGATGCTACAATGTCTGGGATGAGCACAGAGATGGATATCAAAATGGGATCTCAAAAATTCTCCAGGTATGTGTTGACAGAAGATCACGGAGCCATTGACCAACAGAAGGTCTGACAGACAAACTACCAGATAAAAGAGAGTCAATAAAAATGCATAACTGTCATCCTTGTGTATTAATGAATTTTTAGAATCCAAGTTTGATTCTTGTGGGATCCTCCACATTCTTTACCCTGTAGTAATGTGTGCATCCAAGCTTGGATAGAAATATCTTACTACCTAATGTGATTATGGTTTCCTTACATATTTTCATCATGCTGGGGACACAATGCTTCCACATAGGGTAATGAAGAAAAACAGCCCTTTATAAGACCAAATAACGGCATCTATCAAGTGCGGTATATGATAAAGTCTCTGCTATCAGGGTTCACTCTTACATGATATTATAAACTATAGACTGTTGCCGCTGCACTGGTAACACCGAAAGGTACTGTAGTAGAAGAAGCTATAATTTATGTTTTCTGTTACTCCACCCTGCTTTTCTGCTTACCTCTACATATTGGAAACACATGCCCACTATGAAGTTGGACGTCCAGTTTGAGAACCCAGCCACGGCGATGGCTGAGGGACGCGGCCCCTGACTGAAGAGCTCTGCCACGATGAACCACGGAATGGGACCTGGCCCAATCTCAAAGAAGGCCACAAAGCCAAAGATGGCGGTCATGCTGATATAAGACATCCAGTTCAGTTGTTCCTGTGCACAGGAGGGAAAAGAGGAAGGAGTTATTCCAGCTGTTTACTAGTAAAGAGTCCTGAACCTCAATGAATTTCACTGTTCTTGTTCTTCTGCTTTCTCCAGTTTCTGCTTTTCTTTTCTCCCTCCTATGCCTCTTCCTTCCCTAGTGCTACCTTCTTGTGAAGTTTTCCCTTGTTCCTCATCTCCGTGGCCAATTATTTTTATCCATTTCTCTCATTCTTGTGCCCAGATTTCTCTCTTCTCCCACCCCCTTCAGTGGCTTTTGATCCTGGCTTATGGTGCATTTCCTGATTCAAGCTCTCCCCAATTCTGAACTGTTACATCTGTCCCTTTTACTCTTCCCTCCTTCTCATGCCCCCCCAAATTACGTGGTTGGTATTCTCAGAACTCTGTGCTGTGCCTCCCCCCTCCCCACATCTGTATCTCTCCAGTCTCCCAAATCTATCATTTTCCACTTTGTCTTCCCAAATCTGGTTCGCTGGCCACCTACTCCTTTTACCACAGATCGCTGTGAGATTTCAGTTCGGGACATATTCTAATGTCTTTATAAATCTCAGCCCTCATGTCCTATGATGTTGAAGGCTGTGCTCTTCTTCCATAGGGGGAGAAACAAGGCAGGAAGGAGGGAGAATTCAGGGTGGGAGATACAAGCGGGGGACTCACCAGTAGCACCAAGGCAATGGTCATAAAAACAGCACAAACAGCCATTCCCAAGAGGCCGATGAGGTGCAGAGTTCTGCGACCAGCACGCTCCACCACGAAAAGCTGTCAGACAGAGATAGTCATGAATAAATCACTCTGGTCATGGTTAACCCCTCCTCAGAAGGGTTCAATAAGCATCATCTGTCTCTCTCCAGCATCACATCAACACTTACTAGATTCCTCAAACAATAGAGTGCAATTTTAAGAGACGAAAACAACTGCTTATTCCTTCCATATTAAAAGCCCCTTAGAATTTTCTATTTCAACCACAGAGCTGAAGGGGACTCGGGCAAATGAAAGTTGGGATGGAGTTAAGGGTCAGAGTTAGGGTTAGGAAGGCTATAAAGCAGTGTATCGCAAACTGTGTGCCACAGCACATTGAGAGGGAAGATGGGCGCCTGCCAACTGACTTGCCTACCCGGTACGGCGCCAGAGCTGCACAATGCTGCCCGATTCACCGATTCGTTTTCTTAAAAAAAATTGGGCTCGCCGATTCGGTGACCAGCCTTCCTCCCCATACCTTCGGGCCTCCTAAAGCAGGAGCGGCAGCGCTCTGGCAGCGAACAACCTTTCGTAAGCGCTGCTTCTTGCTGGCTGTCCATTGCTGCTGCTGCTCCTGCTTTAGGGGGCGAGGGGGAAGGGGGGTCGGTTGGGAAATGTTGCATAGGCGCTAGCATCTGAGCTAATACCGCCGCTGCCGGCAATAAAAAAAGCCTAAGTTAGTTCAATAAAAAGAGTACTATTTTTTTGTTTGTTTGTTTTATTTCTACTTATTGCCAGACAAGACTGTAAAAATTGTCACTATATGGTAAAGCCAACAGTTATGGTCTCAAGACTGCACTGAAGCTGAGAATTACTCACCGACACAATTGTGAAGGCTGTGTTCACAACTCCAGCTCCGATGGTAGCGTAGACTGGCTGTGCCACCCCGGCCTTCTTAAAAATCTGGGTGGAGTAGTAGAAAATCTGAACAGAGGAAAAGAAAGAAGAAAACATACCGTGTGGTCAGTTCTG